>NC_059072.1:67050605-67353635 GCF_020497125.1 Mauremys mutica
CGGGCCTAAACCGATCCGAGTTACATTGTTCTGCCTCGGTTTTACAGGATTCTCCTGGGTGGTAGGAAGCCTTCCACTCGGTTAACGTATCTGCCCAACTGGCAGTCTTTCTCTTGCTGCTACGAAACACAAGGTTTCCCCCACAGAGGTTCCGATCCATTTCCTCTTGGATTGCCTATGATCTTCTAACAGCAGTGCCTGGCGCAGTTCATCATTAAGGGTGCCCTTGGCAGCCGTCTCTACCTCCCTCCCAAGGGAGAGTGGCCTCTTCATATTCTCACACTCTGTGGTTTCTAGGTTCCTCAAGGGCTTGGGGCATTTATGCCCCCAGGTTCGCCGCCCCACCAACTCCTGGGTCTTCAACCTGGTTATAAGCAGACTTATGCCTGCTCCATTCGAGCCACTGACAACATGCTTGCTGAGATACCTGTCCTGAGGAACAGCTTTTTCCTTGTAGCCTTTGCATCGGCTGGACAAGTCTCTGAGCTTCGGGCTCTCACAGTGGACCCACGGTACACTATGTTGCGTAAGGACAAGGGGCGGTTGTGGCCACGTCCGGCTTCCTCCCTAAGGTGCTGTTGACCTTCCATATCATCCGGCATATCTTCCTTCCGGTCTTCTTTCCGAAGTCCCATTCATTGCGACGGGAGCACATTTGCCCTCCCTAGACGTCCGTAGGGCGCTCGATTTTTATGTCAAGCGGATAAGCCTTTTTGTATGCCCCCAACTCTTCGTTGTATTGGCAGACCGGATGAAGGGCCTACCTGTCTCCTCCCAGAGCTTTCCATCTTGGGTGACGTCATGCCTTTGCACCTCCTGTGACTGGCCCATGTTCCGTCGAGCCACCTTACTGCTCGTTTCACCAGGGCTCAGGCTTCTTCTGCTGCCTTTCCGACTCACATACCCTTCCAGGGGCTATGTCATGCTACTACCTGGTCCTCTATCCGGACCTTTGCCTCTTGGTCTAACTGTCCAGAGATGATGCAGCCTTTGGCTCAGCAGTTGCATTCTGCAATATCTCACTCCGACCCCACCGCCTACGTAAGGCTTGGGAATCACCTACATGGAATGGATATGAGCAATCACTCGAAGAAGAAAAAACGGTTACTTACCTTTGTAACTGTTGTTCTTCGAGATGTGTTGCTCATATCCATTCCAAACCCACCCTCCTTCCCCACTGTCGGAGTAGCCGGCAAGAAGGAACTGAGGAGTGGGTGGGTCGGCTGGTGTATATATCCGGCGCCATGGTGGCGCCACTCCAGGGGGCGCCCAGCCGACCCACTGAGTTGCTAGGGTAAAAGTCTTCCGACGAATGTGCACGCGGCGCGCACACACCTACATGGAATGGATATGAGCAACACATCTCGAAGAACAACAGTTACAAAGATAAGTAACCGTTTTTTCCCACACATTAATCTCTGCAAAGAAGCTGCCAAAAAGGGAAATATCCTAGATCTGTACTAGCACTATATACCATTTGGAATTTTTCAGTGAAGTATCATGAATCGCTGTAACCATGGGAGATTCAACCATTCAGATTGCCAAAATTAGCATTTATCCACGTTACACACTTGGTTTTTTGAAGTAGTATAAAGCTTTTGCAGCATCCAAGCAGCTGTTGAAAGATATGGGAGTGAAGCCACTTCGTTGCATGCAGTCCTGCTATCTGTGGAGGTCAAATTCTTCATTTTTCATTCCCTGGAGAAAGCTGTTAAGGTTTGCCAGTACTGAAAAACAGGAGGTAGAAGCTCCGAGAGGGATTGGATAAAAATTAAACTGATACTATGTGATTCTATAAAAAGTTGTCTTGTCAAAGAGTTACAGTACTATGCAGGCAGTATGTCCTGATACACTGATGTTCTGCCATTTGAAGCAGCAGTATGTCAGGGCACACTAGAAAACTTTTAGTGTGCAGCAGCAAGATCCATGTGGGCAGTTAGGATGCAGCATGCTGAAGTACTGTAGATTTACGCCTGAACTTGCTGCGCACCAAACGGCCTTTTAGACGCGTCTTTAATTTCTTTTATTGTCCCTTCCTGTGATATCTTCTGTAGACATTGAACTCTTCAGAGTAGTAACCTGTCAGTGTGGCACCGTGCATTCTATGGTATTGTAGAAATAGTAAATAGAAATGACGACAGAAAAACAATTTGCAGTAGAGAGCAAACATTTTATAGTTTTCTTGTCAGACATAGTGTTATACCTCTTTCCTAACTGGTGGGTGTGAACTGTAGTTTGCTTGCTTCTCTAATTGGTCCCGTTATTATATCCAGTGTTAGCCACTGCAGCTCAGAGGGGCTCTCTATGTGGAGACGAGACTGTTGGCTGGCCTGTGAAGTGAAGGGCTCACGAGCACCTCCTGTGCCATGCGCTCTTTTAGAAATACAACAGTTTACTCTTCCCGTTAATGTTCTGCTCCAAGTGTGCACAAAATATTTAAATATCCTGACCTTTTAAATTTGAGATTATAGATTTGGGAGTAGTTCTTATTTTAGGGATTGTAAAAATAACGAAGGCATTAATCATACCTACAGATTGGTAACAGAACACAAGGACTTCAACTGACAGAGCTGTGGTTTACATTTTGCTCATAAGTAAACCCTGAAAAGTGTGGAAAACTACATCTTTGTTTTTAACTCCTTTTTTTTACAAATACCAGGTGTGGGGTTTGTTTGTTTTTCAAAACTTAAAACTGAATTACCTTGTAATGTGGCAGGGCACTTAATTTCTTTTGGGATATGAATAATTGAACAGACTTCAGCCTCACAGTACATGTATGGTCCTGTCGATGGCTTTTGAAGAGCGCTTGATTCAGAAGGGCTGCTTAACCAAGTTTTCCATGTTGGTTTGTTTTCTATCATGCTAACTTGCACAAATTACTTGTTTCTTAATAGAATTTGAGTACATCAGGCAAAACATCTTCTAGTGCAGACGGACCCAAATTCCCTGGAGATAAAAGTTCAACAACGCAAAACAACAACCAGCAGAAAAAAGGGATCCAGGTGCTACCTGATGGTATACTTGAGCCTTTTTTTGATAAATCACTTGAAAATATTTTCAGATGATCTTGTTGATTCCTCTGCTTTTTGAAAAGAGAAAATTAATTTTGTTGTTCTTGCCCAGGTCGGGTTACCAACATTCCTCAAGGGATGGTGACGGACCAGTTTGGAATGATTGGCTTGTTAACATTCATCAGGGCAGCAGAGACGGACCCGGGAATGGTACATCTTGCATTAGGAAGTGACTTAACAACACTAGGTCTCAATCTCAACTCTCCTGAGTAAGTTCTGTTTTCAATACTGTCATCAGTTTTGTTGTAATTATGGTGCTGTTCATAATATTGGGTTCATTTAGTTCACATGAATATAAAAAAACTGCAGATACTTTGACAAATTAAATTTGAAAATGCAATGACAGTAAAGTAAAGCTTTCATTAATAAGAGAACTGTGCTTCTAGGCATATTGAGATCTTGTTTTTCAAGCTTTCAGTAAGCTGGGAGGTTCTCCTTACTCCCTTAACTTGTTAAGGATTTTTTCAGGAAAGCTTTAGTGTGGTGTTAATAAATTTCATGCATAAATTATTTTTTAAATAAAAATTTTCCTTGAGGATATTTACATTTAACGATCAGGCAGCATTTTTATTGTAAATTAAACTTACACTGATGTAATAACAAACAGTACACCTTCATAGTTGCATTGTATAGTTGTATTGTTATCTTCAAGAGCAGTATACCTTTGAAGTTAACTTCTAGTCCACTAGCTATTTTATATTCTCCATGTGAATAATTGTGAGCCCTCCACCATGATATCACAGGGCAGTAAGGAATTTTAAAGAATCTCTTACATCTCCATGTGGACTACCCACCTCACCAGAGCCTGTGTTGGGAGGCAGGAGAGGAGCAGCTGCTGGCATGCTGCTACTTCTCCTTCCATACATTTGGGAAGTAAGTGGAGTATTGGCTCTGCCCCCCCAACACATCTGCCCACATACTTGAGCTGCTGTAGAGTGGGAAGTCATAAGGATCAAGGGAAAAGCAGGAAACAAGAGTCACATATCTTTCTTACCTTGCTTCTGGGGCAGTTCAGTGGCATATTATCTCTTACTCCGGCTGGATTGCAGAATTACAATCCTGCCTCTTGTTTTGTGAGCTACATGGGCAAACTTGGGACATGAAGCTCTAAAGATTTTGTTTACTCTGCATAACCTGAAACAGAGTACTAAAAACATAATTCATCTAAAAGATACTTGATGCATGACCCACCTACAGAAGAACCTTGCTGAACTTCATAGTTTATTCTCTCTCTCTCAAAAAAAAAAAAAGGGTCTTTTTTTCACCAAATATTTGTGTACTATGTTTATTGAAATTTTATGAATGCACACAATAAACCAACCAGCAAAACCAGATTGGAATGGTACATATAGATGAAAGGAATTTTTGCACTTCACATTTCTCAGATTATATACACATGAAATAGGTATGTATGTGAGTTCAAGAAGGATTGGAGGGAGAGAGAGAGAGAGAGAGAGTGTAAAACAAGATGAAACAAGAAAGAGTAAGAAGAAAAAAGTGTCATTCTGGAATCTGTACTCCTTATACAGTAATTAGCACTAATTTATATATATCCCTCATGTAAATTGATTATTTTCAGGAATTACTCCATAATGCATTTCTCAACATTTTTTCAGAACATTGTTCCATTAGAGAGACAAGGTGGGTGAGGTAATATCTTTTATTGGACCAACTTCTGTTGGTGAGAGAGACAAACTTTCAAGCTTACGCAGAGTTCCATTGGTATTCTCAGAATTACACTTGTGCGCCTTAACTGGATTTAGATTCTGCAGAATGAAAAGAATTAGTGCTGCTCTTACAGATGACTTCTTGTTTGAGTGTGATGGATTTTTCTACTTCACTGAGAACATGAAAGTTTTAAATAGCTATACTAAGAAATAACTCTTCTCACTACTAGCTCCATAATTTTTAGCATTGATTTAATTTTGATTGTTTGAGAAGGTGCATCTCGAGGCTGTGCGCAATATCAGAGTTGTTTGATATTTCCAATACAGATTGTCTTCAGAAAGGCTATGTTTGAACCATCTGTTTAGAGCAAAGTACATCTGAATTCAGTATTTTAAAGTAGATTTAAGTGTAATTTAGCACATGTAACTGAATATTTGAGTTTTTGGTACAATTTTGTCCCACTCTTTGCTAGTAAAACTAGCATTTAAAATCCTTTCATCTAAATCTCAGGTTATTTATTTTTAGCTTCGGTTATAGTCAATGTAAGATTGCAATATAAAGCTAGTTTTTATTTGGTACTATTGAAGTACTAAATAGTAATGGTTTAGAATGACATTTTTCATGGTGTCGATATACGAAATTAAAGGTACTTTATTGTGGTTTATTGGTATGCTATGTATCTCCTCTATTTGATAAAAGTCCAACTTGTTAATATACATATCTATGCAGGATATTACCAATTTGTTGCCATGCTTGTTGGTAATTAGTTAACTGGATTTCTTTTAGTTTTTAATAGGAAATTGTTTCATACAGAATATTTACTATCTTCCTTGGATGCATATTATTAAAGTGAAAACATTTGATCTCTATCTATCTATCTATCTATCTATCTATCTATCTATCTATCTACCTGCTTTTAGTCTGGTTTTGGAGCTTTTGCAGTTGATGATACAGATAAAAGATTAGCTATTTTATTTTACTGCCCTCAAAGTTAGTGATACGTTTTTGCCTAGTGTGACAGTCAGTCATCACTGTGCTTTAAATCAGCGGTTTTCAAGAGGGGGTCTGCGAACCCTTTCAGGGAGGGCCCCGTGGCTAAAACCCAGAGCCCGAGCCCCAGCAGCTCCCGTGGGGCTGAAGCCAGGACCCACGCAGTTGAAGCCCCGATGTCTGGCACCCCCCACACAGCTGAAGCCTGTAGCAGCGGGGCTGAATCCTAGAGCCCTGATCCCTGGTCCTCCCCACAGGGCAGAAGCCCTGAGCCCATGGGCAGAGTTGGGGGTGTTGCCTCCCTCCCCGCAAAACTACACTGCCAGAGCAGGGCAATCCTAGGGCAGCTCCACCCCACACACACACCTCCTCCTTTCCTCCCTAGCTACTCCTCTCTCTGCACCTTGAGCTACCCTCCTGCCTGCACACAATCCCTAGCTATCCCCTGCCTGCACACAGCCCTCAGGTACCCCACTCGCTGTACTCTGAGCTGTTTTTAAACTCTTTGAGCTGACCCCCCCCACATCTTTGAGTTAGAGAGAGAATAGAAGTTGATAAAGTACTGATAGGAACTGACAAGAAACAGTCAAACGAAAGTGTCCTGTTCAGTTACATCACATGAAGGCAGTCAGCTAAATATTGACACATTTTAGAAGTGCTTTTATACAAATGCTAGAAGTCTAAATACTAAAATGGATGAACTTGAGTGCCTTGTATTAAATGAGGGTATTGGTATAATAGACGTCACAGAAACTTGCTTGACGATGATAATCAATAGAACATGATAATACCAGGGTATAAAATATATAGGAATGGCAAAGTGGGTTGTGCTGGTGGAGGAGTGGCATCATATGTGAAAGAAAGAATAGAATCAAATAAAGTAAATATCTTAAATGAATCAAACTGTACCAGAGAATCTCTGTGTATAGACATTCTATGCTTCATTAATAAGAGTATACTAGTAGCAATATACTACTGACAACCAGACCAGGGTGATCACAGTGACTATGAAATGCTCAGGGAGATTAGAGAGACCACAAAAATTGAGAACTCAATAATAATGGAGATTTAACTAACCGCATATTGACTAGATACATGTCAAGGACAGGATGCAGAGACAAAATTTCTAGACACCATAAATGACTGCTGCTTGGAGCAGCTAGTTCTGGAACCCCCAAGAGGAGAGGCAATTCTTGATTTAGTCCTAAGCAGAGCACAGAATCTGGTTCAAGAGGTAAATATAGCTGAACCACTCAGTAATAGCAACTATAGTGTAATTAAATTTAACTTCCTGGGGGGGAAGAGGAAATATCAAAGAAGCTGACCACAGAAGCATTTAACTTCAAAAAGGGGAACTACTCAGAAATGAGGAGGCTAGTTAAATGGAAATTAAAAGGAATAGTCACAAAAGAGAGAAATGCCTGCAAGCTGCATGGAAACTTTTTAAAAACACTGTAATAGACACTCAAATTAAATGACAGTTCTGTGGCACCTTATAGATTAACAGACGTATTGGAGCATAAGCTTTCGTGGGTGAATATTCACCCACGAAAGCTTGAAACCTTATGCTCCAATACGTCTGTTAGTCTGTAAGGTGCCACAGGACTCTTTGTCGCTTTTTACAGATCTAGACTAACATGGCTACTCTTCTGATACTCAAATTAAATATATACCCCAAATTCAAAACAAAACAAAAAAAAAAGAGGACCACAAATATGCCACCACGGCTAAACAGAGTAAAAGGCAGATAGAGGCAAAAAAGCATCCTTTAAAAATTGGAAGTCTGATCCTACTGAGGGAAATAGAAAGGAACATAAACTCTGGCAAGTCAAATGTAAAAGTGTAATTAGGCAGGCCAAAAAATAATTTGAAGAGCAACTAGCAAAAGACACTAAAACTAACAGAATTTTTTTTAAACTGTATCAGAAGCAGGAAGCCTGCCAAACAATCAGTGGTACTAATAAGCACCACAGAAAGACAAGGCCGTTGTGAGGAAGCTAAATTAATTCTTTCCATTGGCCTTCTTTGCGGAGGATGTGAGGGAGATTCCCACACCTGCATCATTCTGTTTGGGTGAAACATCTGAGAAACAGCCCTAGATTGAGGTGTCAGTAGAGGCAGTTTTGGAACAAATCGATAAATTTAACTGTAATAAATTGCTAGTACCAGATGGTATTCACCCAAGAGATCTGAAGGAGCTCAGATCTCTTGCAGAACTACTAATTGTAGTATGTAACCTATTGTTTAACTCAGCCTCTGTATCAGATGACTGGAGGATAACTAATGTAATGCTGATTTTTAAAAAAAAAATCTCCAGCAGCAATCATAGGCCAGTAAGCCTAACTTCAGTACCTGGCAAACTGGTTGAAAATATTGTAACAAAACAGAATTATCAGATACATAGATGAACACTATTTGTTGGGGAAGAGTCAATACAGCTCTTGTAAAGGGAAATCATGCCTCACCAATCTAGTATGTCAGCACGCATGTGGACATGGTTGATTCAATTGATATAGTGTACTTGGTTGTTCAGCAAGCTCTTCAACATATTAATTAACAATCTGGAAAAAGAGGTAAACAAAGCGAGGTGGCAAAGTTTGCAGATGATACAAAATTACTAAAGATAGTTAAGTCCAAAGCTGACTGCAGGGAGTTACAAAGAGATCTCACAAAACTGGGTGACTAGACAGCAAAATGGCAGATGAAATTCAGTGTTGATAAATGCAAGTAATGCACATAATCCCAACTATATATACAAAATGATGGGGTCTATGTTAGCTGTTACCACTCAAAGAAGAGTGGAGTTGTTGTAGACAGTTGTCTGAAAACATCTGCTCAATGTGCAGTGGCAGTCAAAAAAGGTAATGTTAGGAACCATTAGGAAAGTGATTGATAATAAGACAAAAAAAATCATAATACCACTATATAAATCCATAGTACGCCCACACCGTTCTGGGAGCCCTATCTCAAAAAAAGATATATTAGGATTGAAAAAAGTACAGAAAAGGGCAACCAAAAAATTATTAGGGGAATGAAAGTTTCCATATGAGGAGAGATTAAAAAGTCTGGGGAGTGTTCATCTTAGAAAAGAGACTAGGGGTGGGAAGCAATATAAAGTCATAACTGGTGTGGAGAAAGTGAATAGGGAAGTGTTATGTGAAGGGATAAATAAGAACCAGGGGTCGCCCAATGAATTAGCAGGTTTAAAATAAACATAAGGAACTACTTCTCCACACAGTGTTCAGTCAGCCTGTGGAACTCATTACCATGGGATGTTGTGAAGGCCAAAAGCATAACTGGGTTTAAAAAAAATAGAGAAGTTTATAGAGGACAGGTCCATCAGTGGCTATCAACCGAGATGGTCAGGGACACAACCACGTGCTCTGGGTGTCCATAATCTCTGACTGCCAGAATCTGGGACTGGACGACGGGGGATGGATCACTCAATAATTGCCCTACTCTGTTCATGCCCTCTGAAGCATCTCGCATTGGCCACTGTCGGAAGACAGAATAGTGGGCTAGATGGACCATTGGTGTGACCCAGTATGTCCGTTCTTATGTTCTTTTGTAGTGTGTGTCTCCTGAAATATTCATCAAATAATTTGTAAACTGCCCAGAAGTACAGTAGAACCTCAGAGTTACAAACACATTCAGACTAGAGGTTGTTCATATCTCTGAACAAAACATTGTGGTTGTTCTTTCAAAAGTTTACAACTGAACATTGACTTAATATAACTTTGAAACTTTACTATGCAGAAAATAAATGCTGCTTTTAACCATTTTAATTTAAATGAAACCCAGAAGCACAGAAACGGTTTTCTTACCTTGTCAATTTTTTTTACTTTCCCTTTATTTTTTTAGTAGTTTGTTTAATATAGTACTGTACTATGCAGTATTTGCCCCCACACACACCCTTTTTGGGGGGGGAGGGGTGGGGTCTCTGCTGCTTGATTGCATACTTCTGGTTCCAAATGAGGTGTGTGGTTGACCGGTCAGTTTGTAACTCTGAGGTTCTACTGTATCCATTAATAAGAGTGTTATCTGCTTAATACAGTGCTTTATGCTTTTCTCTGCCCGTATGAATTCTTTTTATCCCTGGATCTTGCTTATTCCAAAAGCTAGAAATTCAAAATATAGAGCAATTGCTATATTCCATGAGCCAAAGATACTGCTTTTGACAGTTATCTGTTACTTATGTTTTTAGCACACTATACCAAATTTTTAAGGCTACAGTCAAATCTTTTTAAACTCTTCCAAAACTTAGCAGACGTCACAACAAAATTGATCCACCTTCCTTATGGAATATAGTAAATAAGTCAGGCTTCACATATAGCATACAGGGGATCATCTCTTTCAAAACTTTACCTATGATAGGCAGATAACATTAGGAAGAAGGGTCTTTACCCATTGATATTTTTGCGAAGATATTCACATTATGCTGATTAAAGAAATAGCGTTCTGTGATCTTTAAGGCAGTGTTTAGATGGGTGAGTGAGCCTTTATATTCCAATTCTTGGGAAGTACTACACAGTTGGAAAGATTTCTCCCAGCAGAAGAAAGGCCTTGGTCGTCTTCCACAGATGCTGCCCCCTGTGATGCCTGCAGTCAGGATATATGAGGATATAAGCTGTTGTCAACCTTGGGTTAAAGGTGGCCTATGGTATAGGATTGGCCCCCCTTGGTCTGGAAACATTTTTCTTTAGAACTTGGTTGGGAATTGGTCTTCTCCTGGTAACTTCCCAGGCTTCAAAGATATTATAGCACTCTTATGCCTTCCTGCTAGAAGGTGCAAAGATTTAATAGGTTAGTAGACTGAAGTCTCATTTGCAAAATACGTCACAATACTATATTATCACAAACAAAACAAAAGTGCAGCTGCCAAAAAAGTACATCTTGTGATTCACTGTCCTTTTTTGTTCCTCTACCTGCTAATTACCAAACTTCAGTACTTCTTAGTGGATCACTAAGTCATTGGTTCAAATTAGCAAAGTTCTACAGTGTTTAATTAGTAATCTAAAGGCTCCATTTTTTTCGTCTTGATTTATTATCAAGAATTAAATCAGTGGTTCTCAAGCTTTTGTACTGGTGACCCCTTTCATACACCAAGCCTCTGAGTGCGACCCTCCTTATAAATTAAAAACACCTTTTTTTTATATTGAATACTATTATAAATGCTGAAGGCAAAATGGGATTTGGGAGTGGAGGCTGACAGCTCGCGACCCCCCCATGTAATAACCTCACAACCCCCTAAAGGGTCACGATCCCCAATTTGAGAACCCCTGAATTAAATGAAATCAGAACATTTTATATTTTTCATATGTTTTTTCATGTTCCACTGAAGTGGTGAAATTGGTTCTTTGTCAGCACAGAGGAGAATTTAAAGGAAGGGTACAGTCATTATCGGTGCTAGGCCTGCCAGCTATAAGCCTTTTTCCTCTTAATTATGGGCTCAGATTTATTAGCCCATCAGGCTCTTAAGAGGTGTTACACAATACCTCCATTCTGCCGAGTGTGTTTGGCCTTCTCAAAGGGGTTGGAGCCAAAGGCACTTGGGTTACAAGCACAATTGAGAATTGTGCCCTTTTGAATTCAGTGGGGTGGGAGGGTTGCCATTGAAGTCAGTGGTGCCAGAATTTCACCCTAAAAGTTAATGAAGTAACTAAATATAATGGTTTTGGAGGACGGGCGGGATGGGGGGCTGGATGTCTTCTTCAAAATCATTGCTTTTTAATTTGAGTGTGTTTTTTCTTGTTCAGAAATCTCTACCCCAAATTTGCATCACCTTGGGCATCTTCGCCTTGTCGACCTCAAGACATAGGTAGGGAAAATAAGTTGTGTTTAATGCTGTGTTGATATTTATAAATGAGAATCAATTACATGGTTTAACAATTAGTCAATTCTGATTCCTTTATCTAGACTTCCATGTTCCATCTGAATACTTAACGAACATTCACATTAGGGATAAGGTGAGTGTGCTTTCTTGTCCCCTATAATAAAATATGTAGATAAGAGGCTGCTTGGTTTATAGAATTCTTTTCAAGATAACCTGATGGAATTTTTCGCAGATGGATATCTCTCATCAAATCCATTGTTTTTAGAAAGTCTTAAATTCTTAAGAACAGAGGTGCATGGAATGTTCTAGGAATGTTACATACCTTTCTAACATTACAAGACCAAAAAAAAATTTAAAAACAAAACCCTGCATCTGTTCCCAGTTTTGTTTTCTTTTAATTTCTTGGATGCTAAAAATGGTTTGCATTAGCTTTTGGGGATTGTGAGAATGGGTTTGGAAAAGGACCAACAGAAATCATTAGAGCCATAGTCACATGTAATGAAAGCAGTAGTCAGTCTAGACCAATATCCTATCTCTGAAAGTGTCAGATCTTTCAGGCCAAAGCATCAAACCCTATAATTCACATACCATAGTATATCAACACTATACACTACAGAGAGATTTCTTGATTCCATCTGATCAGCTTATAGCCTGTAGCTTAAAAACTGGTAGCTCTTACTCCTTTCTTCCCTAAATAATAGAAATAGGAATTTTAAGCTTGATATATTTAAAAAGAAATCCTAAATATTGTGTGTTGATGAGATCATTCAATAATGTTTTAAAAATTGAGATGTAAGGGATTGCTGTACTAATAGCTATATAATGAAATTTGTAAACAAACTAATAAATTTAAAAGCAAAGCAAGTAGATCAGAAAATACACAAAGAAAAAATATTCCCCCCTCCCCCTTTCAGTACATTAACTGTCCTGCTGTTTATATAATAGGAAAATTGGAAAGCTTAATTTAAACTGGAGAAAAATTGAGCTTTAGATTTGTATATTACACTGCTATATATCTAGTACAGGGGTGGGCAGCCTTTCAGAAATGGTGTGCTGAGTCTACGTTTATTGACTCTAATTTAAGGTTTTGCGTGCCAGTAATACATTTGAATGTTTTTTAGAAGGTCTCTTTCTATAAGTCTATAATATATAACTAAACTATTTTGTATGTAAAGTAAATAAGGTTTTAAAAATGTTTAAGAAGCCTCATTTAAAATTAAATTAAAATGCAGATCCCCCTGGACTGGTGGTCAGGACCCAGGCAGTATGAGTGCCAGTGAAAATCAGCTTGCGTGCTGCAGGTTGCCTACCCCGATCTAGTATAAGTTTTGCAACATACTTAATATAATGGAAACAGTTTGACTATATTTTCTTGTCACGTTTAAATGGTATTAGCTGTCAATTATTTTATTTACTTTTTCTGGTTTTTAATCTTAATTTTTTTATCTTTTGCAGCTGGCTGCAATAAAACTTGGCCGATATGGAGAAGATCTACTGTTTTATCTCTATTACATGAATGGAGGAGATGTATTACAGCTATTAGCAGCAGTAGAGCTGTATGTGCAAAATATTTTGGCCAATTTGGTAATATGATAGAATGACAGTTTACTGTAGTAATCACGTAGTAAATCTAAAATTCTGCTTTCCTATTTACTTCTAAAAGCTAGAAAAGCTATTTTTAACCCCTAAAAATAGAGGCATGGTCTGTGCACAGGGCTGTAACCCTGGAGCTCCTGAATTCTAATACTTACTCTGGTACTGGTTCCTTTCTATAGTCTCTCCATTTGTAATAAAATGCACCTGCCTCGTATGGGTTTTGTGTTGCTTTTAAAGCACCCTGGATACCAAAAGTGCTACATAAATGTCAACAGTTGTTAAAATTAATGGTATGGAGAAAATGAATATGAAAGTGTTATTTACCCCTTCACATAACAGAAGAACCAGGGGTCACCCAATGAAATTAATGGGCAGCAGGTTTAAAACAAACAAAAGGAAGTACTTCTTCACACAGTGCATAATCAGTCTGTGGAACTAGTTGCCAGGGGATGTTGTGAAGGCCAAAAGTAGAACTGGGTTAAAAAAAGATTTAGATAAGTTCATGGAGGATAGGTCCATCAATGACCAACAGCTAAGATGGTCACAGGTACAACCCCGTATTCTGGGTGTCCGTAGTCTCTGATGCTGGGACTAGATGACAGGGAAGGGATCTCTCGAGAATTGCCCTGTTCTGTTCACTCCCTCTGAAGCATCTGGCATTGACCACTGTCAGAAAACAGGATACTGGGCAAGATAGACCCATTGGTCTGACCCAGTATGGCCATTCTTATGTAACCATCTAAAAACAAAACAACAAAATGGAGGACAATAAAAATTCAGAAAATGTTTTGCTGCTGGAATAGGCTAACTTCTTACCGAGCATGGCCTAGATTTTGGTCCTACCATTAGGACTGTATTTAATAAATGGTTATATTGAGCAGATAAGTAGGTGTTTTATGGACATTGTTTTATGTCTTAAGAGGTTTTTTATGTTTTGTTTTTTTTGTGGGGTTTTTTTTTTAATAGTGTAAACCAATGTCTGCTTGAAAGGGGGTGTGTTTTGTATTCTGAAATCAAAGCAACTAACATCAAAAATTCTTTTTCCTCCCAATTAAAAATGAAAGATTTAACCGTGATTGGAGATACCACAAAGAAGAACGAGTATGGATCACCAGGGCACCAGGCATGGAGCCAACAATGAAAACCAATACATATGAGAGGGGAACATATTACTTCTTTGACTGTCTTAACTGGAGGAAAGTAGCTAAGGTATTTTTTCTTCCACTGTGCAGATTTTTAAATCTATCAACCATGTATTTTTAAAAATCTTTTTTAAAAATCCTCTTTTTCACTGTATGTATGTGTGTGTGTAAATATTCATTCTGTATCCCACACACTGGCTTTCTGACTTGAATTCAGATGTAGGCGGGAATAAGAATTTCCTAAAAACACTGGTTCATTACTTGGCGGGGTGGGGGGGAGGAACTGTCCTCTTGATCTCTTCAAGAGGTAGAAAAATGTAGAATATCATTTTTCAATAGTTCTAGTTAAAATCCAAATACTTTGTTCTGATTACTGAACTATGGAATAATCACTTCTGGCCATTTAGAAATTGAGCATGCAAATACTGTACTTTGTTTTAGAACATTAAAAACAGAGCACAAACTTTTTATTTGCAAATTAAACCATTTCTCCTTCATGGTATTCCCTCCACAGATGCACATTGTAGGAGATTCATGCTTTGTCACTTGAATTACAGAATCCTTTCATATTAGGAAATATTTTGGGGCATATGCCAAAGCTCCTCAGAACTAGTGTTCTTGGCCATAGGGTGGTGTTCAACACAAACAATATCCCCACTTCTATTCATCTTGCTTTGTTCTTCTCTGGCAGACAAAATCCAGCCTTATTGTGTATAGGATCAATGTCAAGATTTTATAGAATTTTATTTTTCTCCAAAAATTTAGTTATCGGTGTGTAGTAGTTTCCTTAGCATAATTTTAAGATCTTTTTATAGGAGTTTTTTTCCTCACTAGAATTTGATTATCAACTGTCCAGTTCCAGAGGAAGCAGCGAAGATTCTCACTTGCAATACTCTGGAATTATATTTACTTGAACACCGAGGGAGGAACTGACTTCCATTGTATTTTTATGAGATGCTGAGTGCTTTTATGGTATGATGCATTCAGAACAAGGTGATCTCTTCAGCGCTATCTCTGGCATGAGTTTAACACCCAAAAAAAAAAAACAACAAAAACCCACCCAAGAACCTTACACTAAATGCAGTGCAATTTATTGGATCAATGGTCCCTCAAGAATTCACTGAGAAGTTTTATTTTGTCATTATAGGGTCATCTAGATATAGCATGGGTTTGCAATGTTCAAATTTAAATGTCTGATCTGCTACAGAATATTTGTTTGTTTTGAAGTTCCACATTTCTTATTCATCAAGGAAAGGGGAATAGGCATATATATATATATATATGCCTTTCTCCCATTTCCTCTGTTGTTTCAAAGTTGACCTTGATATCTTCAGCTCAACAGACGTGGCTCTTGAATATTAGCTCTTTTCAAGAATGTACCCATTACTCTTCCCTGTAACCTATTCTCAGATCCTTTATCTCAAGAAAGAGGGCAAGTATTTCATCCAACTTGAGATTTCCTTAACCTGAAAGCCTAATTGCAGGATTGTTTGTTGGTGAGTCATTGCACTTCTCTGTGTAAATCACATCTCTGCTGTTTGGAATGATGAAAATATTCTTCTAAGCAGTTATATGCCTGAAGGTGAAAGTATTTTCAGGTTTAAGCAGAGTCTAAAGGGGGTAGTTCCATTTTCTCCCCTGTAGCAGTTACCTTGATTTTTCTGTTACCACAGTGGACTCAAGTTTGTCTTCATCTACAGATAGTATATATAATAGGTCGTCTCTGACTACCATATTAATGTGCAAGAGTATTCAGTATTTTAAAATCCCTCAATAAAATGGCTTCTTACTAGTCTGGTGACTGTGAGAACATCTAGTTCTCACAAAGTTTATGGAATCCTTTTTTTTTGACATCGTGATATGTTATCTTTTGCATCTGTAGTTAGGTTTTGTTTTGATTTTTTGTGTGTGTTAGCCAGTCAAAAAACAACAACAAGAACATTTCCACACTTCAGGTTTTAATGGCAAAGCTGCCTTATACAATTTTTCATACAGGCAAAATAATTTTAAGGCCTCAGACAAACAAAATTGGCCTAGATGAACTTGGATTTTTAATTGAATTGGTTGATTTCTTTATCAATTTTTTTTCTTAGTCTTAGGTATGCTGTCAGTAATGCTATCCTACATGCCTGAGACGTTCAGAGAGGTATTACCTATTACCTTAATAGCGGGAAAAGGCCCTATTGGAAATCTACAAGGTTGTTTCTCGCTTTTGACGAAGAGTGAAGGCCAAACCCTTTCAGTTCTGAGTCTGTATAAATGGATCATATAATGTATTCAGACATTCTCTGAGCTTATTTGAATTGCTGTACCAGAAAAAATAAGTGCCCACTCTGCCACAGAGGTAGCAGCATGCATAGCTGCTATTCACTATATGCCTGTAGTAGAAATTGTAAAGTTGCTGCATGGAGCTTGATTATTCCTACTTTTAGAAAGCAGTATTCTCTTTGCAGAATGTAGATTAGATGCTGTATTCAGGAGAGCAGAACTTCAGTATTTTTGACTAGTGTGCTCCTCGTCCCTCTTCCAGGGGATAGGTAGTCTACAGCAGTGTCAATAAAGAAAGATTACTTTTACCAATAGCTGTTGCTCTCCCAAATATATTGTCTCTGCAGATCCATACAGCTTCTCCTACCTCCTTCAGCTTCACAAATTGATGATAATTGTCCAATATTAGGGAGGAACTGAGGTCTAGTTAGGGAAAGAGGTAGAGCTTTTTATACCTTTTCTAGAATTCTGGATCCAAGGAACATGCAAGCAATAGAGTCTTAACTTATTGATTTCTTGTTAGTTTGGAGCAAAATATACCAGGCAAGCTGAATATTGGTGGAAGGGGAGCTATGGAGGACTATGAGGAAAATTTGCTTTTTTGAGCAATGGAAAAATAACGATTAGGCTAGCTCTTACTATCTATGTGTAAAACTCATCTAAGACAAGTGGGAATTTTAGGCACAGATGGAGGGCAAGAATATGTCCGTGTAGTAAAGTCTGTGTAGTAAAAATGCTATCTCTAATATTAATCTTTGGAGTCAAAATTTCCTAAGAGATTTAGGATAATAAGGACATGATTAAATTTAAATGCTGTTTTTAATATTAAGGGTTAGTTGTCCAAGTGACTATACTTCTAAATCCCATTAGAAAAATTAAATTCCAGGACAGTACAAATATCAAATACCGTGGAGAACGTATTCTGATCAATTGCAACCACATGGAGTCATTTTTAAAAGATATTTTCCTTGTACTTTGTTTTACTGTAACAGATACATTATTACCTAATATTGAGAATATCAGTTTGCCAGAAGAGCATATTAATAACTGATAATTAATTGATCCATGGATGTTGCTTTACTGCAGTCAGGTTAGAATTATCTGCAATAAATTACCATCGTTTACATCTGTACTTAAATAAATTATTTTTCTAGGTGCTTTATAAACTTTCCTCTTGTTTTAATGTATATGTGCATTCTTTGGATAATATTACTAAAAGCGCCAGACTGGGTTTTTTTGTTTGTTTATTTTTTAAATATAGACTATACTTGCAATTTAATAAAACTCTGTGACAACATCCTAGACTGGTTTTAACAATCTAATAAAATAAATTATACATAATCCTACTCAGTAAAATAGCAAATAACATTAATTTAATAAAGAATGAGTTTTACTGTACATTCACCTTCGGTAACAGACTGAAAAAGGAAATGAGTGAAAATTGAATAAGCATTGAGACAGCTTCCTAGATTGTTTTGAAATTCAAATTAAATGATTTCTCCATAGACATTTAGTTAAATAGTCCAAGAACTTGAATAATGAAGAAGTTTACATCATATTCAATGTGAACAGAAGTATTAAGGACATGTTGATCACAACTATGATCTGCTTTTATGGCTTTTCATCCTATTCCATGTAGAAAGTACAATATGGTTAGAGAAATGTTGAGTTTATACTGAGCAGGTAAAGCAAGAGAATACTCACTGTATAGCTTCTTCTGCTGAAGCTGCTGAGGCGATGCTGAAAGGCTCAGCAACAGGAGAAAGGAAAGTGGAGACAATGAGACCAAGCAATGCCGCCAATGATTACACATTACTAAAAGAAAATTCTGTTAACTAAAATTTTATAATTTCTCTGCTCAAAAATGAGGAAAGGTGATCCCCGTTAAAAAAAAACAATTAAAACCCTTGTTTTATTTTTCCTTCCTAGAAGCTTGAATTCTTTATGGTAGCGAAATGTAGACTTCAGAAAACATATTCGTTTCTTAGCAAGGGATGCTGCCTATACTAAATATCCGTTCAAATATTTACGGTCAATATTTAAATATTTTTTAAATTATTAATAGAACAACATTTAACTTAATGACAGACATGTTATAGAGTAGTAGGTTCTAGTTCCTAATTTCTGTTTGGGTCTTTTGTGTCCATTTTGTAGCTAATGCAAGTATTGTTTCTAGGCTAATTGAAAACTATGTTTAGTAATGGGGCTTCCAGCGTTTCCCTTGGTAGACTGATTCACAGTCCAATAGACTTCATCATTTTTCCTACATTTAGCCGGTTTAGCCTACATTTGCCATTGCTCTCTTTTATTCCATTAATCCTCTTTAAACAATTCTCTTCCATATTTGGTGTTCACACCTACTAAATATTTTGTATAAATACATTGATTGCTGTGACATAACTCACTCTGTGACTGTAATCAGAATGACACATGAAAAATAAGATTCACTTCACAGAAAATTTCTTTAGCGTTGGATATGCTTTGTGGGATTTCCCCCCCCAAAGTATGGAATCCCTATTCTTGGTTAATTCAAGGTATTTTAAAAAATCATTGTTTCCAAATGAAAAATAAAAGCAATTAATTTTAACCAATGTTTGCTTAATAGACAAGCTGGAGTTTTCCATTTCTTTGTATCTAATAAATACAAAAATGATCAATGCAATTGTTCATATCCAAATCTATGACGGCCACTACTAACTAAAGTGAAACGTAAAATAACATGTATGAAAGTATTTTTCTATGTGCAATAAATACACTACTTTTTGGTTTTCAAAAATATTTGGTCAGTGAATTATTTTCCCCTATATTGTTAAATATAATAACTGTTAAGTGTAATTACACACTCTGAATGTGGGATCTTTTAATACTTCAGCATACCTGAAGCAGCAATAAAATGACTGACAAACACTGTTTGTTTTTTAATGCTTACAAAACTTGCATCCTATAGGTGTTAATATTTACTAAAAAAATCCATCAGTAACAAATCTCAATCCATATGGTTCTAAAGGAACCCTCATGAGCCAGTAAGATTCCTTCCTTTAGACTCCACTCATTAATTCAAGTGGCCGCTCTCTACATGTAGTCTTGAATGCACTCCAGAATATGTGAGGGTTTAGCATTCACCTGTTTCCTTGCTTAATAAGTTTTGTTAAAATAGCGATTACCCAGTTGTAGTCCATAGACTGGTAATGATCTGCAGAGCCTTTTCTGGTCATCTGCAGAACATAACACTGAGAATCATGAACTGGAAGGTTGGAGAGAAGGTAATTTGAGGAGCATTTTTCTTATTTCAAAGTGAAAGACAGGAGAATTAGAGTTAAAGACTCTATCTTAAATTATACCCCCAAGAACCATGTGTGGAAGCGTTTTCCCCACACTGGTATCCCTTGTCTCCTCCCCTTCCCCCCCCCTCAAAAAAAAAACAAAACTCATGTGCCTGTGCATTACCCCACCCTATCCATGGATGTGCAACACTAATACAGTGGCACGCTATATTAACTATTTTCCACCTCAGGTCCCCAGGAGCGGACACAGCCAGGAAACTGGGGTGGAAGATGGGATGAATGTGCAGGCCAGAGCCACAGTAGGGAGAAAAGGCTTTCATGCACATGGCCATGGCCTTGTAGATGCTGCTGGGATTCTCGAGGTTTGTGGAGAGCTTTATTTGGGGGATATAGATTCAATTAATTCTCAGCATGATTCCCTAAATTCCCTCATTACCATGGTGAATTTTTTCTCTATGCCAGATAACTTTGTTTCCCCTTAAAGATCGGAGGCCTGGGACTCAGAACTCCTGAACTCTAGTCCCAACTCTTGCATTGATTTGTATTCTAATTCATTTTACCCATCTGTAATAGAAATATACTGTATTTAACTACCTCCCAAAGGTGTTGAGGCTTTATTATTAATTTTTTCAATGCTTTGAGTGTGTTCCTCAGTAAGAGTTGACATAATACCTACCCAGATAAGTTTAGAATCTGTAGGAGGTTTGTTGTTTGAGATAATAAAGTTCAATAAATTACAAAGCTGAAGGCAGAAGTGTTTATTTAGCCCGGGATGATTATTACTGAGTTAACAGAAAGTATCCTTAAAGTACTGTACTAAATTTTCAATTAAACATTCACTTTTTGAATGCAAATGCAATGAAAGGGGCTTGGGGAGCTGTCAAACTACTAAAAGGTTAAAAAATGATTTTTTTTTGAGGCCCAGTTTTATATATATTTTTGTGTATACCCAAGTTTTATGCTGAAGATGCCAATGTGAGTACACAAATTGGTGATCACAATTCAAGATCATGCAGTGGAATTGTAATAAAAGCAGAGCACTGCATATTCATAGCCGAGTTGTCAAGAGGTATTTAAATGGTAGGTATCCCAGCAATCTGATTTATAATGGTTGCTAGCCATTTAGAATGTATTTACATAACCTCTACCCCGATATAACGCTGTCCTTGGGAGCCAAAAAATCTAACCACGTTATATCAAACTTGCTTTGATCCGCCGGAGTGCTCAGCCCCTTCCCCCACCCCAGAGCGCTGCTTTACCGCGTTATATCCTAATTCATGTTATATCAGGTCACGTTATATCGGGGTAGAGGTGTACTTGAATGGCTGGAATATTTGTATAATTACTAAGCAAATCAAATGCCCACACATAATGCAAGGAATTGTAATAAATGAGAGAGAAACTCTGCATTTATGAACTAGTAGCTGTAAGAGCCTCATACACTGGCTGCGCATATTCAGTATAATGGTTTATAAAGTGCTTTGAGGTCTTTAGAAGAAAGCCACTACTGAAGTGTAGAGTGGTAGTAAAGGGCTTCTATCTATGCCTCAGCAAACCTAAAGGAAATATGGATACACCTGAAGTTTAACACTTCACCCAGGTATAAACGGTAGTGGAATGCTTTGTTACAGCTGTGATTCTTAAGTCGATTTAAATCTCTTTACATGGTTGTTTATTCTTCTTATATTTCATATCATGAAGAAACCTGGCTTAATGGTATTTCTGACTAATTTGCCTTCCACCAACAGTTGGCATGGTTATATGCCACAAAATACCTCAGTGTTGTGGCATCTAAAGTAAATCTTAGGAAAGATCTTTTGAACTGCTGAAAAATAGCGTTACTAAAAGTTTAGTTGACTTACCTGCACATTTGTGTCTTGTCTGTATGTTTAATAGTTTAAGTGCTCACAACTAGGTTTCTGAAGCTAACTTACCATTTAAAAAATGGGTAAAACAGTGCTATTGCACTATATTATATTGATTTTTGCCTCATTTATATAATAGGAGTTAAATCAAACTATTTCTAAAAGCATCATTTTATTTAAAGAGAAGAAGTTGCTCGTCATGGATACAGACATTTGCATATGCAAGGGAAATATCAACAATTAAATAATCCTTTTTGTTTAATTGTAGGAGTTCCATCTGGAATATGACAAATTAGAAGAAAGGCCTCATCTGCCATCAACCTTCAACTACAACCCTGCTCAGCAAGCCTTCTAAAGACTTCCCTTTTCTTGGGGTATGGCTGTCTCAGCACAATACTCAACATAACTGCAGAACTGATGTGGCTCAGGCATCCTGGTTTTAATTCCTTGAGGATCTGGCAATTGGCTCATGCAAAGGGTCACCATTTGAGGTCCTGCCTTACTAATTATGTGCTGCCCAACAACTAAATTTGTAATTTGTTTTTCTTTAGTTTGAGCAGGGTCTGAATTTGTTTTTGTTTATTTTATTTTATTTTTTGCCAGCAGACAAGCTTGGGTCTAAAGACAAGCGAATACACTGTCAAAAGTTTACCACTTAGTTTCCAAAATGTAAAAAAAAAAAAGGCAAAAAGACAAAATTAGACAATTTGCATTGTTCATTGTAGCACTATTGGTAATAAAAAATGTTTGTGCATTTTTATGTGAAGATCCTTCTCGTATTTCATTTGGAAAGATGAGCAAGGTCTGCTTCCTTCATTTTACTTCCCCTTATGTTTTTGAAAGGCAGTTTTCGCCAAGCTTAATGCAAGAATATCTGACTGTTTAGAAGAAAGATATTGCCACAACCTCTGGTTAGTTTCCAGGGTTGTGTATTACTGAGCTTCATCTTTCCAGAATGAGCAAAACACTGTCCAGTCTTTGTTACAATTTTGTAATAAATGTGTACATTTTTTTTAAATTTTTGGACATCACATGAATAAAGGTATGTATGTACGAATGTGTATATATTATATATATGACATCTATTTTGGAAAATGTTTGCCCTGCTGTACCTCATTTTTAGGAGGTGTGCATGGATGCAATATATGAAAACGGGACATTCTGGAACTGCTGGTCAGGGGACTGCTTTGTCGCCCTGTGCACTAAAGGGCCAGATTTTCAGCAGCCAAGGACATCCATACCCAAGTGAATGTGATGGGACTTAAAGAAGTGAACTGAGACAATTCACTCTGGCTGTTTGAACAGCAGCGTTTCATAGGAAGAGAAAAAAAAAATCAATCTTGTATTTTCTGACCACATAAAGGCTTCTTCTCTTTGTAATAAAGTAGAAAAGCTCTCCTCACTGCAGTGTTGACTTTGATTTGAGATTGTGAAATCATTTCTTCAACAATGAAAAATGAAAATAACTGTTGAAGTATTAAAAATATCAAGCTGTACAGTGGTTAAGACACTTACATTGAAGAGTCTTTTAGCTGCTGATAAATAATTTAAGAGATTATATACCTTCCCTCAGTAGGCCAAAAATTATGGTCAATCTTGTTTTCACATTAAACAAACTAATACAAAATAGAAAATTATTTTTTACAAATGGGGTTGGGTAACATTTGAAATGATAGAAAAGCTTGTATTAAAATACTTTTCTTTTTGTGATGGGTTTGTTGGTTTAGAATTAAAATATCCTAACTCGTCACAGCTTTACTTCCAAGCTGATATTTTACCACTTCAAACAGAGAAGTATGTTTCATTTTATGCATATGACTTCCTGAGGCTCAGACCTCAATAAACAAAACCTGAATACACCATTTCTGGAAAGTACTGTAACTGTTCTCTAAACTAAAGGAAAAAAAAAAAACAACCTGGGTAGTGTGTGTCCCTTATTTTAATGTGACAGCTATTTTACATTCAACAACTTGTGAACTATATTACATCTGATGATGCAAACTATGTTTTAAAAAAAACCTGCGGTTACCAAAGCAAGAAAAGACAGCAAAACAATGTCAGTGAATCTTGATTTTTTTTTTAATTTTAGTTTTTAACCTATTTTTCTATGTAGTACAAAACAGTTTGTTGGCATTTATCATATAATGTTTGGAAATTGACCAATAATGACATTTGCTGTGTTTCTGTATCAGGTGTATAGCAACTTTAAATTCTACATTTTTATATGTATTTTGGGATAAGAGAGACATAAAAATATAAAACTACTTATATATCATCTTTTTATTATTTAAAGCAAACAACTTTCTCAATCTGAAAAAATGGAAAGTGATGGTCATATTTAAATGGTTATAAACACTGATGATTAAAGTTGCCTATGATTTTTCCCTAGCTCAGAAAAGAATCAAACATTTAACTATTAAGAAACAAAAACTATAAACGGAGGAATGATGTATTGAAAAAAATCACAAAGGTTAATGCTCACTCATGGTAAATATTTCTAATTTTAAAAGGCCTGCTTGGACTGCAAGATTTAGGTTTTTAAAAGTATCTTAAGAATACATATAACTTTAATTTAGATGTGATTATTTGTGGTCGAATATATTTTTTCCTGCACAATATCAGTCTTGGTGAAATGAGGTAGAGTAAGGAGCAAGACAGTTAGTGAAATTAACAAGACAAAACAAAATCTTACATGCTGCAAAGTATGTGATGACATTTTAAAATCAATCATTAATCTGGAATTGGGAATGTAACCGCATCTTCCAAACGGTGACTTTTGTAAAGACTTTGCATTCCGTTACACTAATTCAGAAGCTTGATGTACTTAAAATTAATATCAAATACAATGCACAAATACCAGTGCAGGAGCTGATGACTTATCCTTTCCAAGGGAATAAATGATTTGGCTCATTTATCCTGCTTCTGGGTGATTAAAGAAGAGAGACAGAGATTTGTAACTCCTTGGTTATTTTAGTTTTGTATCAGGTTGTGCCAAAGTACGAGAAGGAGCTTTGAATACAAAACAAAAGATATAAAACTTATAGACTCATAGACTTTAAGGTCAGAAGGGACCATTATGATCATCTAGTCTGACCTCCTGCACAACGCAGGCCACAGAATCTCACCCACCCTCTCCTGTAACAAACCCCTAACCTGTGTCTGAGTTATTGAAGTCCTCAAATCGTGGTTTAAAGACTTCAGGGTGCAGGGAATCCTCCAGCAAGTGACCCGTGCCCCACGCTGCAGAGGAAGGCGAAAAATCTCCAGGGCCTCTGTCAATCTGCCCTGGAGGAAAATTCCTTCCCGACCCCAAATATGGCGATCAGTTAAACTCTGAGCATGTGGGCAAGACTCACCAGCCAGTACCCAGGAAAGAATTCTCTGTAGTAACTCAGATCCCAACCCATCTAACATCCCATCACAGACCACTGGGCATATTTACCTGCTAATAATCAAAGATCAATTAATTGCCAAAATTAGGCTATCCCATCATACCATCCACTCCATAAACTTATCAAGCTTAGTCTTGATGCCAGATATGTCTTTTGCCCCCACTACTCCCCTTGGAAGGCTGCTCCAGAACGTCACTCCTCTGATGGTTAGAAACCTTAGTCTAATTTCAAGTCTAAACTTCTTGATAGCCAGTTTATATCCATTTGTTCTTGTGTCCACATTGGTACTAAGCTTAAATAATTCCTCTCCCTCCCTGATATTTGAAGTACTCCAGGAACAATTACAGGTCTCCTTAATAAAAAGCAGAACACTTCCAAAAAAAACTTCCTGAAAACATTTTAAATCACCATATTTTGGTGACCTGAATTAACTTAGGATACGATGGTTATATCTATATTTCAATAAAAGACCTGTGACACAGCCAGGGCTGGCCTGGGTCAGCTGACACGGGGTTCAGGCTACGGGGCTATAAAATTGCAGTGTAGCCATTTGTGCCTGGGCTGGTGCCCACGCTCTGAGACCCCACGAGAGGGGTGGTTCCCAAAGCCCAGGCTCCAGCCTGAGCCTGAACATCTATCCTACTATTTTTAGCCACACAGCCTGAGTCAGCTGACCCAGGCTCTGAGACTTGGTACTGAGGATTTTTTTAACAACGCTGTAGACCTATCCTGTGGGTATGTCTACACTCCAGTGTAAGCCCAGGGTTTGAACTCAGGCTCAACCTAACCCCTCTTCTGTCAACACACACATCAAACTAACCCAGGCTCCCAGGGTGGGTGGAGGATCCAAGCCCAAGTCAAGCCGGGTCCCAGGATTCAAGCCCCAACTGCTTTGCAGTATAGATGCAGCCCAACTGGACTCATGCTCTGGGAGTCCGCCAAAAGTATCCCACTGGCCAATTTTCTTTGTTCTCTGGCAGTCAAGTTTTCCCACACTGCACTGTGAACAAAGGCTAGAGCAGCCACATTTTGGGAGGGCCCAGCATAGTGTGGTGTAGATGCTGAAGCCCCAGGTTGGGACTGATGGTTTATGAATTCCTAACCTGAGGTTACAAATGAGTGTAGATGCTCAAACCCAGGGTCTGCTAACTTGAGTTCTAACCCGGGCCTTAGGTTGCAGGATAGGCATACCCTATGCTACAACACTCTGGTTTGTTGTATATCCAGTGGCAGCTAATGTACTTTGGAGGGGATTTTATATTCACTGTAACATTATTCTTGGAGTAAAAAGATTACTATTCAACTACTTTCATTTGTCTTTTTTCTGTAATTACATGTAGTCCTCTGTGGACCGTACACAAAATAAGTTTTGAGTAGCAATATAAGACTGGTTTTCTCAAAACAGTTGGAAATATTTAGATCTTTGAAGTGTTTCAAAGACATTTAATAGAATTATAGAATATCAGGGTTGGAAGGGACCTTAGGAAGTCATCTAGTCCAACCCCCTGCTCAAAGCAGGACCAATCCCCAACTAAATCATCCCAGCCAGGGCTTTGTCAAGCCTGACCTTAAAAACCTCTAAGGAAGGAGATTCCACCACCTCCCTAGGTCACCGATTCCAGTGCTTCACAACCCTCCTAGTGAAAAAGTTTTTCCTAATATCCAACCTAAACCTCCCCCGTTGCAACTTGAGACCATTACTCCTTGTTCTGTCATTTCTAGAGTTGTGGTTTTGTTAATGCTTGTTATAAAGCCCTCTTCATTGACACATTGAAACAGATGCAGAATTATTCCAGTTTATTTGGATAATCGCTTGTCTGTTGGAAAAAATTAAATGGATATTACACACTTGTCTAGAAATAGTATTGAAGAGACTATTCAGTTAGACAACTATTCCTGCCTTATCTCAAACCACTGGGCCTTTTCCAAAACTGAATTAAAAACAAGCAATCTTAGCATGGGTCCTGATGCTGCAAATATTTACACATGTGAGTAACTTCATGCACTTGAGTCTTACTGAACACACATATAATCCCACTGAACATGTGAGGCTACTCACGTGTATGGTTATTCGTGTACAATATTTTGGCTTAGATACCAAAGCTGTCTGCGCTATGTATTTTAGTATTAGTGACTGACAGATTGCTGATTGACACAGTAAGTGTTATCCAGCACAGGAACTTATAGTCCTGCTGCTATTTTGCCATACATTATGTGCAATGTTGTATCTTTAGATCAGTGCAATTGATTTGAATTTTATACTTTATTACAGTAGATAATATTTCAAAGAAAGTATAGACTCTCAATTTTCAGAAGATTTTGCTTAAAATAAGCTAAGAGTCCTATACTGTAGTTAGTATTTAACTGAAGTTCTAAAATGTGCTGCATTTCAGTAACAAGAGACACTAACTTTGAATTATATATTTTTTTTGTAATGACCCAGAGGCAATGCTGAAAGTAACTGGAAATCTTCAATACTTTTGTCTCTAAGTCTGTTTAGTAGACAACTAGATCCTGGCATTGATATCTAGTTGGTAATGACTCAATGATTCAAACAGGTTAGTCAGTTTCTAAATAAAATTGTTATAAATATATTAAACTATACTGGACACATTTAAAATTTACTTTTTAGTAATCTCCCAGTAACTTTAATTAAAACTGCTTCCACAGGAATGTGTATTTACACTGACTGAAATTGAATGCAAACTTCATTGGCAGTCTACCTTATTCAAGAAGGGGAATTGTGATGCTAATTAATGAATGAGCTGCATAGTTTTGTATTCTAAATAACTAAATATAGGTTGCATAGGTTAAAATAGTTAAACATTTCAGAATAAGCTTATTCTTTGGATACCATGCTTCCCCCACACATTTTTCTTAAAGAGGATACTCAGAATTATGGTAATAGGAGTTTGGGTTGGGTACAGGCTACTGTACTGTAACTTTTTTCTCCTGGATTCTCACTTGAGACTCTTCACATAGCCAATCCCCAAAATTCTCACCCTATTTGTTTCCCTCCTTCAGCATTTTGGGGGCATCAAAAGAGTTTACATCTAGGCATTTGAATAATAATGAAGTTACATTTTACAGATTAATTTTTAAATTGTGGTTTGAATAACCTCAGTAGATTTAATTTGCCCTTTAAAAACAGTCTACAATTGGAGTTACTTTTCAGCTTTTAAAAGTAAAGTTAGATTTAGCTGACACATTTTTCTTGAATGTTATGAAGTAAACTGACTTGGAAATATAGTACTACGAGTTGGATAAATAAAACATTTCCACTTGAACTTGTTAGATTTTTATATGCCCAAGTTTCCTATTTTATTTTACATAAACATACAATGTTTTAACTGTGAAGATGTCAGAGCATTTTAACAATTTTTATTGTATGCAGCTGTTAAAAAGTCTGCACTGTCCACTGTACAAGCAAACTAGCAACTGTCATATTATACGCTGCTTCTTTCATATGCCTGTGCATTGTTGCTGATCAATAGCTAATGAAAAGTTGGGCACTTGGCACTTGTGTTGACATGTTTGCGAGAAGAAGGGAAAAGTGATGCCTCCTTTTGTTCCTGAGCCCTGATGGTCACTTTTTAATTTGAAAGTATGGGATGAAATCTATACATCTCATGTTTACAAATAAATGAACTGCTTATGGTATCATAAGCATTGCATTCTCAATAGCCTTGCTTCACTAAGCTTATCTACATGCTCCTAAAAATTGTATTTAAAGATTTCAAGAAATATGACAAGAGTTCAGTCAATCTAGTATTGCAGAAATACTTTTATACATTACTAGTCCAGGCACTGTCTATAAAAGCCTATATAAAAGATTAAACAATATTTACTATTTTCATATTCAAGCTTTGACTTAAACACCAAGACACTTGTTAATGAAATTGTCCCCTCTCATGCTTTAGGATATATGGTAAAAAAGAGTATACATAGAGGACCAGTTTTTTCTGTAGCACTGCTTTGGATGAAGAGCAAGACCTTTTCTTTGCCATTTACCTTCATACCCATCTATCTGTGATTTGCCTCCCCTGTAGCCAAAGTTCAGTTTCTTTGAACCAATCAATAACTGTCTACGTAAGCAAGATGCCCATTTCAGTTTGGCTTATACAAAAGATTGTACTGGCCGTTTGTATAGAAATACAACTGAAGTCAGAGGGCTACACTAAACACATACACTTTGACAAATATTACAGGAACCGTCGCCGCTGCTACTACAGAGAATTACAGGAAATCACACAAAGAAATACAGGTTGCTTAACAGAGCTCATTTTACCCAGTTGCCCATAGTTGTAGATTGTGTCAAACAGCCTTCAGATGCCAGAAAAGTGCACTCTGCTTTTCATAGGAAGATTTGTCTGTAGAATGCAGTCTGTCCACAAATTAACAAGACAAAATGTATCTGAAACTGGTGAGTAGTTAATGCTATGTGAGATTTTCCAGTTGTCAACATACGTGGCCATATTGGTAGATTATCAATTGGAAATATTCAGTTCCTCCAATTTTTGAAAACATGTCTATGGGCCTCTCCTTAACACTCTTAATAAATGCAAACAGCTTGAAGCATATTTGAATTAACACATTTCCTGGGCATTTCCAGCTCTCCAGTACCAAAAGTAAAAAAATATAATATAGTTAGACATCTGAAAGGATTAAAAACCTGCGCAAATTAGATATAGATTTCATAGTTAATGTTTACCTTTCTTTGTTGAACATTTTAATCTACTTATGACTAGTGGAACTTTATTAATACTTACCCATCTATTTTCAAAGTGCTGTATAAATGTTAACCTTCAACACTGATTTGATTTGGACCAATTGGAAAAGATTAATAGTGCTACCACTCAGGCAACTGTCCTGCAATCACTCTGTACAGGTGCACCTTCAGAGGGACTGCACAGGTGCTGGGGCCTGCCCATGCAGAGCCCCATTGAAGGTGCAGAGCTCTGGCCAATCACAAATCCTATGATTGGGGCATTAATGATTGCATATGTAACTTCTTCTGACCCAAATAAAATGTATGGAATGTAAATATTTGTAGAGCCCTTTGTAAAGGTAAAGGACCTGGTAAGTGTTCAGCATTATATTCCATTCTCATTTCACCACCTTGTGAAGGCACATTTGTTCAGTGAGCTAAAGTTATCTATAAGTGGTTTTGTAGTACTTACAAGACAAGAAATAGTGTTCTTTTCCCAGCAGGTTAACCAATTTAATGGTGATATATGTAAGAAAAAAGGCTTCAGGGTGAAGAATTGATTAAATGTGTGTAAGTTAGTTTTGTTTGTTTAGCAGGTGGATGAACCAAGGAATGTATGCAGTTTTGGTACAATGAAAAGGATGGTGAATCTCAGAAACTTAATGTCCCCCTTACATGCAAAGACCCCGTGTCTTATAACGACGGAGTACAGAACACATGGATGGGTATTGATACTGGAAGGGAGTAGGGGAGGGTACAAAATTGAATACCAAATGTGAGAAGACTCCTATTGCTAATTGTTTGAAAGGGGAAGACTAATAGTGGGAGGGTTAGTCATGCTTTCATATAAGAACACAATGTAATGAGGTAATCAGGAGGCAGAGGAACAAAGAATTTGTCAGCATGGGAGCTGTCCTTTAGGAAGGTAGACATGACAAGTAAGAAACCTATGTGGTAAAAATGAGTTGTTAGGAACTAGAGGGCTGGATGTAGATCACATAGGGTTTAGAATCGTTGTAAGAAGTTTTAGTATTTTACTTACATACGCGTGCGCACAAAGAGCAGCATTGTGGTTTACAAGAGAGCACCATCTCCAAAAATGCTAGCAGTTCAGAATGATTGTAGGGGACAGATGATGATAAAAAACTAGCCAAAATGAGGAGTGTGTTAGAAATATAAAAAATAGATGGCAGCAGATAGTATGAAGAACTAAAGACAGCAAGCCACACACCTAAGATTGGAGTAATTTTCCTGAAAAATATTTGATTATAAACATATATGTGATATACAGGAGCTAACCTCCGGATAAAGAATGTAGTGGTGCAACTGTGGATAATATTCAATAGCATTTATATTCATATCACAAAAGTAGATTCTTGATAGACTTTGTACCAAATATTGCTGAATATAACATTTGAAGAACTTACTTATTTGTAAGGGTTTGACATTGAGCATTGCCCTATGAGAGAGGTGACAGTGAAAAGCGACACTGCTATTCCATATTTATTCTCTGATTACTTCTGTATGTTGTCCAATGTACGTCACCTGAAGAACTGCAAGCTCAGCTTCTGTCTGGAATTACTACTGCTCTGTTTGTATAGAATTGCCCACACTAAAGGCTATGGAATCAGAACAGGTGAGAGAGGATACAATTGAGCATGCTTTCACAGCTGTATCTTTAGGCAATGCTTGCTTGGTCAGTGTAAATGTGTTAGTGAGCCATTCAGTAGGTCTCTGAAAACACCCAATGCCTTTTGCAAGGAGATCTATACTTATGCTGGGGTAGGCAGTCTATGGGGCCACCTTTAAATGTGCAATCCCCTCCTCAAAAAAATCTGGAGTTTGTATGCAAATAATTGTCATTTATCACCGACTCTTCCATATTCTGCATAACTGATTGAAATGCTCCTGAAGAACACATTTCAAACAGCTGATCTGTCAACAACATAGACCCTCGAATTGGATTTCAGACCAGATACAGCACTGAGATGGTGCTGATCATGACTGTAAACCTCCTGGTTGACTGGGTGATTTGGGAGGGTAGAAAGAATCACACTGCGCTGGCCCTGATTGTTAGTCTCATGTTGTAACCCGCTCAAGGGGATGCCCAGAGTTGTGAGCCACTGTAGTGCCTCTGTGCCACAGCAAGTGAGAGATTTGTCGAAGACTAGAGTGTGTCAGCTCCTTGTCCCCCAGTCTGTTCACCTCCCCAGCAAACTCCTCAAGGCTCTCTCAGCACAAACCTTGCCTAGCAAGTAACAACCAGTGAACTCCAGCCCCATGCTCAGATTTTTCTCTGCAATACACAGACTACCACTGTGCATTCACAAGATATTAAGTTTGCTACTCTGATGAGTCAATAGATCAGTTTATTAATTTAACTGAGATAAATACACATGACCCTTTAAACACAGTACTGAGCTGGGTTAATAGCAAAAGTAAAACAAGTTTATTAATTTTAAAAGATGGATTAAATGATACCATGCAAAAGAGATAAAGGTAGAGAGAGTTACAACCAAATAAAAGTGAAAACACACATCTAAAAGACTACAACTTAACCTAGCAAGATGCAGTCTATTCAAGCAGGTTTTTCTCACCCCCTAGTCTCCTTTCCTGCTTTCCACTGGCCATGATGCATCACAGAGATCAAATTGCTTGGTTTCTTTGTCTCCTGAGGTGAAAGATAAAGATGGAGTCTCTCTTGGTTCCTTATATCCCCAAAGGAATGTCTTTGTTTTACAAGTCAGGAAGGCCTCCTGGATTCAGTCTTGCATGTCTCTTTGGGGTACAGAAGCCATGTTAATTCTCTCTCTCAAGTCCAGGATCATGAGAGCCCCTGCCAGTTCAGCTCAATGGTTTTGTTTACTGCTATATGTAAATTGAGGTAAAGCCACATTCCTTTGTCTAGGGTAGACCTGTTTATCACCTTTACCTAGGCTAGGCTGTCTTAGCCATGTTTTTGTAATGTAAGAATGGCTATACTGGATCAGACCAATAGTCCATCTAGCCCAGTGTCCTGTCTTCTGACACTGGCTGGTGCCAGATGCTTCAGAGGGAATGAACAGAACAGGGCAGTTATAGAGTAATCCTCTCTTGGCATCCAGCCCCAGCTTCTGTCAGAAGTTTAAGGACACCCAGATGATGGGGTTGCATCCCTGACCATCTTTGGTAGAAAATGGACCTATCCTCTATGAGTATCTAATTCTTTTTTTAACCCAGTTCTACTTTTGGCCATCACATCTTCTGGTAACAAATTCCACAGGTAGCCTGTATGTTGTGTGAAAAAGTGCTTCCTTTGGTTAGTTTTAAACTTGCTATTTAATTTCATCAGGTGAGCCCTGGTTCTTGGGTTACATGAAGGGGTAAATAACACTTCCCTATTCACTTTCTCCACACCATTCATGATTTTATAGACTTTTATTGTATTCCCCACCCCCTTAGTTGTCTCTTTTATAAGATGAACAATCCCAGTCTTTTTAATCTCCTCATATGGCATTTGTTTTATAACCCTAATTATTTTTTTTTGCCCTTCTCTGTACCTTTTCCAATTCTAATATATCTTTTTTGAGATGGGGCAAGAAGAACTGCATGTAGTATTCTAGGTGTGGGTGTACCATGAATTCATACAGTGGCATGATGATGATTTCTATTTTATCGATCCCTTTCCTAATGGTTCCTAACATTGTTAGCTTTTTTTGACTGCTGCTGCACATTGTGCAGCTGTTTTCAGGGAACTATCCACAATGACTCCAAGATCTCTTTCTTGAGTAGTAACAGCTAAATTACAACCTATTATTTTGTATGCACAGTTAGGAATATTTTTTTCCAATCTGCATTACTTTGCACCTATCAAGCTGGAATTTCATCTGCCATTTTGTTGCCCAGTCAACCAGTTTTCTAGGAACCCTTTGTAACTCTTTGTAGTCAGCTTTGAACTTAACTATCTTGAGTAATTTAGTATTATCTTCCAACATTGCCACCTCACTGTTAACCCCCCTTTCCTGATCATTTATGAGTATGTCGAACAGCACTGGTCCCAGTACAGATCCTTGGGGGACCCTACTATTAACATCTCTCTATGAAAACTGACCATTTATTCGTACCCTTTTTTCTCTATCTTTTAACCAGTTATTGATCCATGAGAGGACCTTCTCTCTTATCTCAAGACTGCTTACTTTGCTTAAGAGCCTTTGGTGTGGGACTTGTCAAAGGCTTTCTGAAAGTTCAGGTATACTGTATCCACTGGATCACCCTTGTCCACGTGCTTGTTGACACCCTCAAAGAATTCTACTAGACTGGTGAGGCATGATTTTCCTTTATAAAAGCTGTGTTGACTCTTCCCCAACATATCATGTTCATCTATTTGTCTGATCTATTTTTACTATAGTTTCAACCAATTTACCTGGTACTGAAGTTAGGCTTACTGACTTGTAATTGCCAGGATCACCCCTTTTTAAAATTGGCACTAATTTAGCTACCCTCTAGTCATCTGCTACAGAGGCTGATTTAAGTGATAAGTTACGTGCCAGTTTGTAGTTCTGCAATTTCATCTTTGAGTTCCTTTAGAACTCTCAATGGTGACTACCATCTGGTCCTGGGGACTTATTACTGTTTAATTTATCAGTTTGTTCCAAAACTACCTCTACTGCCATCTCAATCTGGGACATTTCTTCAGATTTGTCACCTAAAAAGAGTGTCTCAGGTGTGGGAATCTCCCTCACATTCTCTGCAGTGAAGACCAATGCAAAGAATTAATTTAGCTTCTTTGCAATGGGCTTATCTTCCTTGTGTGCTTCTTTAGCACCTCGATCATCTAGTGGCCCCACTGATCATACCACTCCTAGTGTCCTGCAGTAATCACCCCTGTTCTTCCTATTCAACATCTATATTTAATCTCGTAGAAGCAGCTTGTATGTACTTCTGCATATTGCTGGTACTGATGATGTAACTTCACATCAGGCATGGTCCCATTACTCAATACTGCCAGTGCCTGAGTAACAGTAAAACCCATATTAGTTAAACCCAGGGAAGACATAGGAGGTGAGAGTGGAAAGAGGAAAGTGTTTTCAAGTACTGGCCCTAATCATAACATTACCCTTCTTCAAAGGTGTCTGTCCTCTGAGCACCAGTGTGGATGGAGTCTTGGGGGTCCCGAAGGACTCCTTACTGGCATCAGTAACTAGAAGCGCCTTTCAATAGCTGCAGCCAGGCATGAGACTGCCCTTTTTCTGCTATGGACCTGGCCACAGTAGTCCACATAATTGTCACTTCCAGGATCAACTACTGAACTAAACTGTACGGGGTTGAAAGCGATTACTATGAACAAGCAGTGGCCAGTGAGACAGGGTAATGAACTTGCTATCCTGGATGCCTCACTGACTCTATTCACAGGCTGTATTCAACAACTGGATCTTCAGTGGGGTTGGACCCATCTGGGACAGGCTACTTTTCTCTGTGACCATAAAGCTACACTAATCAGAAACACTAGATCTGACTGCACTTTTAATTAAATTTGTGTATGTACCCCATAACTACTCTTTTTGCTGGTCTGCATGCACACACAACCACCCAGAAAACTTTTTACCAATGAGTCACTTAAGATACTGCACAAGGAAGGAGCAGAGTTTGACACTGGCAGACCAGGTGCCAGCTCATGCCAAGGTTTGTATCATAGAATCATAGATTATTAGGGTTGGAAGGACCTCAGGAGATCATCTAGTCCAACCCCCTGCTCAAAGCAGGACCAATCCCCAAATGGCCCCCTCAAGGATTGAACTCACATCCCTGGGTTTAGTAGGCCACTGAGCTACTGCTACCCCTCCCCCGCTTGAGCTATGCTGATAAAGCCATAGCTGGAAACCATCTGGCTCAACTGTGTGTTAGCATTGATAAAGTAGCTATTAGATTTATATATGTGTATTTGGACTTTATGAAATGTTTGAGTTGCTGCATTAATCTCACTTATAATATCTGTATAGCATGTTATAAGGTAATATTTAAATGTTTTGCTCTGTAACTATAAAAGTGTTTGCTATCCCCCACAGTCAGGAGAGAAGTAATACCAAGTGTGAAATACTAGTTTATCACAAGAGGGGTCATTTCCTGCTCAACAAAAGAAGCCCTATAGACACTAGATGAACCAGTGTGTAAAATCAGTGGACAAAGGACTTTGCTTATTGCTCCCCGCACACCCATGAAGAGAGGATGTACACAAACCCTGGTCCTATCAGTTTGACCTGGAGAAAGGGAATAAAAATCTCTGTCAAGAAGAAATTATCCCAGTGCTGCTTGGACTTCAGGAAGAGGGCAAGACTTCTAAGCATAAGCAAGGGATCCCCAGCTGTTTAGAATGATTAGCCCTAAAGGTCATATAGAGCTAGAACATTACAGCTGCTTCTATTACATTTTGAAACTTAAGTCTGTAACTCATTGATGTGTATGGTTATTTGCTTTAATCTTGTAAATAACTCCCATTTTTTCCTAGTTAGTTAATAAACCTTTAGTTAATTATAGGATTGACTACAAACTTTGTCTGGTGAGATCAGGGTGCACTTGGCCTGGGGTAAGTGATTGGTCCTTTGTGACTGGGAGTAAACTGAATATTGTTGTGATGTTTGGAGTAAGGAGGGATTGTCTAGCACAAAGGCAGGCTTGTCTTGGGGGCAAGGGTAAAGCGGTTGTAGTGCTTGAGGAGTTCACACTTGATACTTGGTTAGGTTAGAGAAATCTAAATATAGAACACACCACCAGTTTGTGGTCTCTGCCCTGCTTCTTGGCAGTTTGCCCTGAGGTTGTCACTCACGGTTGTTTGCAACATCAGACAACTTGACACAGAAAATGGTGTCTAGAAGATAAATGTTTGCTGTTTTGCTGCAGTATTATACAAAAATGAATTGTTTTAATTCAACTTTTGCTTATAGCTTAATGCATGTGGTTGCTAAACTTTTCTGTAGCAGTACTTTCTTTAGCAGCACTTGGTTTTTCCCAGTCTTTGTTTGTGGGCCTTGCTGCCAGTGAATTCATTTGTCCTTGACTTACCAGGCTTCTGGACTGCCACGTTTTTTTGGCAGGGTACAACCTATGTTTAACTCTGGTTGCTAGGTTTTCCTGTAGAGTACATGCTGGACTAGAACAGATTTGCAAATAGAAACGTTTTTCCTGCTGATTTCACATTGACTCAGCAGGATCACTTTTTTTTTTTAAACTTAATTGAGTAAGACTTTGCTTTTACGACCCCTTTCTAATGCAAAGGACATAATTAATCTCACAAATTGGAGTAAAGCTGAAGCCTGGTTACTGGAAAACAGTAACTGCTACTTCTACCAGTTACATCAGGCAATCTGCTCTGGAATGGAGTTGCTGTGGGTGACAGAAGGTGACCTTAGACATTCAAAAATTGTCTAAATCGTCGTTCTATCATTCCTGCAGTTATGTTCTGAGCACAGCCCTGTAAAAGATTTTACTTTTTGAAGCTGAGTTTGGGCTGTTAGCCACATGGGCATTGGTTTGATTTTCTGTGGGGGGAGGAGGAAAGCTTAGCAGCTCTGATCTCCCCCCATCTCCATGTTGAGTGTAGGTAAGGTGAAGGGCCAGGGGCGGCTCCAGGCACCAACACAGCAAGCATGTGCCTGGGGTGGCAAGCTGCGGGGGGCAGCAGTCAGGCAGCCTTTGGCAGCATGCCAGCGGGAGGTCCACTGGTCCCACGGCTTTGGCAGCAATTTGGCGGTGGGTACGCTGAAGGCGCGGGACCGGTAGATCACCCACAGAAACACCGCCAAATCCATGTGACCAGCAGACCGCCTGCAGGTGTGCCGCCAAAGGCCGCCTGACTGCCGTGCTTGGGGCGGCAAAAACCATAGAGCCGCCCCTGTGAAGGCCAGTGGGCATGTCCACAACTGTGTATTTCTCTCCCCCCCCACAGAAGGTAGGTCCTTTTGCTGCTGAATCGGCATAGGCACACCGCTGAGGGGTAGGAGAGGGTCTGTCGAATGAGCCCTCTGCCCAGCAAGGAGAGCACCCACAACGCTTGTGTTGCCGGCCCAAAAAGGCCTGAGGCAGCAAACAGTGGTTCGTTGCCCGGTGTGCGTCGCACTAATTATCACACCAGGGTGGAGAATGCAGAAAAAGTTTATTTGAGCTCAAGTAAGGTGCCAGGGAGATATTACAATCTCAGATCCTGCACACAGATAGAAGCTGTGTGTCTCTTCTTATACATGATTTCAGTTACACATCTCTATTACCCCCCACACTCCTCCCCTTACTACCCCCCCCCTTCCTCCTCCCATATAGTAGACACATTGTATAGCTAGCGTTTACATTAACAGGTTAAATCATTCTTGACAGCAAACAATCTATCTGCTAGTAACTTTTCAAGGCTGTTAGCCTGGTTCACTTCGGAATTTATTATCTTGTCTCCCCTCTTTATAAACTAAACACAAGTAATAAAAGGGGCCTCTTTTTACTATCTCCTGCTGTCCGTGTTGTACTGATAAGAAACAGTTACACATTCCATTCTCACTTCTAACTTGGGAATTCAACTAGAGTTTAACATAAAGGGACTCTTAGACCAGCATAAAATAACTTTGGTTCAATTCAGGCCTAGTACAGAAAGACTTCATTAATACTGTGGTTTTCTACCCTCCTGAATTATCTAGGAATATGCCTAATGGCACCAACACTTGCCACCCCTCAAGAATTAAAGATTAATCTTTCATTAAAGATTGTCATGTGATGAACCCTCCAGGAATATACCCAGTCAAAGCTGGCAACCCTGGCCACCCCCCAGAGGCTCTTGCAGGGGCGCAGGGGGGGGGGGGTTCTCCTAGGCTATCCCTATGTACCAACCCCTCCTCCTGTCTTCTGGCTGCGCTGCCAGCCCGCGGCCTCCTTCCCAAGCACCGTGTGCAAAGGCCGCAGGGCGCCCAACGTGCTTCGGAGCAACGAGCTCAGCGCCCTCAGCCACCGCCGGGGGCCGGTTTCTGTAGCTGGCCGCTTTAGCGCTGCCCTGAGATGAGGCGCCAGGTTTAGTGTCTTCCCGGCGCCCGGGGGAGACATTCTTGCAGCCAGGCTGATTACCTGGCCCAGGGCGGGCGGGCTGCTCCCGGCTCCGGCCAAGCGAGGGCTCAGCAGTCCCGCTCGCCTGACAGGGACTGGGGCCCCCCATTGAGCTCGAGGGTGCTGGTTTCCGGGCCCGGGCTCTGAACGCGCCGCTTGCTGCTCGGGGGCCTGGGTCGGGCCCCGCGGCGCGGGCTGGATTGGCAGCAGGGCCCCGTGCGGCTGGGCGGGGCCTGGCTCCGAGCCAGCCCGGCGGCGTCGCGGATCGAAGCGCTGAATGAAAAGTGTCTCGGCGGAGGCGGCTCCCCAGCGGCCCCTCCTCGCGGGGGGCTGGGTGCGAGCGAGTTACCCGCACGCGTGCGGCGCTGATCCCGCCGTCTCCGCTGCCCTGCCCCGGGTGGGGCCGGCGTTCGCCCCCGCCCAGGAGCGCCTTTCGGTGGCATTAATCCGGAGCAGTAATCGGGCGCTTCCTGCAACACGTCTCCGGGGGCAGATAATCCCGGGCCAAGCTGTCCCGAGAGGAGATTGCCTCGCCCGGGGGCTGGATCAGCCGGCTGCCGCGGATCAGCGGGGTCAGGGCTGAGCAGGCGAGTCTCCCAGCCATGAGGGGCTGCTGGGGGAGCAGCGAGCTCGCTCCCGCTAAGCGGCTTAGCCCCCGGCAGATGTTGCCAAGCTCCCAGCCAGCCCCGATCATTGGCGGAGGGAGAGGCCGAGAGGGCCGGGAAACACCTCTGGCTCGGGGGGAAGAGGAGGGGGCTTGCACTGGTGCCTGGCACCCTCCGCCTTGCACCATGCGGGGGGAGTGAAGAGTTGCACGGCGGCGTCTCGCCTCAGCAGGGGAGCTCCGGCCCCCGGCGGAGGGGAGCTCGGCAGCTGGAGTGGAGGGAGTTTGTCTCCGATCGCCCCCTTCCTCCTCCTCCTCTCGCACCCTCTGCTGCTCTTGCTGCCAGGCTGGGGCAGCGCTTGCCTGTGGTAGGGGGAGATGGCGAAAATCAGGGTGTCTTACGAGTACACAGAAGCCGAAGACAAAAGCATCCGGCTCGGCTTGTTCCTGATCGTCTCTGGCATCGTGTCGCTCTTCATCCTGGGTTTCTGCTGGCTCAGCCCCGCTTTGCAAGATTTGCAAGGCAAAGCTGCCAACTGCACGGTGCTCTCGGTGCAACAGATCGGGGAGATGTTTGAATGCACGTTCACGTGTGGCACGGACTGCAAGGGCACCTCGCTGTACCCCTGCCTCCAGATCTACGTCAACAACTCGGAGTCCAACTCCAGGGCGCTGCTGCACCAGGACGAGCACCAGCTCATCACCAACCCTAAGGTAAACTTGTGCCAGGGAGAGAAGGGCAGGGGGAGGCCCCGGGGCGCTTGTAACTCCCCAGCTGCGGGAACAGGGAAGCCAGCCCTTGCTCTGGGGTTTGTCTCTGAATCCCGGGGATGGGGGGAGGGAGGGAACCCACGGACACTGGATCTAATGGCCTGAATAGCAAAAGCAGATCAGCCCCTCGCTTCCTACTGCCCCCTCTTTGCTCCGGCTGTGCCGCCGCCTGTTGCTAGAGCCCCGCGCTCCTGTCAGTATCTAACTGAGGCGCTGCAGCCTTTGGAGCCCTCCCTCCTCCCCGCCTGCTTCGCGCCCGCCGCCCGTAGGCCAGCAAAGTTTTACCTCCAGAGTTAACTTCTTTCGTGGATAAGCGCGTCACCCGGGCTCACGCTGCTCCTCTTCCCAGCCCCGGCATGGACGGACCTGCTCACAGGTCCTCTGAAGGCGATCACAGGTCTAATGGGAAGAAGAGCCTGGAGTTCCCCCCCACCCCCCTAATGTTAATCGTGTCCAGTAAAAGAGCCAATAATTGATGGGAGCTTGAAGCCGCGGAATCCATCGGGGCTGCGAGGATAACAACGCCAGGTTTGTGTCTGAGCCCCGATCTACCGGGACCTCCACACACGGCCAGAGAGAAACACCATTGACAACGGATTGCGACCTCCCCTCGGTGCAATCTATCCCCCGGCTGCTCGGAGAGAGAGGGGCAGGGGTCCTGAGAGGAGGCGCGCTGGGGACGGCAAAAGAATCGCACACAGTCAGCTGCGTTTGCGATTCCTTCGCGGTTATTGCAGATGTTTAGATCCGAGGTTCTTCCTTCCAACCGGGCTGCTCCGTATTGATCCCTTTAAGGAAATCCCCATTCCAGGGAAACGATTGAAAAGACTCCCACTGTGGGAGAGCCAGCCGGAAAAGAAGTTAAACGCACAACTTCAGCAACTAGCAATTAAACGAGAAAAATGATGTGGAACGGAAGGCCAGTGTATTCTTTGCTTTGAGCACATGCCGGGAAGATTCCACCTTTGCAACCCTCTTCTTTAAACCAACGAAACAAAAAAAATTTCTCCTGGGCTATGAGGTGTGTTTCTGTGGCTGTGTTTGTAAAATATGATCCCTGCCCTTTCAGTTTACCCCAAGTGTAGTAGCTGGCAAAGGAGTTAAACACTTTTCTAAATTGGCACACAGTTAATATAAGCAAGTGGAAGGAAGGGTAAAAAACCCACAGCTGTTGCAGCGAGGTAAGCATTGAGTGTGTATTTATGCTATGAGAATTACTATCCCCTTTTTATATTTCATGTGCTACAAAAGCAAATGCTTATTTTCATGTTTTTGCTTTAAAGTTTTTTTTCTCTTGCATTTGGCTCCTACTTGAAAGTTCCTGATTTAGATTAGCTGGCAGGCTATAGTATAGTGTGATTCATAGCTATGTCCCAAAGCTGCAAGTCTCCAACGCATTGTTGTGCATAAGCATACCATTGTGGATGAACAAGGGAGTGCCAAATATTCAAGGGGGATATAGTTACAGGCATATATGAATGGGTACACAATACTGAGCGCGGAAACCTGGAAGTTTAAATAAAAAATGTAGAACACTTAGGAGACGAGAAAGGAAGGTGGCGCATGAAGAGTTAAGTACATCAAGGAGAGAGTGAATGAAGTGTGCCTACTCTACTCCCTGAAAGTCTACACTGTGTCAGTTACAAAACACCCAATGTTTTACTTCAGTGGTAACAAAAGCATTTAGGATACTGGATTCAACTATACATCAAGGGAAACGTAAAGAATCTTGAAGAAAATCTGGAAAATGTCACATCCATGAGCATGAAATTAGTGATCTCTGTCGATATTCTTTTAATGTTTCTCTTCATAATGTGGCTTAATCCAGAGCTTTGCAATATGTGCACGCTTGGGATATTTTTGGCAATCAACCTGTTTGTCTCCTGTATCTCTTGGAGCAAACACAAGAAGTCATGCTTGACTACTCTTCTTAAGCAATGGCCAAGAGATTAGAATGTCTGACGCACTCCACAAAGGACAGTGTGCTCAAGAATTCTTCAGACAAGGAGAGCTGCAACAGATTTGAAATTTCTGGAAACACCATTGATGAACTAACGGTAATATAATATAGCACTGCCATAAGTGAGGTAAGTACCCCCATTTTCTCAGTACTAAATTAGTTGCAGACAGAAGCTTTGAGGAACTAACCTGAATGAAGGATACAAGAAATTATGCAGAGAAGATTCAGGAGATTAAAGATTTATTATACCTGTACTGAATGGGCATATTCTGGGAGTTCAATTTAGGGATCCAAAGTTACAATTTGAGTTAAGTTAACATTAATAGAATTCAAGTTTGTTCTTCAATAATGGTCTCTGCATCAGCTAGGAAAACTGACTGAAGCCATTATATTCATGTTAGAAGTGGTTACGCACCATTACTTGGCAAAAGTGTATGTTTTCCTGACATTGCTATGGATCCAAGTGTGTGTGAGAGAGAGGAAGATTTTAAAATTTCTAAAACACCTATTTGGATTCTTTTATCTTCCAGATGGATTCTAGGATGGATGGATTCTAGGATGGCACCATGGTAGATCTCAGCACTGCTGGATCGGTGCAGCTAATCGGAAAATAGGAAATTAACTAAAACACAGTTTTCCTGTATATCGATTACTTTTTTAGTGGCAATTGGCTTTTAGGCAATTTTTGCTTGTATGTTCATAAATAACTTGATCTTTTATGTCAGATTTGAACAAAATTATAAAAATGAGCTTCTGCTATGCCTAACATCACAATTATTATTGCTCTTATGTATTTATTTTTACAATGCCCAAAAGTGCAAGGTACTTTCTGGAACAGGATCATTAGCATCTTGCCTCAAAGAGCTTATGATTTTATTTAAGACAGCAGATAATGTTGTTTTTAAGCAAGCATTGGTCAGCACTGTTTGCATTCTAAATATTGCAGCAGAGAACTCGAAAGTGAAACTTACTGAATAAAAACAGAATTGATGTTAAATTTAGTAAACTAAGATGTTGAGGTACTGTTTAGGTAAAACGGGAAAGGAAATTTGTTTGAAATGTGATTTGGCATCGACCCTTCAATTTTTTTTTAGCTTTTTTTTTTTAAGCACTTTTTAATGCGTAAGTACATTTTCTGGCATTCTGGTTGGCTGGAGGAAATTTTGTTCAGTATAATGTATATTTACAAAAGAGAGAAAGTTCCTGAAAATCTGACGGAATTGGTTTACTAGAGAGAATGAGAAGTTAAAGTGCAGAAAACTTATAAGGGCTTCAGTAACACTTGTGATATGGCTTAGCACAAAAGAGTAAACTAGGATCACAGTAGGCATAGTACAAGGGTGAACTATTTCAGTGGATGAAGAACTTGACAGAGATTGACTTGTTGGGTAGCCTAGGAAATTCTATCTTCTTGGTCTTTCTCTATTTAATAAATAGGAACATAAATTAGCTCACAGGAGTGTTGTGAAGATTAGTTAATGTTCATTCAGCGCTTGCAAGAGAAAGGACCAAAGTATTTAATCATACTAGGACAATGATGGAGGGAAGTAATTTGGAGGAAGGCATTAGAACACGCATGTTTAGTGCCAGATTTTGTTTATGCCCTGAAAGAAGAAACATGTACTAAGGTCTTTTTATTTTTTCCCCCGAGGCCAAACTTATAAGCAAGGAGAAAGAGGTGGGGAGGGGGCAGAAGTCAGTACCAGGGAAAGCAGGGCACTAAAATCTAATAGGAATTGGAGGAAGGCATGGGAAAGGTAAGTACTGTGTGTAGCTCTTTGGTATGGGCTTGATCCTGTACCACCGAAGTCACTGCTAAAGCTCCCATTGACTTCAGTGGGGCAGGATGACACCCTATATCATGGAGTGAGACATTAATCCATAAGTTTCTTGCAGCCCCGCCAGGCTGGTTTAGAGACCGACACACGTTTTGTTTACAGTAGACATTGGTGAGAGTCATTTGGCAAGGAACAAAGATGTACCACATGTACCTCAAACTGTTCCAACCACCCTGCTTTACTGCAGCACCCTTTTCAGTAGGGACGTTGGTGATCAGTAGAGCTGTGTGAATATTGGATTTTTCTGGTTCACTGTCATTTCTGAAAAATAAAAAGTTCAGTTTCCAGAAGAACTGAAAACAATTTTTTTTTCAAAATTTGTGGTGAATCATATACTTGAAAGAAAATTAGTTTGGGTTGAACAAAATGTTCTGTTTAGATTTTGAGCAATATTTAATGTTTTTAATCTTTAATGTTTTTAATTAAACAATTTATAGATAAAATAATTTTGAATAATACTAAAACATTTCATTTTGAAATGATTGAAATGAAATTTTGATTGGGGGGGAGGTTCAAATTTATTTTATTTATTTACCAAAGCAATGCTGCGAAATCAACATGGATTTGTGAAATGTGTGAATATCACTAAATCTGCTTTTTTCATGCCCCCCCCCAAAGTTTAGGTTGAAAAATTTCACCCAGCTCTAGCCGTCAGTAACATGATGGGCAAAAGAAGGACCTAGGAAAAGCCCCTGAATGATATTTAGGGCCCTACCAAATTCACAGTCCATTTTGGTCAATTTCACAGTCATAGGACTTTAAAAATTTCATGATTTTGGCTACTTAAATCTGAAATTTCATGGTGTTGTAATTGTAGGGATCCTGACCCAAAAAGGAGCTGAGGGGGTGTCACAAGGTTCTTGTAGGGGGGGTTGCGGTACTGCTTCTCCTACTTCTATGCTGCTGCCTGTGGAGCTGGGCTCTCAGTCAACAGTCACCACTCTCTGGCTGCTCAGCCCCTACCTCTCCCCTGACTTCCCCAACCCTTATGAACACCCCCATCCCCAGACAGACCTCCGGGGACTCCCACGTCCCATCCAACCACTCCCCACCCCCTGACAGGACCCCCAGAACTTCCAACCCCCCCCCCCCCGCTCCCTGACTGCTCCCCGGGACTCCCCTTACCAGGCCCATGCTGGTGAGACTCTGGCTCCACGTGGAGCTAAAACTCCATGTGGAGTGCTGAGGCAGCTGTGGGGGGGGGGGGGAGCTGTGAGAGGGGCAGCGGTGGTTCACACTTCCGGGAGCCGCAGAACCCAAGCGCCGTGAGGGGGGAGCCGGGGGGCATGCCTACCTGGGCTGTGGCCCGGTGCCCCCCGGGGGTGGCTCCTGCAGTGGATGCATGCGGGCGGCAGGCCTCATGCACGCCTCCCCTGGCTCCCCTCTCGCCGCGCTCGGGCTCTGCAGCTCCCAGGAGTGTGAGCTGCTGCCACCGCCCCTCCCACAGCAGGCTCAGGGCCCCATGCCCCGGCGGCTCACACTCCCGGGAGCCGCAGAACCTGAGCGCGGTGAGGGGGGAGTCAGAGGGCGCGCCTGCTGCCAGTCTGGGGTCCCGGCCGCTGGCCCCGCTTTACTCAGATGAGTGGGCCGGCGGCTGGGACCCTAACTGGCAGCTGTGTGCCAGGCAAAATCGGCTTGCGTGCCAAAGATGCCATGCGTGCTGTAGGTTGCCGACCCCTTCCTTAGTCTATCAGTGCACTGATTTGTTAACCTTTGATAAAACCCTCTTTTTCCTCTGCTCTCCAAGGCTGTTGAGGAGAGTGTTGCCTGAGGTGGTATGTTGATGGGCAACCCATTATTTGATTGGTGATTTTTAGTTTATGGGGCTAGGCAGGCAGAACATTGTATGAGCACCTATAAGTGTAGTTTAGAAACTTGAAGAAACAAACAAATATACATCTGCATATTGCTGTTACAAGTTTTTAACTAATATTGTCATTAGTTTTCCTTAACAATTGTATTGCATCTTAAGCTTCCTTGGTCTCTTATTGTGGCATATAGGCTGGCTGACACTAATTTACTAGATGAGACTGTAAGAGTAGAATGTATATATTTCTCATAAGTAAATTCTCTAGTAATTTAATTAAACTAAATTTAAGGCATAGAAGGAAATGCTCTTCAATTATTTTGCCTACTTTTAGAAACTCATGTAAAAATCCCAAACAAACAAAAACCTGAATTTTGGTTTGGCATAATAGTTTACCTTAAGAGTAGTGACATACATGGTTTGTGTCCATAGCAGATTTTTTTTTTTTAGTTTAATGTCTTTGTCTTGGGCAATAGCTTCTTTTTAGTTTTGTCATCAAATATCATAGGCTTTTAAAAGCTTTCCGAATGTTATGCTAATGTAGCATAGCCTTATTAACAGATTATAAATGTGGTTTAGTTTAATAATTTTAGTCAAGAATATTTTATGAATGAACAATCGGACAGCTGTGTTAACCCCCAAATGTTTTTATCGAAGTTATGGGTTGCAGCAGGAGACACCCAGTATGTTAATCGACTGGGTATACTTTTATTAACTATAGCAAAAATCCTGAACAACTTGTTTTTAATGGTCTTAAAGTTTATTAAAAAACCCTTTATTTTCCTTACCCTGGTTTAATTATTCACTAGGGTATCTGTACCGTCTGTGTGAATCAGTAGTATGAAAAATGTGTGCTTTGGTCTCATTACAAACTTTCTACTCAACAAAACTGAATTAGTGGCAATGTAGCCCTTCCAAAAACAGTGCTTTTGGGTTGTAAAACTATTTTCTAAATTCTATAGTTTAGCATTTCAGCTTGGATTCATAACTTCAGGTATCTATATTGCCATGCTAGCAAGTATTGTATGTTTTGAACAGAGATCTCCTCAAATTTTCTCCAACTGATCTGTAATAAAGTAAAAGTTGTATTACAGGGAATAATCATACAATTGCACAATCCCAGATTCATTTTGATTCTTAAAAGATTAGGCAGCTGGGTCAGAGTAAATCCAAAAATATGAATGTAAAATACTGTATAGGATTACAGCAATTTAAATGTTTGTTTTCAGTGTGCCTGATTTGTGGATGATGGATTTTTCAGATTAAATTAATTATAATACTTATTGTAAACTTTCTTTAGTTGCTCCAATAGCAATAACCATTTTCATGCCAAAGTTTAACAGCTTGGGCCATTGGAGACCTTCCATATAAAATGCAAGTACAAAAAATATCAAGACTTATGCCTTCTGTACCATTAATCAAGCAGAATAGATTAACTATGGAGCCAGGATCCAGTACCAATTATGTTGATGCTAATCTCAAACTCTGAATTGATTGCTAATACATATAGTGCAGAGTGCCAAAAAATACTTTTAGTTGTGTAAATTTACAGTGGAATATGTCAGCTCACAGCTAAAAAATAAATTGACATCTGCCTCCTTACTTGTTTGTTTAGAATCATTTTTTCTCTTTATGTCTGCAACTGAGCATGATGCAAAAAATAACTTGTCTGATTTATACTTGTTTTAGAAAAGACCTATTTGAATGAATACGTGTGTATCTTTAGCTATGTATAAAATATAGTGTGTGTGTGTATGTCTGTGTGTGTGTGTGTAATTGTCTAGATTCTTCCTGGCCATGAGGGTGGGGGTGCAGTAAGTGGCTGGGAAGAAGGAAAGAAGTGAATAACATGCCTTGCCCATATAATGGCTGGATAGAACTGCTCAAGGATAGCTCACTAGTTATTCCCCCACGTGTACAATGTTCCAGAAGGGGATCAGGTGAAGGATTAGCCTTAGCCATGACTCGTATACTGTGGGGGGAAGAGGATGGAGTATGCTGCACCACCCTAATATTGGGCTATACCAGAGGTGGGCAAACTTTTTGGCCCAAGGGCCACATTGGGGTTGCAAAACTGTATGGAGGGCTGGGTAGGGAGGGCTGTGCCTCCCCAAACAGCCTGGCTCCTGCCCCCTATCAGACCCCTCCCATTCCCCACCCCCTGACTGCCCCTCTCAGAGCCCCCAACCCATCCAACCCCCCCTGCTTCTTGTCCCCTAACCACCCCCTCCCAGGACCCCCCCGGCCCTAACCGCCTCCAGGACCCCATCCCCTATCCAACCGCCTGCTCCCAGTCCCCTGACTGCTCTGACCCCTATCAACACCCCCATCCCCTGACAGGACCCCCCCAGACTCCCACGCTTATCCAACCCCCCTCCCATCCCCTGACTGCCCCCCAGAACCTCTGCCCCATCCAACCGCCCCCTGACTGCTCCCTGGGAGCCTCCGCCCCTTATCCAAGCCCCCAGCCCCAGCCCCCTTACCACGCCGCTCAGAGCAGCATGTCTGGCAGCGCGCCGCCTGGTCGGAGCCAGACACGCTGCGCTCTGCTTGGCAGGAACGTGCAACCATGCTGCCCAGAGCGCTGCCCGCGCGGCGGTGTGACTGTGGGGGAGGGGGTGGCGGGGGAGGGGCCAGGCAGGACAGTCCCGCGGGCTGGATGTGGCCATAGTTGGGCTATACCAACTCAGACAACTCATCTAGCCATAGTGTATATTACATCACCAAAAAACTGCACTGAAAACATTAAGGTTGCAAAGGTCAAGCACTCCAAAATTAGGAAATGCTAGAATTAAGGTCGCCTGTGCAACCTTATCTTGGCCCCCTTCTGTATATACATTATGGTACAGTCTGTAATTGTATGATCACATGCTGTTTGTTTTACACAGGGCCCCTGCCTCATTCAGTGCACAGGATGGACTGTGTGCAGAGAATGAAGCAGCTGTTTTGTTTTTGTATTTCTTTATATTCATTATTCAGTTTGTGGGCCCAGGCCATACTTAGTGCACACATCCAAACCCTGCACTGGATACAGAATTATTAATTTCCTCACGGTCATTTCACCACAGTAGCTGAACCTAACGGCCATTAATGAGTTTGTCTTCTCCAGACTCTTGTGAGCTAGGTAGGGGTTTTACAGATGGGGAACTGAGACACAGTGAGATTAAGTCCATTAATTTTAAGTGTTTTAGTGGTTGCATGCCTAGCTTGATACATCTAGGGCTTGATGTTTCAGTAGACTTAACAGCACTTTATATGTTCAAAGCACTGTATGGACATTGGCACACCCCTATAAGGAGGGTGAGGGAGGGAATTTTGCATTTAGTATTTGGAGGGTGAGGGAGGGAATTTTGCATTTAGCTCTATAAGCAATTCTCTAACAGCAAAGCATGTGGGTCGTTCCAAATTAATCAACCCACTCAGAGTACTCATGTCAGTAAAGGCTTCAGGATCAGGACTGACCTTTATCTGAATGCCACCCATTTGTTTGGGGGATGCATGATGATCAAAGCCTAATGCTAGTTTTCTGACTCAAAATACAAAGGCCTGATCATTCCTTTGGTGGCACACACAACTTCCATTGTTTTCCATGAGCAATGGATGGGATAATCAGGGTCCTTGATTTCAGGTAAAATACTCTCCAATTTTAGTGTCAAGTATCAGAGGGGTAGCCGTGTTAGTCTGGATCTGTAAAAAGCGACAAAGAGTTCTGTGGCACCTTATAGACTAACAGACATATTGGAGCATAAGCTTTGTCTAATTTTAGTAGAAACTAAAGAATTTACACTGAATCTCCTTTATCTGATTACAAGTGACAGCACTGAAAAATACTCTATTTGGGAAAGCCGTACTGCATCATTATAGCCACTTATGCAGCATTCCCTTCCTTGCTCATGGGCAATACTGCTGGGAAGATACAAACAAATAAAATACAGGTACAAAAGTGCTTACCAAACTGCATAAAACTATGGAACCATTACAGCGCATGTTATAAGGTACTCAGTGAAGGTGAGCCCTTTGTCCCAGGAGACGTGCTGTGATGGCCACAAGTCGCTGTCTGCAATATTCCAATGCTATTATAAAATGGAATGTCCTAGCAAGGTCATTAAAAAGAGAAGGAAATATTCAGGGGTGGGCCAAAAACCCCCCAAAAAACTAGCAGATAATCATGTTGTGAGTTTAAGTTTTCTCTGGCTAGTCTTCACTGAACACAATTATCAGCATGACCCCAGCTATTTAAAACACAACACTTTCTTCTGAAAAGAGTAGCAGTACTGTGATTAAATAACTGGTGCATGAAGACATACTGTCACAGCTTAGAGGAAGTGATATAGCAGCAGTGCAGGAGCCTTCTTTCTCTTATTGGGCATCTTTTGTGTGACATTTACTTCAAATAAAAAAACTGTTCTACATAAATGATGGTCCCCATCCTGCTCCCTTTGAAGCTGGAGAGAGTTGCCATTGTCTTCAATGGAAGCAACAGGCCCATTTTTCTGGGCTGTTGTGAAGGAGGTCCCGAACATTCAGCTTCCACTGGAAGCTGAGAGGCAGTGTGGTCTAGTGGATTGGACTGACCCTGGGCAAGTCACTTTACTTACTTCTCTAATTTCCTTCTTGCCCTTATTTGGCTTGTCTAAGTGATCTCTTTTGGGCAAGGACTGTCTCTTACAATGCATTTGGACCTTGCCTAACACAATGATGGCCTGAACTTGGTTGGGACCTGTAGGCCTTGCAAATAATTAATAATGCTCCAGGAGGAGCTAGGTAGGACAAACTTTTCTCACTAAAGCTATTTTAAACAATAGCAGGCACTAAGAGGGTAGCCTCTCAACTGATTTCCCCCACTTCTTGAATTATGTAGTACAAAGATGGCAGCAGTTTCTCTAAAGATCTGGCAGCAGGGGTACAAGTATTTTACTGACTGTCAAGGTTATGGGGCAAATCACACTTTAGACCCCTTTCAGTTCCTCTTAAGTGCACCCCTTTGGAGGCAGATTTCTTTACCTTCATACCTCTCTGGGTGGAGCCCTATGGTCCTACCACTCCTAGACTGGATCTCGGGGCTGTCGGGTTAACACAGGTGATAAGCTCGGAGGCTGCAACCTAAACCCGGTTTGGCACTGTGACGGTGCACCCCATAAGGTTTCATGCAGATATGCTTATGAATGTATTTATATGACATCACTGGAATATGTTTTATGCTACATATGCCATGTAACATATCTCTGTAAAGGTTATGATCTACTGAATCTATTCATCCTATTTGTATGCATGTGTCATTGTATTCAAAGTTATGAATATTGGCTGTATACTTGCTTGATTTCCAAGTAGCCTAGTAAAGCATTTGGTCAGCTTCTTGAGAAAGGAATGTGCAAATTAAGTGGCCAATCAAGAAACACTTAAAGGACAATGAATCTTGGAAAGCGCCAATCCTCATAAGAAGTCTACCTGAGGATGTTCAGGGTAGCATGTAAACAATGGCTGCTGTCTGTAAAAACGGAGTCATGCATGGACATATAACTTGCCCAGGTGACTCCAAAACTCCATCTTGGAGCTGGACTTTGCATAGGAGAGAGGAGGGGGTCTCCACCCACAAGAGAAAGTCTACTTAAACCCCTGGGAGGCCCCTCCATTTTGTCTTCAGCTGGCTTAAGAGAGAGCCTCCCCACCCCCAAGGATACCTGAAAGAAACCGGAACAAAGGACAGTAACTACAGGGGGTGTGAGTGATTGCTGGACCCAGACTAGAAGAAGACTAGTCTGTAAAAGGAAGCTTACGGGAACACCACTGAGGGTGAGATTTTGTCTGTATTCAGTCTTCTTACTATATTAGACTCAGACTTGTGTGTTTTATTTTATTTTACTTAGGGCTTGGCTACACTTGAGAGTTGCAGCGCTGGGAGTTACAGCGCTGGTCGTGCAGCTGTGTAGGAACAGTGCTGGTGTGTGGCCAGACTCACAGCTACCAGCGCTGCAGTGTGGCCACATTTGCAGCATTTGCAGCGCTGTTGGGAGTGATGCATTATGGGCAGCTATCCCAGCGTTCAAGTGGCAGCAACGTGCTTTTCAAAAGAGGGGGGTGGGGTGTAGTGTGACAGGGAGCGGGGGAGAGAGAGAGAGTGGATTTTTGGAGCCGACACTGCCTTGAAAATCAGAAAATTTTCCAACCCCTTACTCTTAATTGCAAACAGCCTGCAGACCAGATAAGCAGCACGGACTCCCTTTCTCCCCCCCCCCCCCCGTTTCTCTCATCAAACAAACACTCAACCCCTGTGAATGAGGTAGGCAGGGGGTTATCTCATTTGATTGTTCACAGTCACTTACAGATTGATCACAGCAAACAGGAGCTGTGTTTGTTTAGATAAGCAGCTCCGGGAGCTCCGGAACTCCGAGTTCACAACAAAACAAAGAGAGGCTGCATAACAAAACAAAAGAGAGCAATTTACTTAAAAGCATTCTGGGATATCTCCTAATACCCTGGAGGCCAATAACAGCGCTGGTGTGTGTCCACACTTGACGAGCAGCGCTGGATTACCAGCGCTGCACTCGTTATACCCCAAGCAGACCAGGTGTTCAGCCAGCGCTGCAGCCAGGGAGTTGCAGCGCTGGATGTGCCTTGCAGGTGTGGACAGTTACTAATTGCAGCGCTGGAAAGCCTCCACTAGCTCTGCAACTCACAAGTGTAGCCAAGCCCTTAGTAATTCACTTTTTTCTCTCTGTTACTACTTGGAACCACTTAAATCCTACTTTCTGTATTTAATAAAATCACTTTTTACTTATTAATTAACCCAGAGTATGTGCATATCTATCAGTGTTATAGACAGCAAACAATTTGAGTATACCCTGTATAAACTTTATACAGGGTAAATGGATTTATTTGGGGTTTGAATACCATTGGGAGTTAGGCATCTGAGTGTTAAAGACAGGAACACTTGTTAAGTTGCTTTCAGTTAAGTCTGCAGCTTTGGGGAACGTGGTTCAAACACTGGGTCTGTGTTGGAGCAGACTGGTGTGTCTGGCTCCACAAGACAGGGTGCTGGAGTCCCAAGCTGGCAGGGAAAGGAGGGACAGAAGTAGTCTTGGCACATCAGTTGGCAGCACCAAGGGGGTTTCTGTGATCCAACCCATCACAGGCACCTTCTAGCCCTTTTCGTCTGGGAGCCTGTAACAGCTGATGAGAGTGACTCAAAAACAATTGTTTCAGAACAAAGCACTATTTAGTCATTCACCCAAAGACACGACGCACACTGAACAAAGGGATAAAACAAAAAGGCTATACACCTATTTCCCCTTACCTATATCTTCATATTTGGTAAGCCCCCTTCAGCCCAGTTATCTTCATCTGTGGGTTGGAAGACAGAGACTGCCCTGCTGCAGCATGGTCTCTGTGTCTCGTTGCATTCCCATCAGTGCTCACTGATGCTCCTTGACAGGGCCCAGCAACTCAGTCAATCCTCTTTACTCTTTTAGGCCCTGGATGCTTTAATGGTTTAGTATCCCCTTTGCTCCTGGCCTCAGGAATGGGAAGAGTAAACCTTACCAGCCTGGTTGGGTCCTGGCTGATTGATGTATTCCCCATTGTTTCCTCAAGGACCCCTGGTATTCTCTGGACATACTTTATCTTTGCCATTGTTTTGTTGTTACCTGTTTGTTTCCCTTCTGCCATCCTCCTTTGATATAATGCCTTGACCTCACTCAGGATAATACTAACCAGGTGAACTGGGGTGCATTTGATATTTATAAAAAATAGTAGCCATTATTACATCATTTGGCAATTACCATCTTCAAACTGGAATTATAGTGGTGGGATTTGTACAGGTGAGCCATGTCAACTCAGCCAGATTGAGAAATGAGGAATTTCATGCATGGGGGGCGGGGGAGGTGTGGACTTTCTCCCCAAGAAATCATGGTGGCTCACTTTTCCTGTCAACCACTGGGATATGCCTGTAAATTTCATCCAGCAGAGAATGCAGCAGAGCCAGAAGATGACAGAACGGTAAAAGGAGTGACCTCCAAACATCTCCAACAGAGCTCAAACACTACACCAGCCAAAAGACATTACTGCAACAGAATGAACATATCCCAGCAGGCAGCACAAGCACTCTCCTCCTTTCTCCTCACTCCCATGGCAGGGGCCTATGCTAGTTCATGGCCCAAAGAAAATCTAGTTTTAACCAGAGTCAACGCAGCCTGGCAGAAAGGCGCAGAAGCCTCACGCCCAATAACCCTAATAAATGGAACACGCCTTGCTATCAAGCTAACAAGTCTTAACCCTTCCACCAACCAGCAGGCCCTAAAAGACCTGGTGGATGTGGTAGTCCTAAAGGCCACTGACAAACAAACTCCCAAACTGCATTATTGAACCAAGAAATGTTGTGGGACAAGGAAATTGATTTTAAGTTTGAAATAACAAAAAGCAACAAAATACTTGTATTCTGTTTTCTATTTCAGCACCTGCAGAACAATAGTCATTGTGGTGCTAATTATTTCTAAAAATACAAACCTGAAAAAGAATCTTAGGGTAGGATTCTCTTCTCAGCACGAGGATGCGAAGAGCTCTACATGACAGCAACACCAAATGTGTTGCTGTGAAAATGGGGGTGCTTTGTTATGAAAAAGGCATGTTTTAACTTGAAACAAACGAGTGAGAATTTGCACTTTGTTCCAGGTTAGTATATAGGAGTTTATCAAAAATAGGTGTCGATGCTGACAGGAATAACCAAGTTTTACTTGATCAGACTGATGAATACCTAAGAATTTGTTTTTACCTGCAAAAAATTCACAGTGATGTAATGGAGATAGGCTTCCAGCTCTGTACAGCGTGAAGTAGTTCAGTGGTAGAGTGGAAGCATAAGCTCACCGATGGGATGGTAGAAAAGTGCCCACCAGCCATCTAATCAAGACTCTTTCCTCACAGCTGTCTTTGATTTCAAATAAGAGTTCTGAGGGAGGACAGACCCTTCCCTGTGAGTTGTCCTTTCAGGTTACTGTGGAGAGACCTGCACTAGGACTTCACTGAGCCTGGGGTTCCTGTCTGCTACCCCTACTGAAGAGTGTGGAAATCTTATATCTGGCTTCCTGTTGGTCATATAGTTCTTCCTAGTCATATGTCCTTTGACTACAGCTCCCAATTTTAAAAGGGACACAGGTCATACCATTCACACTGTGCCATGCACATGTGAGTCCACACTCAGTACCCTCTCACAGGAGGGACGGTAAATAAAAGTGTTTCCATTATTGCTTATGTTAACAAAGCAACGTAAGTGTTTGTAGTGCTACCTTTGCCTATTGAGTTTCAAAAGTGGAAGGGTGAATTCTCTCTCTCCTGGGTGGATGGGATGCCTATTAATGACTGAAGGAATTATGCTTGTGCACTGAGGTAGAAATATTTCTCCAAAGAACAAACTGTGGTACTAATTCTAGTAATATGTGTTTAAGGTATAAGCGGTAGAAGGGAGGCATTGTGGTTAAATATGGGGCTGGGAAGCAGGACACTTGGTTCTGTTCCTCTGTGACCTGCAACAGGTCACTTAAGGCCTGATTCAAAGCCCACTAAAGTCAATGGGCAGACTCCCATAGACTTCAGAAGACTTTTGAATCAGGCATCTGGGCCCCAGTTCAGCAAAGCACTTTAAACACATGCTTAAATCCTGTTGACTTCAATGTGATTTAAGCATGTGCTAAAGTGTTATGCTGAACTGGGATTTCAACATCCTGTGCTTGTTTCCTACAAATCTTATATTTATTAATGTGGGGTAATACCTATCTTTTGTACAGCATTTTGAGATCTGTTGGTGAAAATTTGGTGTAATAATGACATTCTTTATTTATTCTTACATCGTTAAACGGAACATGTGATTGTACATGTCGTAAATGTTTGTATTGATTTCTAGTTTTCAAAATATTACCCATGAGTACAGCTAGCGAGAACCCCCTTGAAAATTAATCCTCTCCTTTTCGTCTTTTTTAATTTCAACATGTGAAACATTAGCATGTTTCCTGGAAGGATGGAGGAGTGGGAGAGAGAGCAGGTAGTAGTAAAGTTAGTAAAGCACATAGTAAATCATTCTTTTGTAACTGATCATTAAAACATAAATATCGAGCAATTAATGATCAAGAGATGTTCATCTAACTTTTTGTTCCCTTCTGTTTGAAAACTTTCATCCATAGGTTCAGTCTTTATCACTATGTGTGAATTTGGTGAGGAAAATCCAGAAAGAATGTTGCCTTGTATTGTTGAGTACAGAAATAATTCCATTTTGGAACCTGTCTTGACAGTGTTCATACATCCCTCCCTGTGAAAGAGAAAATCAGAAGAATTCTGAAATTGTCACACACTGGCAGGAATACTGGAAAGTGGAAGTGGGTTCACAGCCATTTACATGTTATTTTAATGAGCATCTAAGGTAAGTCACTGCCTACATTTGCATAGCTAGAAATATTTACAAAATCTTTCCATCCTCTGCTCTCCATTGGCCTTATTTGAAGCAAACTATTTGAAAATGTTTTATTTTGACGGTAAAAAATGTGTGAGAGAATTCTCATTGCTGGTGAACAAAGTATTTTTAGTTTTTTGCTGTTGAATTTTTTTTTTGGTGACACCGAAAGGCAGTTGCCCCAGAAAAAGTTTCCCTACATTGCAAAACCTGACTTTGTTTCGCTACCAAAACTGGCAAAATCCTTAGTTTTAACAAATTTATGTTTCTTCCCAAAAGAGGGAGGAATTCTACCATTTTCACTGTGATGAGTTGTGATCATGGAGGAAATGAGCCTTAGATTTGATGAATGTATGTTCATACAACTATCACTTTTCATTCTTTCATACTTACAAAGTGGAGAGTTGTGGCTTTAGGCAACTCTGCCTAGGGAATTATTCTTTTTTCTGGGTGTCTTTGTATTTCCCATTAGCAGTAATGGGTCTTACACATGTATCAAGGGATAGATAGCTCTCTTAGCTTAAAGCAGTCAACTTACCTCCGCATATATTTTCCCTTCTCAGATACATGCATTGATTATTGTTGTTCTTCTCTCTTCCTGTTTGTCTGTATCTTTCTGGTCACGTTGTGTCCAGGAGTAAGTATTATGCATCCTTGGTGAGACTGCATCTGTAAAACTGTACCATGTCAGTACCAGAAATGTACAGCCAGATTGCTTTTCCCTGAATTCCCTCCAATGAAAAATGACTATATATCTGCTGGGATGGGCATAAGAAAAGATTTAAAAAACAAACAACCAACCTCCCAAGCCTAAATATGAACCAGGGTGGATTTGATTTAAATCATGATTTAAATCACTAGTCAGGAAAACTCGATTTAATCATGGATTTCTACATAAAAGTGCATTCTTGTTGGTTGTTATAATCTTAATACATATTCTTCACAACTCAGCGATAGATGTAGGTTTCATTTTTAGAAGGTACACACTATACATTTTTTAAAGTGATTTATTTTGAAAACTTTTCAGATTAGTTTTACAGCTATATCAGAAAATGAATGATTGGTTATTTCATTTACCAAAGGTAACTGAAGCAGATACTTAAGTCACTGGGAGGTGAACTATCTCCAATTCAACAGGTTAATCATTAATATTTGGAGGATTTTCTTGCCATGCTGTATTAGGAGGAGAACATCACCAGACAGACATTTAAATTGTTTTATTTAACTAAAACAACAATGTTATGTATTCAGGATTTTTTCTTCAACAGCAGACATATAATATTTTAACAAAACAAGCATATGAATTTTTGAATTTAGTTAAACATTCAAGTCTTTTAAAATCAGGTTTGTTTTTGTTAAAATTGTTTTTAACTAAAATAGTTAAATGAAATATTTAAAAAAAGCCACCCCAAAATTAAATCGACTATGTCAGCCAGGTCAACATGAAAAACTTAAAATATTGGATTCTGCTGCTAACTCAGTCATCTTCACCTTCATTTTCCTGTTTGTTTATAATCTGGAAAAGAAAAACAAGCTTTCCTGCTTTTTTGGTCCCAAACCATTTCTCAGTTTGGAATGAATTAGTCCAAAGGAAGAAAATATTTCTACATCGGCAGAAGAAGCTACTGATGTTAAAAATGAGATTTCAGCTATTTATTTTTTATCACAACTGCATCTAAAATGATAGTACCATAGAGTAACAACTATATTTTTTGCTCAAACATGAGAATTCAAGAATAGTCCAGAAGGAAGACAGGCAGTCCTTGAGAAAGAAGTATGAAATAAAAAAGTTTACCAACCTAAAGATCCTGCATGTTCAGACATGTTCCTTTCATCATCTTCGACACAGCTTCCTCCTAAGAAGGAACACTTCTCAAGATGTTTCATTTGGGCAACTAGGCCTTGCATTTCTTTGTTGCACTGTTTGCACTTTGCATGCATGCCTGTCTTACCCACAGGTAGAGGAACTTCATTAAAATATTCCCAAACTGGGTCTCTTTTATAGTCTGCTGCCATTATAGGTTTTCCCTTCTAGTGAGCGAATGCCTGTCCCTCCCTTCTCACATTTATCTCCAGACTTCTTCTCCTTGTCCAGATCTATTCCGCCCCCAAACAATCTTCTATTCATTGAACTTTTTGAAACTTTGCACTTTTAGAGAGAGATAAGGGATTGACTCTGTGTACACAAATTTGCAGAGGGACAATAGGGTTGAGGTCTGTTATTTCTCACCTCTATATATTTTCTTTATTTATTTTAAAACATTTTTGCTGTTAACAAGCATGTTATCTCTAGAGACACAAATTCACAGTTTGAGAACTGCAAAACTAAGCATCTCTGATGGTATCTTTTAGACTGAGCACTGAGTCCCATTGGGTAGATAGAAAGATTAACCTAAATAATCTATACAGAAGCCCCCAGAACCCCATAAAATTGGGTCCCTAATCCATGAACTATTGGAACTCATTTACAAAACTTTTCTTAAACATTACATGAATATGTTGTCTCATATTATAGAATTAGAATTTATAATCCCTATTCCATGATGAGATATCTTTGAGCTATAATGTATCTTAATTAAAACTATTTTTAGATAGGTTTTTTCCTCAAAAAGCATTTTATCAAAAATTGATTTTAAATTTTAAAAAATCAGATTTTTTTTTATTTAAAAAAAAATCATTGATTTTTATCTATCCTGATATGAATAATGTGGGTAAGGCCCTGATCCTGGAAGTGCTTAACCCCTGTGCTTATCTTTAGTACCATTGGCATCAATGGGATTATTCACGGGAGTCAAGTTAAGCATGTGCATAAGTGTTTGTAGGACCAGGGCCTAAGGGGAGAAGGGGACCCAATTTCATAAATATTTGAAGGGTGTAAACAGCAAGAAGAAGGATGGATGGATTAAAGCAGGATCTGTGGATTCAGTTCATGGGCTCAAAATGGAGATCTTGGTCTCAGAAAAGTGTCAAAGGCCTTCCAGCTGATTCTCTGAGCTGAAGGCTGACCTCAGACTGGAGTGTGCACTGAAGCCAGAGTGCTTGCGCACAAACACCATCGTTCTGTGCTCTCTCACAGCACTGACTTTCATTACTTTCAAGATTGTTCAGCACTAGGGTGCTGTTTCTTAAGATAACTGCATTTTATATTAGGTTAAATTTTATTGGCAAGTACCAGGGATGCATTTTAGGTTTTTGCCTTTGACATTGCTCTTCTTATTGATCATACAGCAGAAGGAGAGTGTGATGGGTTCCACCCATGGTGCCACCTGGAACTGGGTACCACTGAGCCCTCTGACCCACCAGCCTGGGCTCCCTCTCACACTGTGCTGCTGTGCCAAGTTACAAAGTCCTCCAAGCTTGCACTTTCACCAGCATTCACACAGGTAGGGACACACCCAGCTGCAGTTATATGCAGGCTCTCTAACCACCAGCCTAGGATGCCAGAGCAGTACCGTCCTGCCTGGTCAAATCTGGCCAGTATATGGGTTTAATACTTGGTCTCCCTCTCCCTCAATTTGAAGAGGGCCATGCAGACTTGTGGTAACCAAGCTGAGATTTTCCCCAGACACCTTAGTCAAACGCACACTGGTTTGGATTAAAACATAAAATAAGTTTATTAACTACAAAAGGATAGATTTTAAGTGATTATAAGTGATAGCAAACAGATCAAAGCAGATTAACTAGTAAATAAAAAAACCCACAAACTGAGCTTAACATACTAGATAGGTAGGGTATGAATTAGCAGATTCTCATCCTGAATGATAAACAGGCTGGCAGATTCTTAAGGCACAAGCTGACTTTGCTTTGCAGTTTGAGTTTCCCAGGTTTTCATACACAGGTTAGAAATCCCTTTAGCCTGGGACCATCACTTCTCCCAGTTCAGTCTTTGTTCCTCAGGTGTTTCCAGGTGTGGTGTTGTAGGGAGAGTGAGGTACCATCATGTCATTTCCCTCTTTTGTATCTTCTTCCCGTTTCCCACAGTTCCTGGGGTAATCCCTGTGCTTGTGTGCATTTCCTCAATAAGCCATTAACATTGTTTGGCCTTTTCACTGTTGTACCTGAAAGGCTGCTGGTGGGTGTTTTCAACCTCACAGCATGTTTCAGTAACATATACCTAGCCAAACTTCATAGTGATAGCACGTACAATCCAACAATATATTAATGTCTAGCAGATCAAGACTTTTAGAATGATACTTCACAAGGCGTACTTTGTGCAAAACATATCCTAATTACATGACAGTGAGAATAAGGGGTGCCAGGGTGTCACAGAGAGGTTCACAACAAAGTAGATTAGAGATGTTCAAAGTGCAAATAAACTCACTAATACAACATTGATCTGATCGCATATCTTTTCGTTTAGAGACAGGAATGAGTTTTGAAAGGTCAAATACGCAGAAAGGGAAATGCTTGGCTGCGTATATTATTTTTAGGTTTTATTTATCTAATTAAACAGGTTGGGAAGCAGAAAAACACATGAAGAACAAAAATAAAAACTTAGTTCTTGATTTTAAAAGGGGAATGTGTGCAATTTTCGTTAGTTCCCCCTCCCCCGCCATGTGTGGAAGAGCTGTTATATGTTGTTTGTACATAATATGTGTAAGTACATAGATATTGTGGTTGTAGGTGTTGTAGAAAATACTATACATTTGATTGTGAGATTCTATACCCCTACACTTTCAACTAAGGTGTGAGAACTTGCAGACCCTCCAAGAGGCCTTCCCGTGGGAATCTGATAAGATAAGACTTGACATCTTAATTTTTCTAATTTTAAAAACAAGCACAATGCCTGGTACACCCCTTTAAAAAAATCTGGTCTTCTTTATACATCCTAAAGAAGCAAAAAGGACACATGCCCATATTGTAGATTTTTCTTTTAAAATCCTATGTAGATCTCCTTTAAAATATTGCTAGCGTGTGTTCACATGGATGCAGAGCTGCATGACATAATGCAACATCAGCAGGTACTGTAGAAGCTGCAGCAGCAGCACACAGTAACATTACATTGCAACACCTGAAAATAAATTCTGAGACTTGTTTTTTATTGTCCTGCAAGCCAATTTTGCAAGCTGTGGGACTGCTGCGCAAAAATAAGCATTGTCTTGCACATTGGAAGACTAGTGGCAATGCTGGGTGTAGGGTGATCATATCAAAATAATAGCGACAGACGAAGGAAGAAGATTGTTTATAAGTGTGAGAATTCGTGCTTAGGAATTCATAAGATGCTCCTGTCTCACAATTTGCTTCATTAACAACATATGATGCTCATTAACCATGTTGTACTTAATTAACCATTTCAAACAAATAAAAAAAGCCAACTACAATAAATAAACCAATTTTTTTTTTACTGCTACTAGCAAGTCCTGAAGGGTGTCTGTCACCTGTCAAAATGTATTGCAATGACCAGTCCTTGTGCCTGGTCCTGTCGGTATCACTTGTCAGAATTCGGTACCTACTGTCCCAAGGTGGAGAACTGGTGAAAGTAGCAAACTGATCAGGATTTAAACCAGCGAGGGTAGCCAGAAGAACAGTTGTCCCCCACAAGGAAATAATAGAATAGTGTCTGGGGTTATGTGGGCAACTGAGATATCTACTATGTTGGTGATTTTACTATCTCACCTAGATATTTAAAGATCTGGAATTAGGAGGGGCAGTTATTTATCATTCTCTTGCTGAGGAGGAACACCACTGTGAGTGAAGGAAGAGATCACCCAGCAATCAAGAGAAGGAGTTGTGTATGTGGGCCACAAACTAAATAGCATGACACAATCAAGACTAACAAGAAGCTAATTTCCTCTGTCCTGTTTGGTCTTTGTCTGTGCTCCCTCGACCTCCCACTACCATGTAAGCATAGCACTCCTCCTTCTCTTCCCATTATTGTCATTCACACCTTATGTATGTCTTTCTGCCCCCACTGCTACCCCTTCCTGTTTAAGAAGAAAAGACACACTAGAATGGACATACTGGGTCAGACCAATTGGTCCATCTAGCACTGTCTTCCGACAGTGACTGGTGCCAGATGCTTCAGAGGGAATTAATAGAACAGGGCAATTATGGAGTGATCCATCCCCTGTTAAGCAGTCCTAGCTTCTGGCAATAAAGGTTTAGGGACACCTAGAGCATGGGGTTGCATCCCTGACCATCTTGGCTAATTGCCATTGGTGGACCTGTTCTCCATGAACTTAGCTAATTCTTTTTTCAACCCAGTTCTACTTTTGGCCTTCACAAGATCCCTTGGCAACAAGTTCCACAGGTAGACTGTGCATTGTGTGAAGAAGTACTTCCTTACGTTTGTTTTAAACCTACTACATATTAATTTCATTGGGTGACCCCTAGTTCTTACATTATGTGAAGGAGTAAAAAACACGTCCTTATTCACTTTCCCCACACCATTCATCATTTTATAGACCTCTGTCATATCCCCTGCCCCTTATTTATCTCTTTTCTAAGCTGAATAGTACCAGTATTTTTAATTGCTCATATAGAAGTTGTTCCACACCCCTAATAATTTTTGTTGCCCTTCTCTGTACTTTTTCCAATTCTAATATATCTTTTTGATTGGGGGATGGCCAGTACTTCACACAGTATTCCAAGTGTGGGTGTGCCTTGAATTTATATAGTGGCATCATGATATTTTCTTATCTTATTATCTGTCCCTTTCCTAATCGTTCCTAACATTTTGTTAGCTTTTTTGATGGCCGCTGCACATTGAGCAGATGTTTTCAGAGAACTATTCATGATGATTCCAAGATCTCCTTCATGAGTGGTAATAACTAATTTAGACCCCATCATTTTGTATATATACTTGGGATTATGGTTTCCAAAGTGCATTACTTTACATTTATCACCGTTGAATTTCATCTGACATTTTCTTGCCCAGTAATCCAGTTTTGTGAGAACCTTTTATAGCTCTTTGCAGTCTGCTTTGGACTTAATATCTTGAGTAATTTAGTACTGTCTTCAAACTTTGCCACCTCATTATTAACACCCTTTTTCCAGATTGTTTATGAATATGTTGAACAGTATTGGTCCAAGTACAGATCCTTGGGAAATCTGCTATTTACCTCTTTCCTCCATGAAAACTGACCACCTACTTTTTGTTTCCTATCTTTTAACCATCTACTGATCCATGAGAGGACCTTCCCTCTTATCCCATGACTGCTTACTTTGCTTAAGAGCCTTTGATGTGGGTCATTATCAAAGGCTTTCTTAAAGTTCAAGTACACTATATTCACTGGCTCACCCGTGTCCACATGCTTGTTGACACTCTCAAAGAATTCTAATAGATCAGTGAGGCATGACTTCCCTTTACCAAAGTCATGTTGATTCTTCCCCAACATATTGTGTTCATCTATGTGTCTGATAATTCTGTTCTTTACTATCGTTTCAACCAATTAGCCTGGTACTGAAGTTAGGCTTACCAGCCTGTAATTGCCAGGATCTCCTCTGGAGTCTTTTTCAAAAAGTGGTGTATTCTCTGCCCCACTCTACCAGCTGTTCTTTTACTTTTCTCTGTTTCCTTCCCCTAGTTGTGTGGCTCCTTTACACCTTCTTAAGCTCATATTTCTGCTCTCTTAGGGAAAATTATTGAACTTGAAGGGGATTTCAAGGAGTGGATTTAATGACAGCTTTTGACACCCCTGCTTCCTCTTTACCATAGGAAAGGTTTCTCCATAGCTGCTTTATTTTTCTAACATGTACATGCAAGTGCTTCATGCATGGTTTTAGTCACTAAAATGCACATTCTGTTGGGGAGCCAATTATCACAACAGACCTCTGAGCTTTTGAGCCTTGTTTATCGCAACTACCACACAGTTGTACACAGACATATATGGGAATGTGCTTCCATTAGCGAACAAGGCTTTATATTTGTCTGTATCTAACCTACCATATGATACCTATGTCTACGTATCCCAGGACCAACTCCATAAGTGTGTAACTTTTTTTCATGATGTTTTAGTGGGTAGTTGCTTTTTTCCTAGCGGTGCCTGTCTCCTCTCTGGGACCCCAGTGAGGCAGAGAGGCATTACTGCCCCAATTTTACAGATTGGGAGCTGGGACACAGAGTGCCTAAGTGGCTTTCCCGGGGTCACACATGAAGTCCTTGGCTGAGCAATGAATCAAGCCTAGGTCTCTCATGTCCCAGGCTAATGCCCTAACCTCCAGGCCATCCTTCCTCCCCTATTACGGTATTAGAGCACAGACAAAATTGCATAAGAAAATGAATAGTTTAAAGGATCAAATCATCAGTGTCAGTGGAGGGGCACTTTGAACATTTTTCCCCCTTCCCTATGACATCTCTTGTCTGTATTTGTGTAGCTAGGGAAGCACATGGGTGGGTGTGTTTACATGTACACATACAGGCACATCACTGTCCTGTCAATGCTCTCCCATCAGCATAGCTCCACTTTCCCACTGCACATGCCTTAGAGCCAAAATTTAGGGTTTTATGCCAACATAAAAGAAGTACGTCGACTCTTGCTGAACCCTACAGTGAGTTAGTGCAGTAGTGGGAGTGTTTAATTCTAATAATTGGTGCAACCATGAGTGCTGCCAGTAGACCCCACTGTAATAAAGCACTGTAGCAAATTGGCTCAATCCCCCAAGCCAGACAGGATTGTAAAGTCAGGAGTGGCATTACGAATGTTTTCCCCAAGTAGAGTTTATTACTTACATTTATTACAGAATCTCCTATAAGAGGCCCCAGGGATTGTAAACATTTTACTTTCCTCAATCTGCATATGTATTACACATTTATTAAAACAACCCCCCAAGGCCTTTGTACACACAGCAGATTTATTCAGTGAGTGATAACTGGAACATCTCTGTGTGATAATTAAATAGCTTTTCTTCAAGATTAGTCTCATCCCAGGCTGATTCTGTGGCCCAAGGATGACCAAAAGCGGAGAAGAGTTGAAATTCTACCTTCATGGACAAACCTCAGAACAAATCACTAATGACATTTTGATATTGGATTAATTTGTCTAATTAATTCTGATTGATTCAGATTTTCTTTCTGAACGGTTGTTGCTTTTTCCCTTGTTTTCCCCTTTTTTTTACATCATATTTTTAGGCTTCAGTCATTATGTTTTACTTAAAAATGCAATTTGTTAACAAAAGTCACTTTTGGAGTTGAGCTTCTAAAAGCATGACTCCAGCTTCAAGTTAAATCTTAGCCAGCTGGTTCCATAGGGCCAAGTTGTGATAGCCTTACTCACACTGAGAAGAACCTTGCTCCAGGAATAGCCCAATTTGATTTTAGTGGGGCAAGGTATTGCTCGGTGTGAGGAGAGCTATCCAAGTTTGGCCCTTAGTGATCAGTTAGCTTGGTCACTTGGCTCAGTGTTTTCAGGGTAGGGATCACTAATCCAAGTTTTCAAGTCTAAGGTGCAGTTCGTAAAATTGTTCTGTTCCCATTAGTTGCAACATTTCCTCTTTAGTGTAAACTCCATTCCTTTACAGCCACTTTTCGAGATGCTCTTCCCAGCTGACTTGCAAATTCAAGATCAAGTATAAGACTTAAATATCTATTTATAATGAAAGTTACCATTCATCACACCTGTAATTTTCCTGAGATTAAGGTACGCCCCCTCCAAAGGCCTTTGGGAAAACATCTATATCTTCTTTCCTATATTTGGGGACCAATTTATAATCCCTCTTGTATAGAGAATTGATGTTTCGTTTCCCATCTCCACTTATCGAGATGCTGGCAACACAGTCTTTTTTGATTTCCCAGCTTGTGCCTGCACCATTTCTCCTTATACAGAAGCTAATTCTCATATTCTGTACGCTCCTTCTGACACTTGGCAAATTTCTCTCTCTGCAGTCACGTTCTCTTTCCTCCATCTGAGGCATATACCACACCAGGTTCCAGCATTCCTGGGTGGTCCCCGTCTGCGTCTTTAGTGGTTGCGAATACTCTATTCATTGCCTGTTTCTTTCGTCAGGGTCTTCCTGTTGCTCATCAGCTTCCTGCTCAGTTGTTTGGATCCACTTGGTTTTCTGGTCAATAAATCCATTCCTCTCCTTAATCCCCGATTTTGGAGTATTTAGTGGCCCCAGCTGTACCTGGTTGATGACTTTCAAGATGTGATGGAATGCACTCCTGTATTCACACCCTCCAAATCATTGTAATAATCTTTGTATAAAATATGCCCCATAAGGTATCATTTGAAAACTAATAACTTGCTGGTCAGTAATATGGTGAAATGTGCATAGCAACATTATAGATAAAGTTATGACCATAAGCTGAAATCATGACTGAAGTGTGTTTACCAGACAAGTCTGGGGAGTGGGTAAACCAATTTCTCAGAGACTAAGGACAAGCTGACTCCTCTAGCCAGGTGTCTTCAAAGCTGATGGGCAGTCACCTGTCAAGTGGCCATTCTTTGGCAAGGAAGGAGGGCAGGAACAAAGATCTGCATCTTAGCAAACAGCAGCATGGAACCTCTTTCACCACCAGACTCCTTGACACCAACCTCACAGCAGGAGTGAACTTTATCTAGGGTAACCCTCAGGAAAATACATTTCAAAGGGTGACTGAACTATAAAAGTAAGGGGCAAAACCACTCCGAGATATCTTCCCCTCCGCCCACCTTCCACCCAAGAAGGCACAAGAAACAGCAGTTGAACTTTGGCATCAGATCCTGGCCTTAGAGTTTGGTCAGCAATGTTACTGGAAACACATGGTAAGGAGCCAAGTCTACTTTGTTTAGTTTTAGTGGTAGGAAGCATTTTATTTTTATTTCTCTTGTAACCATTTCTGACTTTAATGCCTTATACTTGTGCTCACTTAAAAGATGTTTCCTTGTAGTTAAATAATCTTGTTTTATTCTTTAATCAAAACTAATCCAGTGTTGTGAACTGTGTGAGTAACTCCATTTAGGGTAACACACTGTTGCATATTGATCCCCTTAGAAGGCCGACTGACCTAATATACCTGGACTGCCCAGGAGAAGGCTGGACAGTGCAGAACACACAGTTTGGGGGAAAATTCAGGACTGGGGGTGTGTTGGGGTCACCCTGCAAGTAGTAACTCAGTCTGGTGGAAGCCAGAGTGTGGCTGGTGTGTTACTGACAGGCTGCTGGGGTCAGCATTGCTGAACCAGGACTGCAGCTATACACAGACACTCAGGACGTGACCTGCAGGCTGTTTCACTGTTTATGAGTGGCTTGCTTGGGAGCGACACCAGCAAAGCATTGTGAGGTACCCCAGGTTGCAGGGCAGGGGTGACACTGCCCCTCACTGGTCTGGATTGCACCCTGGCATGTCATACAACATGTCTCTCATTTGCAGCTCACAGTCCCATTGACGGAGTGTGTCCGTCAGCTGCTCTTTGTTTAGGTTTTTATGCTGTGATTGAGATTTCTTGCTCTGCTTAGATCTATGAGCTGTTGCTCCTTTTTAAAGTCGTCTTCTGCCCTCCTCTTAATCTTACCCTGGAAAGAAAGAAAGAAAAAGGGGGTTTCGCTTTTATTCTGCGCTCTCCACCCCCACAGTGTCAGAACATATGAGTGTCAGCACAGCTGTATCTCTGAGCCAACACTGTCACGTGTGCCCACCATTTCCCAGGCCTTAGGACTGCAGCCTGACAGGGCCACACCTTCTGGTAGAAGACACCATAGTCTGGACTCCTTTTGACCAAGGATCCCAAGCAGCTTAGGCATCAGGCATTCTTCCTTCACTGCCCCTTCATGAAGGCTGAAGGTGGCCTCAGCTCTTTGAGGCAGTCTGAGTGAAATCTCCAAGCAGCCTCAAACCAAGGTGGTAGTAAAACCAGAGCTTTCTGAGAAGGGGAAGTCAAATTAAAACCAAAGAAATGGCATACAGAACAGATCTGGTGGTACATCACAAAAACTTTTCTTACATGTGTTATAGGAAAATAAGCAAGGTCTTACCTTTCTGGAAGGTGTTCTACCTCCCCTGGGACCCTTTTGCAGGCAGCATTTCAAAGGCTATGTCTACACTGCAAAAGCAGGCGTGATTGCAGCATGTGTAGGCATACCTGTGTTAGTTTTCATTTTGCTAGCATGGGTACCAAAGCAGTGTAGATGTGGTGGCACAAACTAGCAATCCAAATACATACCCAGGGTCCCCAGAGGGCTTGTACTCAGATTGGTAGCCCATGCTGAAGACCGCGTCACTGCATCTACTCTGCTACTGTTACCCATGCTAGCTAGATAAAAGCTATGCCTACCTGTGCTACAGTCACATCTTCACTCTGCAATGCAGAATATCCAGGCAGACAGTTTTTTAAATCTTCCCTCTTGTGGCCACACCCACAACAATTGTTTCCCAGCCAACCTCACATCTCATTTTCAGCGGAACACCCCACACTCACGGGGCCTGTGCCCTTCTTTCTAGCTTCATGACTATGTTTTTACACGTTAATTGACCCGGGTGGAGTTGCTAACCTAAGTGCAGCTCATTGCTTTGCATCTGAATTTAAAGAGAGGGCTCATATAATTCTTATAATTCTCTCAGTGTTCATTTTCCTCTTTATCAAATATAAAATAGATTCATGTATAAGAATACGATAATATCCCTTTAAATAATTTGTGAGCCCTTTAATGGTGCTCTCTATATTCTGTATTTTAGAACCTTCCAAAAATCAGTCAGAGCAGCAGTAGCATGTACTTAGGCCTGGCATATCAGTTTACATATAGTAAACATGTTAATGTGTCATGTCATGTACACAGAAAATTATACAGTAAAAATAATACAGATTTAAAAAGTAGGACCTTTACTGAGTACTCCAATATCGGATACGTTGTGCGGGTATTTGGGATTGAAGAAAATGCTTAGCATGCCTTTGGCTCATTTCCTGTATGGAAAACTTTTAAAAGATCAAGTATAAGACTTAAATATCTATTTATAATGAAAGTTACCATTCATCACACCTGTAATTTGTACAGATGGGTTCCAAATTCTCTGATAGGACACAACTGAAAGGAAGTCTGGCTCTCTCTAATTACACCTTCATTGCCCTAATTGAATCCAGTTTTCAAGTTTGCTTGCTCGCTGTTCTATTTATCTTATTCTTTGATTCGTACCTACTTTAAAAAAAATACTCAGTCTTAACTTCCCTTGCAAGTTGAGAACCGAGAATGGGGATGCTCTTTGTTAACCATTCATTGTCAAATTCCACTCTGTTAGTCAAACATTAGGTACAAAGTGTGACAAAATCAGCATAGTATTTTCTGGGAAAATAGTTTAGATATGTGTGCTTTCATTCACATATCAAATATTGAGGGGGGTATTATAGTTATAGTAACCAATTTACTGTCTGAGTATGCTCCAGGGACACCCAGTAGTAGAGTGCACTTCATTTGCTGTTCTCCTGAATATGCCAAGTTCTTTTGCTGCTGTTTAGTTTTTTATATTGCACTAGCGCCCAGAGGCAGAATCAGGGCCCCATTGTGGTAGGCACTGTGTGAAGGTATAGTGTCACTGACCCTACTATCATAAACCTAAAATTTATGATAGGGCTAATATTCAGTGAACTAACCATCTCCCACTGATTTCAATGGGATGTCCATGGACTCCAGGGGTTACCATATGAACACAGACTATCCATCATTTAGTCTGGAATTCTGTCTTTTCTGGTGGCTGGGATGTTTCAGGGAAGAAAAAAAAGCCATATATTTAATGAATTCCACAGCGAGGTATGTGGGGGAAGAGGCAAAAGAGTTTCATCCCGACTCTCCTGACCCTGAAGTGTGAGGTTTGTTTGTCTTACAATAATCAGAAAGTGACAGTATAGCTGGAAATAAGAGGATCAGCAGCCGATGAGTGGGGTTGTAATCACTGGGCCAAGATCTCCTCTCATTTCCACCAGTTTTCTATCAGTATAATTCCACTGAGGGTGCTTCTGATTGAAACCACTGAGAGGAGAACCATGCCAGCTATATTCAACTCACTGGGCTTAATAACACCAACATGCAAGTTATTGGTTAATATTTTAAGCAGAGCAGTTTATGGGAAGACAAGCATCAGGTGGCACTGGTGCAGAAGAGTAATGTTTGAGATGTCCGGATAAAGTCAGAACCAACATCAGTGCAGATCCTTTTCTGAGGTTTGAAAAAGTTCTGTTCTCCTCTGATAGTTATTGGTATGTGTTTCTCTGCACTTTGTGGCTCTGATTGCAAAAATCGCAGAACTGCCCATGTATCATGAGACTGATTTAACATTATTACCAGCATTACAGTGGGAGCAGAAAGAGGTAGAAATGAGAGAACTTGTCCATAAGATTTCCAGACAAAGTTTTCAGACTTGGGAGGTGCAGATAAACAGTTGATATTTCAGGTGCTTTATCCAAACTGAGTTTCTAAACCTTTTGAGATTCCCCTATTGAAAATTAACAAACCTACTACAGACCTGACTATTAAAATGAATTGGTCACTATGGAAATGGAATTGGCCTCCACCTAGAATAAAATTTTCAATAGTGCCTAAGTTCCCGTGACTTTCAAGGGGATTTAGGCATATTTGAAAAGTTTACTCATTGTTTCCATTGGCAGTTGTTTTGTTTTCACGAGCAAACCACAGATTGACACTACTCAGTATGATTGATAGAGTCTGCTGCCATGAAGCCCTTGTGCTAGGCGATTGTAGCAGTTTAGGGATGAGAAGAAGGCCGTGTCTATTAGGAATTTGCCTCAATTCTAGCAATTGATGGCAATCCACAGAGGTAGTTAGGCTGTAGCAAACCCCTAATGCAGACAAGTGGCAGAACTGCAGGGAAAAGGGTGGTACTGGCACAAATATAACTGGCCTATGTTATATTTGACTGTTACCAATACTTTGTTTCAAGCATTATAATTCTCTCCACACTCCCATGCCCAGTGTGGTCAAAGCTAAAAGTTAATGAGTTCAAATGTTTAAATTACATTTTAAAGTAATTACTCCATTTTGATGCAATTTGACACCTACATATTAGAGTACTGATATATTGTATTAAATGATCATTTTACTGCTTTTCATAAATCACGCTCCGACGTTGTTACATTGCGCTATCTTTCACTGCTTTTATATGATAACCTAAAATCCCAGACCATTTTTATCTGAATGGGTTTTTCTCTGCAAAATACTTCAGATAAAACACCCTGGCAGAATGTCATGAATGTATTTGCAAATTAAAGTGGTGGATGAAATGGAATGATCCACTTTATCATTTTCTACCACTGTTACAAATAAAATGCCATTATTGTTTCCTGGTCAAATGCCTTCCATTGAAGGATGAATTGATACCTGTTTGATGTATATAATTTATTCCTCCTCTCTTTCTTCCCTCCTTTACAGACCAGATGATGTGCTGCTTAGGCGTACCCACGATGAGACGGTCCTCTTGCATTGCTTTCTCTGGCCTCTGGTTACTTTCCTGGTAGGAGTCCTAATTGTGGTCCTGACAATCTGTGCAAAGAGCTTGGCCGTCAAAGCAGAGGCAATAAAAAAGAGGAAACACTCATAAATGGAAAAGTCACTGAAGGAAAAGGAAAAAGTTGTAAGAAAGTCGAAAGTGACAAATTCGACATACCTGCGCCTCCAGTGCACCCAGACATGCCCGTTGCCAAGGTCTTGTCAGGCTTTGGTGTTGCTGATGCCTGAGGATTATTCTTGGGGGACAGCTTTATGAAATGTCAACTAATTGCTTCTTCTGCTATGACAGTAAACAAGAATATTCCACCAAAAGATTCTAAACTGCACCAAATATGCTGTACTGTATTAGACTAAACTTGAACAATGGCTAATTTATCCAGGTCTTAGATGTACTGAGGGACGATACCAGAAAACCCGAAAGGTGGTGAATTTCATCTTTGCAAAACAATCTTTGTTGTTAGTATTTGGTATTAAATATTTAAAATCTTATTTACTTTATCATAGACCGTATTTCTGAAATAATAAAGGATGGTGGTTTTGGTTTTTACCCTTGTTCAATTCAGGTTTTTTTAATTTAAAGTTCTAAAATAACATATTCCACTGATTTTATTTGTCTTCACTGTACTGGAGAGTTTCATTTTGAAATTGACATTTTAATTTGGGCCTAGACAAAATTCCTCATTCATCCTCGGTTGTTTATCTTGCAAAATATTAAGATCCCTGAGGATTTTTAATCTTGTAACTGGAAAACAAATACTGATTTTTATTTGAAAGAGGAAAACAATGCTGGGAATAATCCTGTTGACTCAATAACATTCAGTCCTTAGCAGTTCTATAGTATTCTGTGAGTTATCCTATTAGCGTTATCGGCTTCACAAAGTGGTGATATAAACCAAACACACATAGTTTTGTAGTAGAGATCCCACTAAGATGCTGTGTGACACTTCTAATCACATCCTTAAATTAGAAAGTTCTGAGTCACTTTACATCACTTTGTTCAAGTGATGGTTAAAAGAATAAGATCTCAACTTTTTACAGTCCCTTACTGCATGTAACTAAACTACCATTGTCACAGTCACTACATTGCTGTGTACAGCGCTAACAGTCTCAGCAAAAGGATGTTTTTCAACATCAAAAATAAGATGTACTAGTAACTGAATAACTCAATATCTACATTCCGTATCTTACCCTGTCATTTCCAACTTTCAGCATCGGAAACCTGAGGGATATTTATCCTAGTCGGGTTAGAGAATAAACGTAGGAGGCACATTTTAGTTCAATGCAAAGCTGTCTCTACTTTTGTCACAAGTCTTATTAATGAGATTCCACTTTTCAGTATGTTTCTGATGTACATCATATGATGATATAGTAGATTTTTAACCTTTATTAACAAGTCTAAACCTGCTTTCTATTTTTTTAATCTCTGCCATTCTTAGTGTTGATTTAAATATAGAGATCTAATTGATTGCTTCTGGGCTCATTTGACAATTATCCATAGAAATGTTTCCACAAGAAAAAGCAAACGACTTTAAACCCTAGGAAACATTCTGTTGTCATAAGGTGATTTCCATTGTCTATTATCCTTTCAGTGGTTATTGTATGGATAACAATCAAATATTCAAATGCTTTAATAGCTTTTTATTTTGGAAATTAGCATACAATTGGGACAGCATGGGGTAGGACCCAGGGCTGTGAATTAGGAGGCCTGCAGTCTATTCCTAGTTCTGCCACTCCCCTGGTGTTTGACGTTGAGGATGTCACTTAATCTTTCTGTGTCTCAATTTCCCCATCTGTCAAATAGGGATAATGTTACACTTCTCAATAAAGTGCTTTGAAAGCTAGGACTGAAAAGTGCTATATAAATGGTGTATACATAATTCTCTGCTGAAAGGCTCATTCTCCGGGAAGTGTACCTTGTATCATCCTCCTCCTTTAGATACGCTCTGAGTCTGAGGGGGAAAAAATTGCCAGGATGAATAGAGGTTGTGATTTTTTTCAAACTGCCTATGGAAGTTTGGCCCCTTTTGAAAATACAAGCCTGCTAGTTAGCAAAGGATATGTCCTTTTATTCAGTGACAGTGTCTAGATTCCACGACCTCTGTTTCATGTGCTGCAATCCTGTTGCCTTAGCAACACACTACCTTAGCAACAAACTGAGCCATTCCATGGGTTTTATTGTCACTCTGCAAATCAGAGAAGATTGCTGGCTTTGGGCAATTTTGCCATTTGAGGGAAATAGTGGCAAGCCCACTTTATATATGTTTCCATTGACACCCACTGGGCACGACTCGCTACAGGCAGTCTGTATAATCTTTATTCGATGCACATTAAAATATCTTTTATTTTTTCAAAGGAGATAGAAAAATGTGGTGAGATTCATCCAGAGTTGGAGGCAGCAGCTTGGTTCTCATAAATCCAGATTAACTAAATCCTCTCTATCTTTGCTGTAAAAGCTCTTGTGACTGAATTGTGTGGCTGATTCCCTGAGCAAAGGTAAGGCGTGAATTGAATCCCTGTAGTCAAACTGAGTTTGTTCAGACATCACAGCTGTAAACCTGCTAGAATTGTGACTTGTGGACACCACTGGGAGTAAATCACAGTTATCAGGATGATACTAAATCACCTTTTGTCTTGCAGAGCAGTTGCAGCCTGAGTAAACATAGAGAATTCAATTGGAAAGCAAAGAAAGGCAGTAAGTCTTTTTCCAGCATGCTCTACAGCAGTGTTTCTCAAACAGGGGTCGCTGCTTGTGTAGGGAAAGCCCCTAGCAGGCTGGGCTGGGCCGGTTTGTTTACCTGCCCTGTCTGCAGGTCCAGCCAATCGCGGCTTCCACTGGCCGTGGTTTGCCGCTGCAGGCCAATGGGAGCTGCTGGAAGCAGCGCGGGCTGAGGGACTTGCTGGCCACCACTTCCAGCAACTCCCATTGGCCTGCACTGGCGAACCACGGCCAGTGGGAGCTGCGATCGGCTGGACCTGCGGACGGGGCAGGTAAACAAACCGGCCCGGCCCGCCAGGGGCTTTCCCTATTCAAGCAGCGACCCCTGTTTGAGAAACCCTGCTTTACAGGCTGTGGAATAGTCAAGGAAAGAATTAATTCTTCTATCACAGCCTTTGCGTTGGTAATATAGAAATTTCCAGCTAATCCCTTCTCTTGATGACTGCCTCTTGGGATTTCCTACGTTAAAATTGTTTTATTGATTCCCTATTGGTGTAGTATATTTTCCAATATTTGTTGCATATTCTCCAGATATCTCCTGCTAAGAAAGCATCTAATTTTAAGCAGATCAGACTGGTTCGGTTCTCCATTTCATTCAATATTTATATTGCCACTACTTTGAAGGACTCCACTTCCTCATGCTCTCCAGTGTACAGCTTTATTCAAACATGTGCATTCTCTTTCATGTGCACCAATTTGTTTATATAATATTCAAATCCATTAGCTTCTTATGCTTATTTTTTATAAATCTCATATGAAATGATTTGAACATTGTTTGTTTGAGCCCATCTTCTCTGCCATTGTGTTTTGCATGATTTCGAAGTCGTAACAAGTTAATAAACATTCAGAGGTGGATTAGAAAATTAACTGCTATGTTAAGAAACTTAACTCAGTTTACATGAGCAGGAGAGGAACTTCTGATTCTGTCTGTGTAGCATTCAAAAGTAAACACGCACACTCTGTGGTGTAAATATAGCCCGTTTGGAGTAAAGTGTGTGTTCTGTGCAAAATTGGTTGGAATTTGAGAGCTATAGTTCCACAGTCTGTCTCTTTAAGGCTGGGCCTCTGCTCAAAAATCAGTCCTGGTGAGCCAGCGGGAGGTTGCAGCAGGAATTTGAGCTACTTAAGCAGTGGTCTGTGTGAGCTGTGTTGCCTTGGGTTGTTACAGGGTTACCAATAAAGAGTTCCAGTTTAGACAACATTCTGGTCTCTTGAGTGTAATCTCTGGTGAGGGAGGACTTCACTAAAGCTCACCAGCAGAAAATAAAGTGGCATACACCAAAGTCCTGAGCAATAGCCCGTTCCAATGGACTGCGAGCTGGGCCCTAATCAACCGAAATGTGATAGCCAAGCATTACAACAAAACAGTTATTTGGATACTCCTACCTTCACAGAGCTGGTTAATTCCTTTGGTGAGAATTAGACACTATGAAGATGATGTGACTGGATTTTCCCAGTTTCTAATGCTGTGGAAGTATAATGGAATTTTTAAAGCTGCTCTCACCTCTATCCTCTTGTAGTCCTTTGCCTCAGCTCCAGACATACAAAAGTTATCCTTCCAGTGCCATATATGTATACCTACAACTTTGAGGCATATCAAACAAATCTCTGCTTTTGGTACAACAAAGAGTCTATATAGCTTGCTTATCCTCCAGCGTCCAGATGACAAAGCAAAATGAAAGACCTTGGTTTAATAAGGGAGATGCCAAAGGGAAAAATAGGTTAAATGTCTTTAAATCCCTAGCAAATGGACCATTCTTTATAGCGATTAAATAAACTTCAAGAAGTGCAAGTCCCTGGCAGCAAGAGATGTAATTTCTATCCATGACACAAAGAGTAATAGATGTATTTAAAATGTTTAAATGTATACCAGTGAGGAAATAATATAGATGCTGGGATAGTGTGGACTGCATGTTTATAAAAGAAGTGGATTGCTAAAGGATCTTTTGTCAGTATTGTAAATCCATGTTTTTGAATAACAAATATCCATTTTTGCAAACTTTAAACTGTCTACAAATATTTGAGGGACTTAGGTGAAACAAAAGGAATTATCTAGAATAGTGCAAAAAGCATCAGGGAGGGATTTATGATATGTAACCTATTAGACTGTGGAATAGTTTCCCAAGAGAAGGGACAGAAACTTCATAGCTGAAGTCATCTAAAACATGGAGTAGGTTTGCTTCCATATTTAATTTCCATGAAAATCAGCATGGAGCAGCTGCCAAGCCTCTATTGAACTTAAAAGCCTTCCCTAATTTTGTCATCTAAAGAAGTTGTTAAGATGAAATGTCAGATTAACTATCATCTGTACCAATGGAAAGCATAAAAAACATGAACAAGAAAACCTGGGAAAGAATGATTGTGCAATCAATCAAACTGTCTTGGAAGATCACAGCCTTGCTGAATGGCTCAGACTGGATGTTTACACCTAACTGGGAGAGGGTAGGAGGTGTACCATTTGAACCGATGTTCTGATACTAAAGCGATTGCCTCCATGTGCAGTGTTTAATTCAGTTTTATCATTCTAATGGAGGTTTGCAATCTCATAGTCCAGAAAACCATTTTCTGTTCATTATACATACATCCTGTAGATTCAAAAAGCTAATGAGAAAGGTAAATACAGTTATACAGTATGATGAATTCTATGTGAAATAAACATTTAAAAAATGCACAACCCATTTCCAAAGACTCTGTAATGCATAGATTAATCATCCTGAAAATAAATTTCCCAAGAAGGCTAAGACTACTATAAGCTTCTCTGGTCCTGTTTATATAAAGGATGATCTGCTGAGGAAGAGTCTTTATTTTAATAATATACAGCAGTATAAAATATATGCCAAGCTCTTTCATAGCTTTTTGATTCATTCCGGGTTTGAGTTTCATTTGTTGCTCTCTAGAAATAGTATAGGAAAGTCAATTCTCACAAGCTGATTCGATGTCGCATACTAGCTTTCACCAATTGACATGTTTCCTAGGCAAAGCAGATATATCAGAGGAATAAATACCAGGGAGGGAGAGGAATTATTTAAACTCAGTACCAATGTGGACACAAGAACAAATGGATATAAACTAGCTATCAGGAAGTTTAGACTTGAAATTAGACGAAGGTTTCTAACCATCAGAGGAGTGAAGTTCTGGAGCAGCCTTCCAAGGGGAGTAGTGGGGGCAAAAGACATATCTGGCGTCAAGACCAAGCTTGATAAGTTTATGGAGGGGATGGTATGATGGGATAGCCTAATTTTGACAATTAATTCATCTTTGACTACTAGCGGTAAATATGCCCAATGGCCTGTGATGGGATGTTAGATGGGGTGGGATCTGAGTTACTACAGAGAATTCTTTCCTGGGTGCTGGCTGGTGAGTCTTGCCCACATGCTCAAGGTTTAGCTGATTGCCATATTTGGGGTCGGGAAGGAATTTTCCTCCAGGGCAGATTGGCAGAGGCCCTGGGGGGTTTTCGCCTTCCTCTGCAGCATGGGGCACGGGTCACTTGCTGGAAGGTTCTCTGCACCTTGAAGTCTTTAAACCATGATTTGAGGACTTCAGTGGCTCAGACACAGCTTAGGGGTTTGATACAGGAGTGGGTGGGTGAGATTCTGTGGCCTGCATTGTGCAGGAGGTCAGACTAGATGATCATAATGGTCCCTTCTGACCTTAAAGTCTATGATTCTATGAAATGGACAGAATTCTTATGGTTGGAAGAGAGTCTCAGAAAGAACAGTTCTCAAAGAAAATTAGTACTTTCATTTTGTTCTCAAAATCCAGGAATGCCAAAGCAGTGTTGTTCAGAGACCAGTGAAGTTTCCCTGTCTTTGTAACTGCAGCCTGAGGACAAATCCAACCTGGGTGTTCTTGCTGGTGGGCTGAAATAAGAAGCATTTTCTAGTCCTTTTTTAGGGAATAAGCAAATATTATAGATTGTGTGGTTTTTTAAAAATTTTTATATATAAATTCATACACAACCCTCTGGCTCTTGACAAGAGGCTAATATGCAAAGTCTGGGCCTCTCTGCAGGCAGTTTGTGGGGCTGCACGCTGAGTTTTGAAGAGTAGCCGTTTTAACACATGGCTATGACTTTCTTTGATTTTGCAGGATAGTATTTGCCAGCTCAGCCTAGCTTATTGGTGCCATTGTGAAATTCGCAAGTTAATTTTTGTAACTGCACGCTGTAGGAGCAGTACAGTTAACATTACATACCAAAGAGAGATTTGATGGAACAGTGGCGGATTATAGAGTCCTGGGATAAGAGTGGAAGGTGGGATTGGAGTAGATGATCTCAGAGATCGTTCCAGTGCCAACTGTGAGTGAAAAAGGAAAAACTGATAGTTGAGACCAAACAAAGACTGTATCAAAAGTAGAGAGAGGAAGATTCTGGAATCACTGAGCACTGGAATGTCTGCTTTGATGAGAGGAGACTTAAAATTGGAGAGCCACCTCAAGGTCAAAATTGACCATGCTTGTTAATTGATCCCGGAAGGGACTAGAGTGCGAGCCTTCTCTTAACTCAAAAATATCTGACAATTACTTCCAGTTGAATAATAACAAAGGAGACTGATACTGTGAAGCAAAGAGTGAGTAAGGCTAAAAAAGATACATTAATGAACTGAAGTGTTGTCATGACAGTGGAACAAACTGACACTGCTCATTTTCTGGTGAGACTGTAATTGATGTAGCCCCCTGTGAACCCTATAACCCTAGAATGATACAGCCTAAAAGCAGTTAACCAAAGCCAGGCCAAGACTATCTGATGTAGGCTAGAACCTTGCTGAATTTTGTTTTAAAAAACTAGGCTTCTGTTGATAGGAATGTGTCCTCATGAGAGAGCAATCCGAGGTCTTAGGGTAAAAGAGAACCCCAAACTAGAAATGGAGGAGAAGGCTGGAGCTAAATGAGAATGCAATTAAGACTTGGGGGGCATCGGGACAGCAAAAAAGTAGACACACTGCTAGCCCAAAGGTCTAAGGAACATATAGAGGACTTTTAGATCGGAGAGAAAAGAAATGCTAGAAAGGATGTGGGCTCATTAATAAATGAAGGTGATAAAATCCTGAATGACATTAAAATGGCTGAGCTATTGAACTGATCCTTTAAATCAGTCTGTTTAAGAACACAGGCCTGGACAGTCAGAATTAATGCTGTTTATAAGCAGCAGAGAAGACAACTGAGGGCTTGGCTACACTTAAAAGTTGCAGCGCTGGGAGTTACAGCGCTGGTCGTGCAGCTGTGTAGGGACAGCGCTGGTGTGTGGCCACACTCACAGCTACCAGCGCTGGTGTGTGGCCACATTTGCAGCGCTGTTGGGAGTGATGCATTATGGGCAGCTATCCCAGCGTTCAAGTGGCAGCAATGTGCTTTTCAAAAGAGGGGGGTGGGGTGGTGTAGTGTGACAGGGAGCGGGGGGAGAGAGAGAGAGTGGATTTTTGGAGCCAACACTGTGTGTTTAGCTTCCTGCCTTGAAAAATCAGAAAATGTTCGCGACCCCTTAGTCTTAACTCTTAATTGCAAACAGCCTGCAGCCAAACGGACTCCCCGCTGTCAAGCAAACGCTTACTCCCTGCCTGCCTCATTATCTCATTTGATTGTTCACAGCCAGGTACAGATTGATCACAGCAAACAGGAGCTGTGTTATAAGCAGCTCCGGGATCAACGGAGCTACGGAGCTCCGAGTTCACAACAAAACAAAGAGAGGCTGCATAACAAAACAAAGAGAGTAATTTATAAAAGCATTCTGGGATATCTGCTAATACCCTGGAGGCCAATAACAGCGCTGGTGTGGGGCCACACTTGACGAGCAGCGCTGGATCACCAGCGCTGCAATCGTTACACCCCAAGCAGACCAGGTGTACAGCCAGTGCTGCAGCCAGGGAGTTGCAGCGCTGGATGTGCCTTGCAGGTGTGGACGGTTACTAATTGAAGCACTGGAAAGCCTCCACCAGCGCTGCAACTTTCAAGTGTAGCCAAGCCCTGAATATACACCAGTCAGTAAGTCAGATGATATGCATCCCAGATTGTGAAGATTTCCTAATAAATATACTGAACACTTAAAAGTCGGTTTTGAAAAGTAATGAAAAATTGGTATCATAAGAAAGGAAAAATGAAAATGCCGTACCAACATTAAATCAATCCATCCAGACCTAGGAAATCTAGCTTCAATCCTTATTAAAATGATGGGCCATATACAATTAATCTGAAAATACCTCGAGGATAACAGAATCACAACCAGCAAATGGCACGGATTTATTAAGAACAAATATTGTCAAATAAATCCGATCACATTTTTTACAGCCAACCTAGAGAATAATGGGACTATACATGAAGTAAAACAACTAGCATTTTATACTGTGGCTCAAAATCTCATTTGAAAAATTAATTCAAATCGAGTTGGCTACGAGCAATGAAAGACGGAGTTCTGGCTGAAGAACTGTCAACACAAAGCAATAGTAAATGGCAGTACATCAGCTGCATTAAGGTGTGTGGTGAAGTGCCTCAGCAGCTTTTCTTTATTATATAAGGCAACAGAAAGAGCCAATGATTTGCATTTTTAAAGTATACAGAATCTGGAGGAGTTATGAACATCAAGCGATAGACAGTACAAAGGAGACCACAACAGGTTAGAAATAGGAGCAGGAGATAAAATGCCTTTTATATCTTGAAAAACACGAGCTAATAAATTAGAAGTGGTGGAGGAGGGATACAGCAAATACAGACGCAGTGGGAGGAAGCTACTTGGAAGGCAGAGATGCTAAAAGAAGAGCCATGACTGATAGTAAAGAGCAGAGTGGTTATGGCACAAAGCTAATTATATATGGTTCTGAAGTAGAAGAATTGGTGTCTGGGACTGAAATCACCCACTTCTTGGGAAACCAAGTCGCCTTTCCAGTATATTTGCATATTTTATTAACACCTTAACTCTGGGTGTGGTTGTGTGTCAATTTTGGCATATTTTTTCTTTAAAGTGATACTGTTAAATGGGAGAAGGCAGTTACCAGAGCTATCAATTGACAGGTTAGTTTTAGAATAGTTCTGCATCTGGAGTTTGGGCAGGAAAGGTGTGCATGGTTATCAGGATATGATAGATAGATGTTGGTTTGCATTTGCAGCTGATTGGCTTGTGTCTTTAACTGGCATTGATACTGCACTTGCATCCACATCTCCGCCTCCTGACCCCACCACCCCAAACTCCCCTGCCCTTTATCCAACCCACCCTGCTCCCTGCCCCCTTACTGCGCTGTCTGGAGCACCGGTGGCTGGCGACGCTACAGCGGCGCCGCCCAGAGCACCAGGACAGGCAGCCGTGCTGCCCGGCTGGAGCCAGCCACGCCACCGCGCAGCACAGAGCACTGGGTCAGGCCCCGGCTCTGCAGCTGCACTGCCCCAGGAGCTCACAGCCCCGCCACCCAGAGCATTGCACTGGCGGTGGGGTGAGCTGAGGCTGCGGGGGAGGGGAAACAGCATGGGATGGGGGGTAGCCTCCCGGGGCAGGAGCTCAGGGGCCGGGCAGGAGGGTCCCGCAGGCCATAGTTTGCCCACCTCTGATCTAAGGGCTCGTCTTCACTATGGGGAGATTGTCGCTGCTGCAATCAATGCAGCAGGGATAGATGTAGCAGGTCTAGAGAAGACCCACTAAATCAATGGCAGAATGCTCTCCGGTCAACCCCGGAACGCCAGCTCTTGGAGCAGAGTAAGGGAAGTCGACTGGAGAGCGGCTCCCGTCAATATAGCACAGTGAAGACATCAGGGTAAATCGACCTATATTACGTCGACTTGAATAATGTAGCTGGAGTAGTGTAATTTAGGTCGACTTACCCCCATAGTGAAGACAAGCACTAAGACATTCTGTACCAAGTTGCGTTCCTCCTCATTGTATTGTTTCTCTATCAGCCATGTCTGTCTAATAATCCTCTTCCCTTAGGTTATGTTTTCTAGGTTGGTTATCAAGATGGCTGAGATTTTAGTGATGTCTCAGAAAAAACAAACAAACATCAAATTAGTGATTCTTTTTTAAAATTTGCAAAAAAAAATCTATTTTAACAGATCAATTTAAAATTCTATGCAAGCGTTATGCTTCACTGGCTTGCAGTGTTCTCAAACTGAGTCAAACGATGGCATTGGTAATATTAATTACTGTATCACAAAGAAATTCTGAGTATTTGGCTCCCTTTAAAAAAACACCTAATCTTGATTTAAAGAAGCCCTGTTACTACCGTGTGACACTTCCCAGCAGTACCCAGCTTTGCAAGGCATCTTGCTACAACCTGCCTTTAGCGTGAGGAAGCTTTGTGTATGTGTCAGCCTCCCAACTCCAGCAGCCACAGGCAACACAAGCACATGCAGGCTGAGCTGTCCCTCTACAGGTTAGCAACTGATGCGCCCCAACCACTGAGCCCTCCAAGTGTCGCTGTGGGGTGCCCAGCCTGTTCCACTGGACACCTGCACTATTCACAGATGGACTATGCCCAAAGGAGCAGAACACCCCAGCTTACCAGTTTCACCTTAGATCACAGCTCCGTCTAACACAGCATTTTAGATACGTATGTGGCTTTGACTTTGAAACAGCAGTGTTCATCACACTAGCCAGTGGGACACTCACAGTCTCGTAGGGAATGAAGACAGCACGCTTCCTTTGCTTTTGTTTATTCCCTTCTTACCATTCTGTCTAATGCTGCCTTTCCTTTTTCGTCTAATGATGTTTGTTACAAGCACTGTGTGACTCACATTTGTCTGGTATCCCTTTTCTAAACATCTGCTGTTATTTAGCTTAGCTGTTTAAACTCTCTCTGCACATGAGCCTCTCTGAGACTGAAGTCAGCTTAGCTCCTATGCTAGGAAATTGACCTGCTGGTGATAATGGTTGTCAATAGTGGGTCCCACCTAACTCACGGACATTGTTTTAACTACTGGTGTAGAGAGGGCAGAGGACAGTTTACAGCACCATTTCAGACAGCGTGACTGAGACTTGCTCAAATTGGTGGACTGTATTGGTCCTGACAAGAGCTTTGGCCCATCTATATTCTCAACCCTGATTCTGGAGGACCTGATGTTGACAATTCATGTCAGCAATGGGTCCGTTTCCTAGGCTGTGAATCTGATAGACTTTTTTCTTTCATTTCCCACCAGTGCTGCCACTGGTGCAGCTCCATCAGTGGTGGAAGCCTGGCTGGCTCACCAGCATTTTAATCTTCGTGCTTAGGTCTAGCTGACAAGGTGTTTTAATGCTGACAGATACGGGCAACTGGTTTACGCTGGCTCACCTGCTGTTGTGCTCCCCAGTGGAACTATTCCAGTGCTTATACATGTAAAGAAAATCAGTCTAATGTCAAGAAGAGCTTAGAGTGGTGGGGGAAGAGGAACTCTTTTGTATGCAATATGGTACCAGTATTTAAAGGTCTATAGGCCTTCTCTGCAGAGAAGAAAACAAATGATAAAAGAGTAGTTACAATATATATATATAAATTTATTCCTAATGAATTTCATCTTTATAAATTAAAAGGCCATGGAGGACCCAAGGAAGGGCTCACGAATTTACTGTCTCACCTTGAGATCTGTACTGTAGCTTCTCCCACTTCATATTATTTATCCTCACTTGCTGGGCCTTTCCCTGGCTTTCCAGACTTGCACGTGGTTTGTCCTTTGGCTCAGTGATCTCTTGCTTTAAGAACCAATTTCCCTCTTTGTCATGACATCTGCCATGCCTTGGATGTCAGCATCGACTTCAAGCTTGGACCCTTGTTCTGTGCGGTCAGAACAAGATTTGCAACAGTACTCTGTTAAATGTGTCATTGATTATTCAGTTCTGAATATCAAGTTGGAGGCTAAAGGGCTATTTTCTCTAGTAGACAACCATCACACAAACAGCCTTTAATAAGCAATTCATTCTGTGGCCATATGCCAACCAGATTGGAGAGTGTGGCCTGCAATGAAACTTCAAAATACAACATTACTTTGTATAGCATCTTGCATACCATCTGGTTTCCAAAACACTTTCCTGAGTTGCATAATTTAATAACACAGTTAAGTAATAGAGAAGGAACGAAAATGAGGAGGTGTAGGTAAGGGAATGTTTGTCTGCTGTGTGTGTGTATGTATGTATGTATATACCATTGTGAGTCAAGTTCTTCCCTTGGATGTGCATGCAAATGGATTTGAACTGGTGATCTAGCAGCAAAATAGGCCATAGCCCATTTATAATCCTCTGAGCCAGGGGTCCCCAATGCGGTGCCCGCAGGCACCATCGCACCCACGGGGGCATCTAAATGCACCCGCGTCCGGGCTGGCAGTCGAGCATTCGGCGGCATTTCGGCGACAATGCCTCTCGATGACGCCGCTTGCCGCCAACAAGCGACGTCATCGAGAGGTGTCGCCACCGAAATTCAGCGGCATTTCAGCGGATGCTCAACCACTGCCACGGTCCTTCGTCTGGTGCCTGCCAGATGAAAAGTTTGGGGACCACTGCACTGAGCGATCCAGTCCTCCAAAAATATAGTTTCTAATCCGCAGTTTAAAATATCTTGGATCAGATTCCCAGATGTGTCAGAGTGTGGCTTGGGGTTGAGGGGCATACATGGCTTCACAACACCCTTTGGCCTCCCCAGTCCTTCCCCAATTTTCTTAGCCTCTCATGTGTGGTGGTCTGGCTTGTAGTTCACAAGACATCTGCGTATTCTTTCCATAACCAATTGTCACTTGTATGCAATACCTTGCAATTCCTTCCTGCTTCACAGTCACCATTCTAATTAGCAAATACATGCAAATTAATGTGAGATCATTGCTCTTTTATTCAACTTGTATTTTTAAAATCTGCTATTTTCACTCTTTGCAGAAGGGGACAGTTTTCCTCCCCTCCTCTGCGTCCATTTGCCATCATGTATTTATTATACCCTGGTATGTTCCATCTCTTTCCCCACTTTAAAAAGCGACAAAGAGTCCTGTGGCACCTTATAGACTAACAGACGTATTGGAGCATGCGCTTTCGTGGGTGAATACCCACTTCATCAGACGCTCGTATTCACCCACGAAAGCTCATGTTCCAATATGTCTGTTAGTCTATAAGGTGCCACAGGACTCTTTGTCGCTTTTTACAGATCCAGACTAACACGGCTGCCCCTCTGATACGTTTCCCCACTTTGTGTCCGTCTTGCCTATTTAAATTGTAAGCTCTGCGGGGCAGGGACCCTCTCTCACTATCTGTTTGTACATTGGCTAGCACAGTGGGGCCCCAATCTTTTTTTGGCGCCTACCATGCTACAAATAATAATATGTACGTGCACAGTAGTTCTATACAATAGGGGACTTTTATACAATAGTCCCACTTTCTGGTTACCAATTAAGGGCTTGATCCTGCACCCACTAAAGTCAATGGCAGTTTTGCCATTCACTTCAATGGGAAGAGAGTCAGAGCTCAATTGCATATAGTCATTGGGGTTTTGTTGGTAATGCCAAAATCACAGCCAGTACTGAGATTTCAGTAAGAACGCATTCTCCTTGGCCTTGGGTTGTATGTCACATATTATTTGTAATTGTTCATGCTCTTAGCTTAACTGTTTTGTTATGTTGTATTGACTGGTGAAGAAAGTGCAATCAAAATGTCAATTTAAATATTGTTCGTGGAGGTGCTTTGGGGCTTTACCCGTTGTCCTTTGCTTGCCTAACCTCTCCCATCCCTGTAGTTCACAGGCTGTCTTTAGTCTCACTGAGCTCCAAATGAGGTGTTGCGAACTATGAATAAAGTGGCAGAATTAGGCCCAAAATTTCCTGATTGTTGCACTTTTCCTCACGTGGTCCCTGATTCAACAAGGGATTTAAGCCTCATCCCACTGAGGCAAATGGAAATACTCACATGTTTAAGAACTTGTTAAAACAAGACTGTGGTGGGTTTTCTACTCTTCCTATTGCTGTTTCCAACACTGTAAAAAGAGTGAATATTGTTCCCGCCAAGTTAGGCCAGATGTTGAGAAATGCTGCATATCCTCAATTCTCATTTAAAAGTCAGGGGGAGTTGAGAGAACTCAACATCTGCTTCGATATTTTTAGTTCTCCCCAACCTTCCTTGCATGGATTCAATTTCTGTTAGCTCGTTCACTAAACATCTGATACTCAAAAAATCTTTTTCTCTCTTTTGACCTTGGGCGTCTTTCAGATACAGTGGTAAGCTAGCTGGCTGGTTGCATTTATCACATCTTGAGCCCATGTTCTCTCATGTTGTTTGATGCTTTCTACATTGAATTACATTCTTTGTTATCTCTGTGTTTCTTCATTTTTACTTAGTCTAAAATAACAATAGTGAAATCACTGTGACAGGCAATTAAAATGCCCTCAATTAACATGTGAACTTGTTTGTCTCTCTCTCTCTTATTTGCATTACATTTTCCTTCCCGAGCAGTGTGTGGCATTTGAGAAACTTTATTTTATTTTTCTGCATTTAATTATTTGTTAGTAATTACTTCTACAGTATAGCTCAGCTTACACTGAGGCGTATTCTGGTATCATTACTACACAGTATATGATATGTGTTTTTCTTCAGGAAGGTGTTGGCTTTCCCCTCTGTATTGCTACTAACCTTGCTCTTTTCATATTTCTCTAAAACCAAATTGCTTTTTCTGGCCACAATCCTGTTCCCATTAAAGTCAATGGATGTTTTGCCACAGGGCCCAATGCTGCTCCCCCGGCTTCTGTTTATAAAAGCTCTTCAGAAGATCTTCATATTTTTAACCTATTAAAAATTTCAAAGTGAATTCTGCTATTGTAGCCCTACACCACAGCCCCCAACTCTGTGAAAATGCAAGCAAATGCAACTGAAATATCAGCCATATGCCTCCTCCACTCGCTCCTTTTTGGATAGTCTCTCATACTGGCTCACTCTTAAAGCCATCCATTTTTGTTTCCTTTCATTGCTCTCCTCCTGCAGGCAGGGTCTTCCTAACAACTAGCTCACTTTTTTGAGTCTTCATAGTCTTGCACTGCTCCCACATCTGTTGAAAATCTTTGATGCTTACCAGCTGCAAGTGGGTAGGAAGGATGGCCAACAGGGCCGGTGCAACCACTAGGCAAACTAGATTTGGGGGTGCCAAAAAGCAGAGCCCTCCAATTTTTTTTACAGCATTTCAGCCTCCACAGCCCCCTCCCCCCGCGCTGAGTGTCTCCCGGTCCCAGAAGCGTCCCTGCCTCTCTCCCACAGCTCCATGCTGCCTGGGCTCTGCTCCTGACATCAGCTGCTGCCGCAGGGTCCTAATGCCCCTCCATCACTAGTTGCAGGGCAGGCTGCCCTTCCCCTGCCCTTCCCCCTCAGACCCTTCCCTTTTCCAGCGGGACCCTCCACCAGCCCAGGGCCCCACCCACAGTCACCACTTCTGCCCCCACACTGTGCAAGGGTCACCCCCAGTGAGGGGCAGCAGCAGGGGAGGAAGTGCACATGTGATGGCAGCCCCCCCCCCCCCCGGCACCTACCACCGGGGAGGTGAGGGGGTTTCCTGGACCTAAGAGGAGCCCTAGGAGCCGGTGCAGTGACAGTGGTGCGGGGTGAGTGTGCTACCAGGGTGGGGGGGGGACGTGGGGGGCCCCTCCCTCATAACTCACTGCTGCCGGCAGAGAGAGGGCTGGGCGGAGTCCTCCTCTCTGGCCCCATCCCCGGGGCAGCCTGCCTGCACCCCAAACTCATCCTCAGCCCTACCCCATCCGAGAGTCAACACCCCCAGCCAGAGCCCTCACCCCCCCTGCACCCCAACCCTCTGCCCAGCCCTGAGCCTCCTCCCACACCCCAAACCCCTCATCCCCAGCCCCCCTCCACAGTCCTCGCCCCTCCACCCTGCCCACTTCCCACACCCCCTCTCTGCCCCCAAACTGCCTACCAGAGCCTGCACCCCCACCCCTTGTCCCAGGCCCCCCTGCACCCAAACTGCCTCCCAGAGCCTTAGGCATCCCTGCCAATATCTGGGTTTTAAGCCCTGTTATGCCTGCAGCGGGCCTAAGTCTGTGAGTGACCCCCATAGCAGCTGCCTGAAGTGCTTGGGGGAATCACACAAGTGTTGGATTTGTAAAAACTTTCGTCTGAGAATGCAGCAGGAGCGTGAGATTCATTTGAGGGCTCTCCTCATGGAGGCTGCGCTCCGCCCAGCGCAGGACTGCAGTCTCGGCAGGACTCTAGGCCCAGCACCTCGCCCTCCGTTTGTAGTGCACTCCTGGCACCGGGCTCAGTCTGGCACAGCTACCCCTCGCCAGTGCCCAAGAAGCAGTCAAAAAAGTGGGACTCCCTGGCACCAAGCAAAAAGGGTCAAAGGACATCGGACAAAGGACCTAGTTCAAGCCACCTTCCCACCCCAGAGACACATGGGGGTTTCTCTCCGATTGGATCCACTAGTCTCCCCAGGGATCCACCGCTGACTCCCGGGAGTGGCACGGGAGCCAAACTCACTGTTGTGCGAATATGCGTGTGTAGGTTGTTGAAATTTGTCATAGTGATATTGTCAGTTGTTGTATAACGGAGTATCCACCATTCTAATTTTATAAATTTTATTAATAACAATAATTGGACATTCTAAAGGTAGAATAAAATGTAGTAGATTTTGTTATGAAAGAATGAAGGAAGGAATATACGTGACTAAAAAGGGTGTATTTTTAAAAGTATTTTGAAAGTTTATAATAAGTGATGGCCGGGGGGAGGGGGGAAGGGGGCGCAATGTGGAAGTTTCGCCTAGGGCACAAACTATCCTTGCACCGGCCCTGATGGCCAAGTAGCTAAACTAATGTAGACTAGGCTGCAGGGAAACCAGGTTCAATTCTTGTCAGCAGCTGACCAGCTGTCCTGACTTTGTAGGGACAGTCCTGATAGCCGGGCTTTGTCATATATAGGCCTCTATTACCTCCTATCCCCATCCCCATTTTTCACACGTGCTGTCTGGCTACCTGAGGTCAGCCACAGATTCAGCTGAAGTTGAGTAAATCCCTTAAACAGTTTGGTGTTTAGCTACTGTAGTTCTACTGTGCAGGGAGGGGCAGGCTGCAGAGCACAGAGCCATCACATCTGGGAGAAGATGGAGGGATTCTGCAGTGGGTAATTGTTTGGGTGTGGGGCACAGTGGCCTCACTAACCCTACACATAAGGGCTATGAGCTCTATCTACGCTGGGATTTAGGCATCTAAATCCAAAATGTAGAGCCTCAAAACCCCTGCTAAGCTGGTGCCTAACTCGGTAGGTGCCTACGTCTGTGCCAGTCAAATACCCCAGGAAGTTAAATTTCTGAGTGAGCATGTGCACCCTGCTGCCTGAATCTTGACACCTGCCTAGCTTACACAGGATCCAGCAGGCGCCTACAGCTAGGTAAACCCCCGAAGGGCCCAATGAGGTAGGCCTGCTCAGAGCATCTCCACTAGATCATGCCCTATACAGGAAGAGCCCTCTCCAACAGCCCATGGTTAGAACACTGCCCCAGAATATGGGGGTGATAGGTTCAAACATAGACAACTTGTGCTTCCCAATACTGTGTGGGGGGGAAGACAGGCACAATCGAACGGGAAGATGTATTACCACCCCATGTATCCTCTGTCCTGCAACCCTCTCCCCCCCCCCCGCACCCAGCCTGGGGCTGCCATGCTCTTCCTGCCCTATGTTACCTGCGGGGGGGGGTGAAAGGGGCTCTGTCTTTCTCTTGCTGTGCCTCCCCCAGCCCATTGGGCCATTCTCCCTGGCAGCTGGGCCCGGGTGGGGAGCAGGACCGAAGCTGGCCCCTCCATGTCACTACTCTGTGCTGAACAGCAGCTGCCTGAGAGAGAGCTCTGCTGGCGAAGTGGCTCACGCCGGCCCAGCTGCCAGGGACAGGGGCCAAATGAGCCAGAAACATGCTGGGGGGGCAGACTGATTCGCGCACCCTGTGCCCGGCAGCCTGGCCCAGGTGGGGCAGGCCTGCTGCTGCCTCTCCAGCCTGGCTCTCTCAGGCAGCTGTGCTGCACAGGTGTGAGGAGTGACCTTCCAGCCTGGGCCCAGCTACCAGGGACGGGGCAAGTGTGCCGGGGTGGGGGGGGGGGCCCTTCCCTTCCCCTCCCATATGGCAGGCCAAGCAAAAAGCCCTCCTCATGAGGCATCGCTGGGTTCACGTCCCTTCGCTGCGTGAGCTGAGCAAGGGGCTTTAAGCCATGTTGGGGTGCTGGAACAATTAGTACAGCGGGGGTGCTGCGAGCCATTGAACCAAACTATAAACCCTCTGTCTGATGGAAACCACATCAAGCCCGAGGGTGGGTGGGTGGGTGCGTGCACCCCTAGTACCATCACCTATGCTGGGATATTCAGTTCATCTGCCTTGGCCCAATACCCCTTTGAGTATTTTATAGAAAGTGAAATATCGTCAACAGGCAAAATGCGAAAGCTCACCAGCTAGCCCAATGGTTAGTGCACTCAGCTGGAAGCCCTTCATGCAAGTCCCTGCTCCACATCAGCCAGCCTTAGGATTTGAATGGTGGGCTTGCATATCATTGATGGGCACGCTAATCACAGGGCTACGGAGCGGGGGCAGCAGCGTTCACTGGAACTGAAGGTTTTTTTTCCATGAGTTAAAGTATGTAGCCGTACTTTAAATGAGGGCATTATAAAGGCTTCATTAGTAACATCTGACTCTCTTCGCTCTGCTGGTTGCTGACATACTGCCTTTGCCATGAAGAAGAGCAAGAAACACATGGCAGGAGTCGGGGTTAGTGGCAAGGTTCAGGATTGGGGCTGGCAGGCCCCACACGGTGGGGGTTGAGGTTGGCGGTGGGGTTCGGTCAGGGCTGCCATCCGGCCCCTACACAACAGGGTCTGGGGTCCCTGCCTGCCGGCCTCACCACCAAAGCGTCACTTCTGGCCCCACTTTGTGGCGAGGTCTCTGGGCTAGGAGTGTGGGGCATAGCAGTGTATGTAGGAGGAGGATTGTTGGGGGAGGGGAGGGAAGTGGGGGAGGCAGTGGTTCTCAACCTGCAGCCCACAGTGATTAATAGGTTGAGACCCACTGATCTAGAGCAAGGTTAATCTTTATTCCGTTCTGCTACATAAGTGACTTTTGCCAAGCTCTGGAACATAGTGCTATTGGTTTGTAGATGTGTGTGGCTCAGCAGAGAGAGTGATTGAGCGGTACATTCTGTATATCATACATAAAAGTTCTAGTTGACTTTTAGGCCTCACCACACATCACCTACGGCTACTGCTACCCTTGGCGCTGGGGAGCAGGGGTGCAACTCCCAGCTCACGCAGACATGCTCATGCTAGCGCTCACTGTTAAAATAGATGTTTAGCTGCAGTAGCCCAGGTAGCGGCGGCATGGGCTAGCCTCCATGACTGCATGCCCATGGGGGGGAATCCAGGTGGGTTTGTACATGGGGGCTGCTAGTTCATGAAGCCGCTGCCAGTGCTAGTGTGGCCACGCTGCTATTTTTAGTGAACTAGCTCAATGAGAGCGAGTCCAAGTCTGCCTATGAAAGCAGGAAATCACACCCCCTGCTTCGCATGTAGCAGTAGCTTTAGAGGCACTGGTGAATACCAAATGGTAGCCAAATGTCACTATTCCCTTCAAATAAACAGAACAGCCTGTTCTTAACAGCAAATTGCAACTACAGGCCAACACAGTTAAAATACTTGTTTGACTTACTTAGTAATATTAGGCCTGCAAGCAAAATAATGTCGTTAAAGGCAAAAAAGCTAGTTGTTAACTAGCATGGTTCAAATCTTGGCGTAAACTTATGTTGCTCCACTGCAGTCAATGAAGTGAGGCCCATTTACGTTAGCTGAGGATCTGTCCTAATTGGTACCGGTGCCTTGTGACATGTCTATAAAAGAGCAGACGCTCAAGCGCCTGAGCTACACTACAGCTGAAAAAATGACCTTTGGCTAAGAGATTGCACACTGGTTACTAACAGCCCAGAGAAAGGTATTTGGGAGGAAAAGCAAGCACCACTCAATAGCATATGGTGTATGCACGTCTCTTGCTCGCACACAGTTGAGCAGAAAAAATTTAAGGCAACAGTCGTTGATTAATTTAATGTTCTCTGAAGACTGTCTCATTTAAAAATCAAACTCACTTATGACCTTTTCCCTAAACAGCAGGACAACACAAATCCATAATGCAAAAGCAGTCAAATAGAAGACGAGGACATGAGTTTAAATGAACTGTTTTATTCATGAACGATGTGTAAAATACACTCAAATATAGTTCCTTTGTAGACTGGAGTTAAAAATATAAAAGTATACATAACAAATACATAAATAAACCATAGTAGCGCAGTTCTGTGCTCACCTAGTGTTTGTTAGAAACACAAATATGAATAATTAAATAGCATATGAAAATGAAATATTTTCTGCAGCCATTTTTCTGAAACGTTACCCAGGCACAGAATTTGCAATTTAAAAAGAATTGGTTAGCAATGTAAACTAGTGTGCCATTTGAGAACACTCTACAGTCAGCTACTTGCCTTGACTTACTATATGGTTTTAGCTTTCAAATTAAACAAACAAAAAAACCAACCTGCAAATTACTCATCCAGCATTACTGATTCTATATACCACAGTTCCACACTAGTCCATAGTCATATGTATTTTCTGCTACAGTCATTCAACAAGACCAATCTTATCTAGTTCACTGATCTGCTAGGTCATGAGTAATAAGCTGCTTTTACTTTGGGCATCGTGCTGGCACAGGAATGTCACTACACCCGCTAGAAAGCGGATGGGCCCAGGACAACAGGCCACAGGGAGCCTGCTAGTGCAAAGTCATCTTAATTCCTCCGGGGACAACGGGGCCCAGAATGCAATGCTCAGAAGGTTGAGGCTGAGCACAGGGTCATCAACAAAATAATTGTCATTTTATGCTTCAGCCAATTCACACAATTGAATGTCCTTGAAGCAGTGCCAGACAGGCAACTAACTGTATGCAATTGCGAGCCATACTAGTTATGGGTAGTGCATTGTGTACAAAGATATGCAGTTGCTGTAAACCAGACCTCAGTATTACACTTGCGTAGCTACAGTCTATGGCTCTTGGACAAGTCATCACAGCTTACCCCCCCGCCCTTCCCATTTGATAACTCTCAGGCCATTACCACTCAGTTTAGGAATAGTAACTTTGAATTGTACTTGGTCTCACTTTGCTGTCTATTGTTTCTGCGCTTTGCTTTCCAAGGCACAGCATCAACTCCATGGCATACTGTGTAAGCTGACCACAAGGCCGCTCTTAGATCTTTATGGGCACTACAGCTGAAGGGAAATTCTTTATGTAGTGGCCTAAGGAGTACTTTTTTGGCAGACATTTATCAAGCACATTTAAGCCATATAAATAACTATAGCAGCAGATATAATTTATAAAGTTGCACTTTCGTGACATCTTCACAGTGTGTCTATTGCAATCATTTATTTCAATGACCTAGTTGTAATTTAAAAAAAAAACCTCTTCTCTAAATCTCTAGCTATGTTTTATGAAAGGTTTTGCTAACATAGGTAGTAGATCTTGCATTGGTATTGCACAGACTAAAACAATTAATCACAATTTTTATTAAATACCTGTCAATCAAAAAATAGTTAACAAAGGGCCCAGTCCTGCAAATGATGATGTACGTAAGTGTCATTGCTCATGTAAATAGTTCCATTGCCATTAATTGAACTATTCACATGGGAGGAGAGGGGGGTTTACAAGCTTGGGCCCCAACTGTGCAAATACTAGCTCAAGGGTTAACAACATCAAATGTTGCTTTTTAACCTTACCGTTGGAACCCATTGAGAAGGGGATTCTTAGCCATACAAGATATAAAAATCTTCAGTTGAGGATTATTTTCCTTAACAGCTATCTTTCTTCAGTACTGCAGTTCCTTATAGTCCAGCCTTTTTGCTTTAACAGTTCCCTACCAGTTCTGGCATTCTACTTCAAGGCACAATAAATATAATTAATTATACTAACTGGTGGCTTGCACCAAAAATATTACAGCGCTTCTGCCATTTATTTGTTCTCAGTATAATTATACTGGCTCCACATGTATATGTCAGCTTATTAGCTAGCAGACAGAACGTGTGGGTGGGGGGGGTTCACCTTTGAAGCAAGGGGGCCACAGGCCAGGGAATCAAGGTCATTGTCACACAAAATTGTGCAAACAGTTAAAGCAGCCTAAAGCTTTTGAGCAGCTGTGAAATCTTGTATCAAGGGAGGTCTCTGGAGCAGCTGCAGGAAGGGTGTCTGGTAAGGAGTAGGGGGATGCCAGAGTGAGTGGAAAGGCACAAGCACTGTACGAATGGTCCTGTCTATCTAGAGTAATTTGGGTGACCTGCAGTGTTTGTGAGTAGAAATCCCTGCTTGTTCTGTGTTGGCCAAATGCACCCCGTCCAAGTGGAAAATTAGAGGAAAATTCTGCAAGGGCAGCCCTGGCGTTTTCCTCTGCTCTTCCATTGTCATTTTCATGGGTGTTTCTGCAGCAGGGAGGGACTAGCCCCAGCATGCAGAGGTGCAAAAAAGGCCTATATCCTTCTCTCTTCCTGAAACCTGGGGCATGGGTCCTTCTTCTTAACCCTGATACATGATTTTATTTTAATTTTGTGGAACAGGAGCTGTTTTCTCCTCACAGATGGGGCTCTCTTGAAGTGCTGGCTGGGATAGTATTAAACTCTATGGGGGGTACTGACATGCCAAAGAACAGGGAATTTACAGCATCAGACCCTCATTTGAACAAGTTCTCCTCCAAACAGCTCTGCCCCTTCCTTTCAACAAAAATAGTCTTAAGTTTTTGTCTTGTGGCAGGCCAAGCTTTCGCCAGATAACCTGTGTGGGAGGAGATCGGAAGGCAGGCCGAACTACCAAGCCTTTCCTTTCTCCTTGGAAAAGGATTGTTCTTTAAACAAAGTTTTCATTATATTTTAATAGTGAACAGTCCCTTTCCTGTTAATTCAAAGTGAGTTTTTTTTAAACAGAAAGAAACAAATGCTATTGATGGGAGTGGTCAGATTACAGTATCTTCAAGGGAAAAGTGATCTCCAATAAAGAGCAATGGCAGCTTAAATGCCACTATTACTGTGAAAGCTGTTTCCATCTTTGGCATCTGTAAATCTGTATATTCCTGAGAGGTCTATACTGATGTTATCTAACCCAATCTACTCTTTAAACGCTCTAGATAATGACTTTTGTTTTAAAGAGTGATAAAAATTGCCAGGTTTTGCAGCCTCACGGAAGTAAGTCTCTGCATGTCAGTCCGGGTGAATGCATGTGTAATTTATTTATTGTCTTTGGCTGCGGTATGCATGCATTTATGTAGTCATACAGGTCAAATCTAAATCTGACCTCCCATCAGAGTAAAAGAAGAGTTCTATTAAACTTCAAGGCAACATATGTTAATATTTTTCCACTAACATTCAGATTACAGTGAAACAGTTGCTCATAGTGAAGTGGATGTTTTTTTATTTGGATGTTAATGAGCTTTTGGTACATGGTACATTGCAGTGCCCTGGCATTGTGGATTTCATCTATTCTGATCAAATCACAAGCAATCAGCAATCAATTTAAAGTTTAGAATTCCCATGTAGGACTACTATCCTTTACCTAATGTGTATCTTATTTCATCTGGTGACCACTGAGTCAGCTAAAAAGGCTGGCTATCCTTAATGGATTTTTCTTGTGTATTAAGTGCCAATACATAACCTACTCCAAACTCAGCAGTTCTTTTTGACACACAGTTTAAAATAGTTTATGTAGAAAAGTTCCTAAAAACTTTAGTATGGAAAAATAGTATTATCTGATGCTTAATATTAATATAAACATTATAGAAAAATACATATTTACATAACACCAAAATACAATTATATACAATAATATCTATTACACTTAAATTATATTTTTTTTTTAAAAATCACCAGACCAATAAATTATACACAGCTTCAATAGAAATGTCTGGCGCCTCTCTAGTGCATGAAACACACACACACACACATGCACACAGACACACACACACTTAACAGATCTGAGCACAAAAGCAGGTGTCTGCTACATTCTTAGTGTCTCGAATAAACAGCATCTGAAAGCAAGGAAAACGGATTAGAAAAATCACCAGTCTGTTTTATTTTCATCTTTAGCAGATGAATATGGTGTGTGAGGAAGTGGCGGAGCACCAGCACTGTCTAGCAATTGGTATGACAAGAGTGAGGCACTGAGCAAGTTCCCACTCACAGCTCCGCCATTACACTTCAGTCATGAGTTGTACAACTCCTGTTATTTCAGTCTTTGGCCTCTCACACGTAGAGGTGGGAGTTAGATCACCAAATTCTTTTCCATTTGGGAAAGGAGCCAGGCTTTGAAGATAGGTCATCAACAATGGAAAGCAAATGGCACGTATTACTGTTAAAAATCACTTGTGTTGCACTGGAAATACACATGGTGTTTCATGAACATAAAACATTTTCTCTCTCCCAACAAGCTTCTAAGTAAAATGGACCAGACAAATGTGAGATGTGAGGTAAGCATGTGCAAGGGAAACCAGGGACAGCTGGTGAAGTGAAGGAGGAAACAAATATTTCTGGGTGGAGTGAATTTTAATGAGGAGGAGAGAGGCTTGGAGGCTGTTCCTATCATAGGGGACAGCTTAATAGTGTGTGAGATAGCAAGAGCGTGAAAGAAAGCTAAAGGGCGTAGTAAGTGACGGCACTGGGAGGTGTAAAAGAAGTGAGGGGGTGGTGTAGGAGGAAATGAGATCAGAGACATAGGTGTGGAAGTGAAGCTTGGATTTAATGGGGAAGCCAATGGAGAGGCAAATGAGATGGCCAGAGTGACAAGAGAGGAAGACAACTGTAGCACCAGCATTTTGGATAGAGGGGAAGGGAGAAGAGGTGAGAAGAGTAGGGTGACCAGAGGTCCCGATTTTATAGGGACAGTCCCGATTTTTGGGTCTTTTTCTTATATAGGCTCCTATTACCCCCCACCCGGTCCCGATTTTTCACATCTGCTGTCTGGTCACCCTAGAGAAGAGAGCAAGTCTGACAGGAGGTTAAAATAACCCAGGCAAGAGATAATGCAATATGTCCCTGGTTTTTAAATTGTGAATCTGAAACGCTTTATAATTCATAACTTTGTCCTACCTACCTCTGTGATACTCTGGATTCACATTTTCATATATTGGAAACAAGGGATTTTCTTGTTCACTGCGTAGCTTTCTTGCTCTTAACACGTCTCTCACACACTGATGTAAATAGACATACTGACACTAGAAAAGAGGGAGGGAAGTGTCAGAAATGAGTGAAATCTGCAAAGGAGTAAGAGAGGCTTACACTCAGATGCCATTGAATGGTAAAACATGGAGTGTTTTGCAACACCTTTGTTCCATGGGAGATAAAAAGCCATGTCAGTTGTTATGGGAATGTGATCTTTTTCATAAGATTTTTATTTGAGCGGGTTTGGAAAATTCTCCAATGAAAATTTTTTCCACTGGAAAACAGCATTTTGTTGAAACTGAAAATTCCCATAGGACCATGTCGATATCAACAACACTTCTTTTTTTAAAAATTCTTTTTGAAAAACTTTCTAAAAATGTCAAAATGTTCTGTTTAGACAAATTTGGAATGGAATGTTTCAATTTTTCCAAATCAAAATGGACTTTTAGTTTTGAAATAGCTTTTATTTCATACTGTTAAAATAATGAAAAAATTAAAATATTGAAATCAAAATGAAATGTTTCCATTGACTTAAAACTTGAAATTTTTTCAAAATTTTTGATTCATGGGAAATTTCAGAATTATTTAATTTCATTCTGATTCAGAACTAAACACATTTTGAAATAGCAGAAATTCCTGTGACATGGAAATTCTGGGATCTGCACAACTGATCTTTATAGCAGCTTTCCAGTTTACTGTTGCTATCAGTGCAAACCATTAAGCCTCATGTGACATAATGAAGCAAGCCCTAGTCAAGTATGTTTTTCTACGTTTCTGATAACAAGAGTAGGATGTGCTCAGGGCTACTTCCATGCTTGGCAGGTGTCACGGAGTGTGGGGGAGTCCGGCCCTGCACCCCTCTTCCTGGACTCACAGTGACTCTCAGCCAGCCAGTAAAACAGAAGGTTTATTGAACAACCGGAACACAGGATACAGCCCAGCTTGTGTGCAGAGCCAGGACCCCTCGATCTGGCCTTTCTGGGGGTTCAGGGTGCTTGGATCCCAGCCTAGGATCCCCTGAAACCCACCTCCCAGCTCCCAAAACCGAGGAATGCCTCCACTCCCCCGTTCCCTTTTGTCTACCTCCAGCCAGAGGTGAGACCTCCCCTCCCCCAGGCCAGGCTCATGTTACAGCTGCAAACCTGTCTCTGCCTACCAAGCACACAGACAGCCCCTGCTCCTTCACAGCAGGGAAGTGCAGTTAGGGCCTGTTTATACTGGACAAGGAAAGCCTGTGGGATCCTTTTCTAACAAATTATATTTAAATATGGATTTTTTTTACCAGAAAGAGTCAATGTTCTTTCCCTTGCCAGTGCTGACAGGACTTAAATATGCTATAAACTCAGGGCTGGTGCAAGGACGTTTCGCGCCCTAGGCAAAACTTCCACCTTGCACCCCCCCACGCCCCCACCCTGAGGCGCCCCCCCCCCCACGGCAGCTCCCTCCCTCTGCCCTGAGGCGGCCCCCCACCCCAGCTCACCCCTGCTCCACGCACGAGCACCCCAAGCACGCCATGGCTGCTTCACTTCTCCTGCCTCCCAGGCTTGCGGTGCCTAAGCTGATTGGCGCCGCAAGCCTGGGAGGCGGGAGAAGTGAAGCAGCTCACCCCTGCCCCGCCTCTTCCCCGAGCATGCCGTGGCCGCTTCACTTCTCCCGCCTCCCAGGCTTGCGGCACCAGGCTTAGGCGCTGGGAGGTGGGAGAAGTGAAGCGGCCATGGCGTGCTCGGGGAGGAGGCGGGGCAGCGGTGAGCTGGGGCGGGGAGTTCCCCTGCGTGCCGCCTCTCCCCCTTACTTGCCACAGGCAGCCGTCCCCACACTCCCCTGCCCCAGCTCCCTCCACCTAAATGCCGGCGGTGACCGGGGCGGCCCGAAGATCCAGCCACCGTGGTCACCACCAAAGAAAATGGCGCCCCCCAAATGCCAGTGCCCTAGGCGACCGCCTAGGTCGCCTAAATGGTTGCACCGGCCCTGTATAAACTGGTTTATTAGACTATGATATTGACTGTGACATCCATGGTTTTCCAGCAAGGTTAGCCCTTGTCTATGTAGGCCAAGTGAACTGGGTTGTCTCCTTTCTAAGGACAGTATCAGAGGGGTAGCCGTGTTAGTCTGGTTCTGTAGAAGCAGCAAAGAATCCTGTGGCACCTTATAGACTAACAGACGTTTTGCAGCATGAGCTTTCGTGGGTGAATACCCACTTCTTCGGATGCAAGACGAAGAAGTGGGTATTCACCCACGAAAGCTCATGCTGCAAAACATCTGTTAGTCTATAAGGTGCCACAGGATTCTTTGCTGTTTCTAAGGATAGTGTTTGAATAGTTTACTAGAAAGGAGCTAAGATGTTGTTTTGACCAGTGTGGACAGGGCCTAACTGATATGATCTGCTATTCACCCAGGTTACCTTTGCTTATGCATAAAATGCTAACGCCCCACACCTGGCCATTCTCTCAGAGCAATGACCACTGGAACACTAGCATTACATGACAAATGTATTATAGTACCCATAGACATTAGCGAACACCTCCTCATACTAAGGCTCTTGCTTCTAATTTTATTTTGCCTTAGAGGTATCATTTCCCCAGGGAACACAATTTTTTTTTCAACAATTCCTCTTCATTTGCATAACAAGTTTAATAGTTGCTCTGTACTTTTTTCTCTACTGTCCTCTCTCTGGGAAAATTACGAAACCTGCTGTCATGCACATACGGATGCTGTCTCCAGGGAACAGAATTCTGCACCCCACCCACCTATTCAGTGGAAATCTGGCCAGGGCACAGCATCTTCAGTTAGCAGATACTGCTAAGGGCTCATGCCGTGAGTGAAATGGGGCAGTGATTCCCTGCCAGTTAGGCAGCTGTGCAGACCGCTCCCTATCGTGCTAGCCAATATTATTTCATTGTTTCCTTGTGCTCTCCTGTTGTCTCTTGTCTGGGGTTTACACTCTATATCTCAGGCAGGGGCTGTCTTTTCATTCTGGGTCCGTACATTGTGAAGCACAGTGGGACCCTGCTCCATGACTGGAGCTCTGAGGTGCAGGGGCAGCAAGTTATATGGGCCCGTGGTGCCCGTGCTCGAGCAAATCTAGGGCATGGGGGCTCAGCTCTACCAATGTTTGGGGCTGGGTCTCTCCCCTGGCCCTATGTGTGCCTCCCCCGGAGTGTCCCTGCCTGCACCCTGGGCAGCGGGCGGCTGCCCTGCCGCTCTGTGCTGCGCTCCCTCGCCGGCCGCTGCTGGCCACAAAAGGGAGCAGCACCAGCGGCAGCGGCTGAGGAGGAGGGGAAGAGGCACACACATGATGGCAGCCCTCCCTTTCCCCTCTCCCCCCCCCCCTCCGGCAGCCACCACAGGGGAGACAAGGGGGCTTCCTGGACCTGAGAGGGGCCCAGTCCCTAGGAACAGGTGCAGTGATGGTGCTGGGTGAAAGTGCTGCTGGGGAGAAGAGAGAGGGCCCCCTCCCCTGGAGCTCACTGCTGCCGGTGGGGAGTGGGCTGCGGGGACTGTGGAGTCCTCCTCTCTGGCCCCAGTCCCGGGGCAGCCTGACTGCACCCCAAACTCCTCATCCCCAGCCTCACCTCCACCCCAGAGCCTGCACCCCCAGCCAGAGCCCTCACCCCCTCGCACCCCAACCCTCTGCCCTAGCCCTGAGCCCCTCCCACATCCCAAACCCGTCATCCACCCCCCACATTGTGCAATATAAGGAAACTCTTAAACGCTTACTGTTTCCAGTCCATTTTTACATTATTTTAAAATATATATATCAGCTTACAAGGCAGGTGTTGGGGGTGGGCAGGACTTGGACCCGTTCTGGGTACCACCAAGAATTATACAAACTTGCTGCCCCTGACAAGGTGCTACTTCAATATAAATAATAGAGTGACCACTTCCATCTGCCCACCCTCCTCATCCTGGGCTCTCCCAAATTAATAGGTGAAAATAAAACCTTTTGAGACAAATACAGAAGTGGATTTTGGAAGTTCTTCTAATGAAGCCATGAGTCATGAATCTGGTTCATTCCAGATACCTCAGGTTCAGTGGAGCCTGGAACTCCAGCACTTCCCAAAATAGTTTACTAAACACAACCCTTGTAATAGTTACCTTCACCCCAGAATTAGGGGATACCTTCAATACAGGGAGAAGCACCAAGAGAAGGAGAAAATCATTTATAAAAGGTTTGTTAGAACTTCTTTTTGTGCTGGATGCGCTCCGTAGACTGGGAAGGGAAGGGATCAGAATATTACTCTGGGCTCAGTTCAGTTTTGCTACAATTTTACCCCAGGATTGTTCTGAGGATTCTCACTGTTTGCTGTATTGAGGCTGCTACTTCAGGAGCTCGGGTGGGACTTGAGCCATCACTGCAAGGGTTCGGGATAAGATGGAAGAGGTGGTGGTAGCTGTGGTGAGTTGTTTCCACAGCTATATGAGTTCTCCACACTCCTGTCAGACATTTTACCTGGGTATGGCATTTGATTGGGACTTTATGCCAGGCCAACACCGAGGATCCACAACCAGGAAACTTCTGGGAAACTCTGACTTTGTACTAACTAGAACTCTTCAGTGATTAAGATAGCACTGAAATAAAATTCAGTGTCTCATGCCCATGTGCGGCTTTTGCAGACATCGGCAAACTTAGCCACCCATAACATAACCTCTGAATTGCCACAAAGAGCTACACTCGTCTCAGGCTGCACAGCCCAGTAAACTCACTCCGATTTCTCTATTAACACGTTCCACAGAGACAATGTACAAGCTGCCTCCATTACTCTCTGTTATTAAATTAGTCCCTAAGTGTTTAGCCACCATTCTCTGAAAGTCATTTTCCTGCACTTTTAAAAGCATAAAAGACCTGCTTATCCTGTGCTAACAGAATAGATTCAGTCCCTTCTGCATAATGTGTTAGGAAAAGATTGATCTTTCTTCCCAATAGCATAATGAAAGATGGACATGTCAGCCCAGTAAGTACAAGGACACCACACAGCTGCAAGGTCAGAGTGCTACAGTTTTAAAATAATAAACACTTGAGTAATTATCTCCATCCTCCATTGTTTTCTCCCTTTATGTCCGCCTAGCTATCCATCTTAGTGCCCATCTCCAATGTACTTAAATGCTTATGTTCCTTCCCCCAATATATTTATCTAACTCAGTAACTCCAGTGCAATGTGCTGTTAAAGGTCTGCTGCATTACATTCATGGGGATCACTGCAGTTCAGTGGTGGGTGAAGTGATCCCTATTTCTAAGATTTGTATAGAGCTTGATATGTAAGGGCCTGATGTAACTCCATGGAAGACAATGGAAAAAAATCCCACTAGCTTCAGCAGGAATTAGATCAGGTTCTAAGTGCTACAGTACCTGTTAACTATCTTACAGTGGTGCCACATGGCCTAATTTATGAACAGTTGTGAAGTGCTTTGAGATCCTCAGATGAAACACTCTCTGTGTTCAAACTATTATTAGTATATGAATGATGAAGATGTGCCGTTCTGTGCCACATCCAAAGCTTACCTCTGTCTGAACCATGTGAACCCTGTGAAGTCTTAGATCATGCACTGCTCCATAAATATCCACTGAGTCCTTAGAGTCTAGTTGCTGAAGGATTCGATCCAATGCAATGAATGTGCCTGTCCTACCAACACCAGCACTGCAAAGAGATGGAAAATACAAACCCACTAGGTCAAAGCTCTCACCATCTTTACATTTCACTCAGGCAAGGAACAGATTTGCATTGCTATAGATCCATCATGGTCTTTGGGTTAACTGCACTATACAAGTGGCAGCTCTAGGATTTCAGATGGTAATAGTTTACAGTGGAGCTAGATTTTTCGTTTGGAGTCACAGAAGAGCTAGTTGTGATATCTCCTGTTCGTCACTATGGATCAAGTTAGGCTGACAGTTCAATATATCCAAATCTGTTTGTAAGGAGCCTTTAAAGCTCTTTTCTTTCTAGAGATGAACCAGCAGATTCAGACTATGACCTTGAATATGGACCCAAATGTTGCAGTTAACCTACAAAGCTTTACATTTTGGGGTGAGGTTCTTTGGCCTGTGTTATGCAGGAGGTCAGACTAGAATCATAGATTATTAGGGTTGGAAGGGACCTCAGGAGATCATCTAGTCCAATCCGCTGCTCAAAGCAGGACCAATCCCCAAATCGCCCCCTCAAGGATTGGACTCACAACCCTGGGTTTAGCAGGCCAATGCTCAAACCACTGAGCTCTCCCTCCCTCCATGGTAACAATGGTCCCTTCTGGCCTTAAACATCTATGAAGATCTGGACACATATTTGCAGCTCAGATTTACCCCTAGTTACATGTTTTCTTAATTAAAGAGAGGTAATGAGACTTTGGGCCAGAACCAGCAGTGCAAAAGAGACTTAAAAATCTGCCAGAAGGCAGCAGCTGAGGGTCCCCCTGGAATAGCAGGTGTGTCAGGGACAGTGCTCTAGTGGTCCTATCTGGAGGCATGACCTCCTAAGAACTGTTATTCACTGCCACTAGTTGGGCACCCAGCATCTCCCAGGATGAGGGCATATGTGTCAAACACTATTCTGGACCACCTAGCGCATAGTCTGTCGATTAAAGCCTGTGGCTATCCTATAGAAATTTAAGCAAAAGTTACCCCCTGACAGACACCAACAATAGAGATCTTTTAAATATATTTTATAAACTTCCTGAACCAATGACATCCTGCTTTCATTTATACCTGCAGTGCAGAATGGTTGGTCCGGTGTCTGGAGTCCTGTTGATATAATCCCTTACAGTTCTTACAAACTGGATCAGGGACTGGGTGGTTTCTGGAACTCCATGGTCTGGCCATACTGTGTAATGAAAGTGACGAATGAGCCTCTTTGAGTCAAGCTGCTCTTCCTGTCAGATCACAGAAATGTGGATAATCAGAACAGTTAAGAGGCAGATGTTCTAACACACCACGTCTTTGTAATGAACATCATGTTCTGTTACAGCTGCCACTAGGGAGTAGGTCACTGGAGAGCAATCAGGATGTGTGAGGTTTAACCATTCTAAGTTTTCCTAACAGATTTTTTTAAAATAAAATAAAATAAAATAAACATACACTACAAATTTTAAACTCCCTTATTGTCCATTCCGGAAGCACTGACTCAGACAGCATCTCAACTATCAGGTCTCCATAATACAAGGAATCCTGGTCCAGGGGCCAGTAATGATCGCACTTCACCTGTATGGACAAAGGAATGAGTGTTTCAATAATAACAAAAGCTGGAGCCAAGCTGTCATATTTAAACAACTTCCTATCTGCTCAATTTTTGCACATGGTTCCTAACTGTTCCCGCTTCTAGGGAGGCAAGAAGCAGTCACGCATCAGTAGATGGACAATTAAGGCAGCTAAAATAATCCATATGCACATGTAGTCAACAAAGGACCAAAACACATGCTTAACTAAGTATGCAAGGGGTCCCATTGAGTTCGGTATTGCTTAAGTACTTTGCTATGTCAGGGCCTAAACAGAAAAAAGCATTTCTACATACACTTATGATTGCTTTTACTCTTTAGACTATGTTTAAAGCAGAGGTTGATCTGGGCTGATTCAGTGAACCAGTACTTTTTCCTGGAGTGTGCTAGAATCTACCATTTTATTTAAAAAAAAAAAATTAACTCTTTTTAGTTGCTAAAGACAACCTTACACCTTACATGATCAGAGTATGAACCAATTCAGTGATATCTACCTGAGTCTGAAGACAGCCTGAAACAACAGCTCTGAAAGAAGCATGCATTGTCTTATTCATGACAAGGGTATCTTAATTATAAAGCCTAATGTTTGCAATTTAAATGTCAACACTGTTAACTATTTTACTGTTGATCAAAGCACATGAAAACAGGAGGGATGATCATATTAAGATCAGCTGTGAGTAGACTATTGTTTTGACAACTCAAGAAGATGGAGTTGGACCACTACTTCCCACACTTCCCCCTATTCAATCTCTGGTTTAAAGAGTGATTGGGAATGCAGGGAGGCTGCTCTGGCTTTTATTTGAAAAAAATAAAATGCAATGGACTTGGATGTAACCATTACCTTTGTGTGTCTATATGGGGGCATCAGGGAAGGAAAGAATATTTACGGTTTTCCCAGTTTAGTCACTTGCCTCTGTACCATACATAGAAGATGTTTTTATGGTGGCACCATAAGTTTTATGTCATGGACAGTGAAATAAGTACGTGTAAGGCCCAGAGGAGTTTCATAATTGTAATATACTAACCTTAAATAAATAGACCATGAAGTACATGTAATGCATGGCACTTATGTCATGATCTTTATTGATTTCCACCTTTGTACTCCCATATCACAACCCTTTGTACATTGTCATCCCTTGCAACATTATGTCTCCCCACTGGTATTGAAAAGCCCTTATGTAAATAGTCGCACTGAAGTCACTCACTGTGATTATAGTTGCAGAATTAGGCCCCTAGAGATTGCAACTCTGTTATATTTACCCCATAAGTGCCATGGGTGCTTCGGATACTGTGTTTGTGCTGTGGGTTCTATTCTTAGCTCTCTCACTGACCCAGTGTGTGACCTTGGATTAGTCACTTCACCTCTTTGTGCCTCTATTTCCCCACATATCCTTTTTCTGTCTTGTCTATTTAGACCACAAGGGCATGCAGGCACCTAACTCCTACTGAAATCAAAGAGATTTAGGTGCCTAAATAGCTTAAAAAACCTGGTTCTAAGCTCGTAGGGGCAGGCATTGTCTCTTACTACGTGTCACTGCCTAACATAATGGGACTTTGATCTCAGCTGATGTCTGTGGGTGTTAGTGGCATACAAATAATAAATACAAAATTTAAAAATAGTAATGAATAAGCAAGAAACTTCACTACTCACTCGGCCCTTCTCGACACACTGGGTTACCATGACAATATTGTGAACGTTCTGTTCCCATGCCATCTTCCAGAAATCATCTTTGGTGCCAGGCAAAGGGCCTTGAGTCGCAATGTATTCCCTGCGAAAATTATTGCCCTACAAATTCAGGAAATTCCAATTAGTTTCTATAATGCCAGAGGAACAGACCTTATAGCAACTGCAAACAAACCACCACTGTTGTGGCATCAACATCTTCACTGCAGCTACAGCTTGAAAACTAAAGGACGCCCTAAACTCTGGAAGCAGAAGGTTGGTGGGAGCAGGGAGGAGGCAGAGAAAGTGCCAGTGTATTTAAGTATTGCTGGAAGGTATTTATTAGAATTAGTCAGAGATTTTTCATCTTTCTATTGTGTTCAGCACTGCCCTAGGCATTTTGAACCACTGTTTTTTGTTTGTTTTGTTTTGCTGTTTGCTGTTAATTAACTGAGCTCTGAATTGAAATCTGGATCATTAGGGCTCTGCTATTATCAATCATAATTCCCTGGCAAAGGGCACAATTGTAATCTCAGCCAATTTCACCATAATACAAGGTGCAAACACTTTCAGGGTGAAATACAAGTCTGGAAGTATGATCTCAGAGATAGCTGTGCTTATTGCAGAAATTATATAAAAACAGTGACCTTTCAGAAGTTGTCCTTGGGCAATTATAACAACAATCTTATATGACTATAGCAATCCAGGGAAGCGATTTTAAGAGCTGACTGAATCAGTCTCAGTTATCTGTATGGCAATCAGACATGGCCTTTCAGCACACACACAAAAACAGTTCTCAGACTTTTAGTTAAAACCAGTGAACATATGAAAGGAGGGAGCGCTAAGAATCTAGCTACATGTTAAATTTCATAGGAAGGTGAAATTACCATTGGAGAGACAAGGACTATAAAAAACACCACTGAGCCACTTACTGGTATGTAGCTTGCATTAATATAATCTGAGCAAGGATCATCATCTACGTTGGAAAGCTTCACTCTCGACGTATCATCTGGGAAGAAATGTATTACAAGAGGTTTATGCCCAGGTCTTTCACATAAATGGAAATGTGCCCATGTAAAAATACCAACTGCACTTTCATGGTCACAGTTGGAAGGCTTGTTTGCAAATGACAGCCACCCACATTTGTACACCACCTTTCACCAGGGCGGGTCCAAAGCACATTGCGGCCAATGAGCGAGATTGTATGCAAGGAACTAGAACCGCAAAGGTCCATAGGCGCGTAACTGCCTCGTTCGGCACCTAAGTCCACAATGTAGGTGCCACTGGCATGCTCAAAACTACTGCTAAGCTCCTGCCTACCCCGGTAAGTGTCTACGTTTCCTATGGTGGGCATGTGCAAAGCTGCCTAACAGCTGATACCATCCCACAGCTAACAAACTGCTCAGAACTGTTGCTCAAGCTGAAGCTCCAAAACAGGATTCTCCAACTAGTGGTTTCCCCTCCGATCTCGCGTGTGGGGCCCGACCCCAGAGATGTTGGGGCACACCTTCAGGATCAGCCATCACACAAACGAGAGTGTGAGCGTCTATCCCCGAGAGCAGTGGCCAGAGTATTCACTTGGGATGCAGGAGATCAAGGTTTAAGTCCCTCCTCCAATTATTTATACTAAGTGGAAAGCTCCAACAGAAGAGATAGAGAGAGATCCACCCACAATACACAATGCCCTGTGGGCTAGGGACTCTCCTTGGATGTGGGATTTGTGGGTTCAAGTCCTGGTTTCAAATCTGAGTGGAGATTTGAAAACAGGTTTCCCACATTCCAAGTGAGTGCTATAAACACAGGGCTATTGGCTACAGTGGGATGGGTTTCTCTTGTCTTTCAGGAGAATGGTCTGGGCTTCATCTGCTAGGGCATGGGCTTACCCAGCTGAGGTGCCTAATGTCAGGAGAGGATTCATGGTGGAGAATTCTGAGCGGAGGGAGGTGCCTCCCTCTGGCCTGTCAGGTAAGTAGAGGCCCAGACCAATGGGAGCAGATGCCTAAGTACCTTTGTGAATCTGGGCTCTAAGTCCTGTCTCCTTCCTTTTGCATGACACTGATGGTTTCACAGGCTCCCTGGTTGAGTGCCTACCTCCCCTCATGCATTGATGGGGAGCCTAGATGTCTCACTCAGAATGGAGGGCTGGGCAGGGCACCTAGTGGTTAGGCACTGCAATGCCTAAGTACCTTTGTGGATTTAGCCCAGGGAGACGTCACCCCATTTTTCCACAGGTGAGCGCAATCCCATTGCAGAGCACAAGCCTCTTCCCTGGCTGTGCTCTGGTGGATGTCAGCTACTTGAAAGAGGTAGGGAGTTAAGGTAATGGTGGGACTGTGGCTGCATCCCTCTTTGCCGCTGATGGCAGGGCCAGCTATGCATGGAGGACAGCACACTTGACAGAACTTCACTGTGCAGTCCCCTGGGAAAATGCTGGGTGACTGAGCAAGACAGCATGTCTCCTGAGTCTCTGGCTGCAGAGTTGCCCGTCCAGGGCAGACTGAGACATAAAGGTACCAGAGCGCCATACACACTTTGGGTACTTCTACACGGCAGTCGGGTGGGTACTTCCCAGCACAGGTAGACAGACAAGTGCAACTCTGCTTGAGCTAGCGTGCTACAAATACAAACCCTCCCAGACCTACTGGGTATGTACATGGGTGGGTAGCCTGAGCCACCATTCATGCTACCCCCAGCGACACTGCTATTTTAAGCTCAGAAACTAGCATATGTCTGTCTATCTGAGCTGGGAAGCACCCTCCAAGCTGCAGTTAGACATACCCACAGCGGGATCCCATCACCACTACTGAAATACAGCCACCTCTGGATAAAACATGGCAACTAACCACGGCACATGGCAATACTACATGGCAAGTTTGGACTGGAAATTAAGCTGAGTGCTATTATAGCCACTGAAATTCCAGAGGGCTATTTAAGGTGGGCTAATTACCTCCAATAGGCATTCCCCAGGGCTGTCCCCATTCTCATGTGCCATGTATGGTCAGGACCTTTGCCTTGTATGAAAGAGGACTCCTTCAGGATTATCGCCTTGTGCCATGCTGGAGGCACTGTGCTACTGCAGGCTCATTATTCACTCTGAAGGAAGCGACTGTCACCTATTGATGTCAAATAAGTGATTTGTGGCCACTAGACAGGTTTGAACTGACTATATCTGAATGACCAGGGAGCAAGTAGCTCTGCTGCTGATCACACAAAACACACATGACAAGGTTTCATTTATTCCTACTATCCACCCTGACAGAACCGCTGACAGGCTAGAACAGCTGAAGCCTTTTATAAACAGAACGAGCACTAGTCATTACACCTCTGGTGGGAAGTGAAGTTTAATGGGAGCTGCTGTTTTAAAGCTGCTCATGGCCATACACCGTCAGCATCGAAGCACCAAGACTTGGCTTGGCACTGCTATTTCATCTCCGACAAGGCGAAACAAGGAAAGGGATACGCTACATGCCCCATCCCATCCTGAAAAGAAGTGAAAAATAGCTGGTGTGATGTAATATTATATACCCAAACATAAAACTTACAGGGCAATATATTATTGTATCGATTTTTCCCTCTGTTCTCCGGCAAAAGCGCTATGTCACACGATTGGTTACGACCCACATCTTTTAAGTCCTGTAAAAGGCCAAAATGAATGCAAGGTGAAAATAATCAAAGGATGCTACAACACGCAACGTACAGCATGCAAGGCCAAGGAAAGGAAATGATTTTTATTAGACAGAAATTAGAGAACTGGTGGCATTGGCTTGAGCCAGGCACACTGCTGGTAGGCACTGTTCATGATTTGTCACACAGCTCTGCTCACACAACCCAGTCCTGACCCTCAGCACATCCTGGTGGTCCTGTGCTGGGCCTCTGATGAATGGAGGCTGCCAGCTGGATCAAGCTGAGCCTAATTAAGTTGTGGTTTTGGCGGCAGGACAAACAGGGTCTAAGCTGAGACTGTCAAACTCATTTTCACTTGTGTGAAAAAAACCCAGGAATGCATGTCTCTGGGGCTGAAGGGTTAGTGAGCCACAGTTAGCACCCAACCAGTCAGTTCAGTAAAGAAATGGTTTGAGTGGATTGGATTCGTACCTCATACTCCTTGGACAGGAGGTAGTTGGAATCTGCTTGGAGTTTGGTGAAGTGCGCTTCAAACTGATTTACTTTTATTGGACTAAAACATTCGACAGAAGAAAAAAGACAAAAAACAAAGTTACCCCAAGATAGAACAAGGACATTATTCATCTAATTCATTACAAAGGAAGATGTTTTAAATGACAAAATATTTGCTTTTACCTGGAAATTCTCCGGCTCCTAGAAATAATTTCAAAAGAAAAAGAAACAACTTGTCAGTGAGTGACTGGAGAGACTGTTTCATCTATGATGCCATGTTAAAACAGTTTTCTCTTAGAAACAAACTTTGAGATTACCCTCTCTGCCCCAAGTTCAGATGGACGGACAACGGCCTGTCCCTGCGAATGCTCAGCCTTGCTGTAGGTCGTTCATGGCCATTACTGCAATACAAAGGAAGCTATTCTTACTTTGGTTTTAGTGCTTTGTTGTATCTTGTGGCAGGAAATAAAGAAAAGGAATAAAAAGAGATGGCTGATTCATTTGCTGCTCTGAAATGGATCTTTGCAGCTGCACAGTTTCTCTGTACCTTAATTTGCTGCAATAGGATAATAATTTTATATCATACATAGAAAAAATGGTGTAAAACAGTAACGACCTGCTTTTACCATAAGAGAGACACCCCAAACTACCATTAAAGTGGGTATTAGAGCTAGTCAGGAATTTTTTGACCGAAATGCTGATTTGTCAAAAAGGAAACTTTTCATGGAAAACCTTTTTTCAGGAACATTTCTCAGGTCCAGGAGGGAATTTCCAGTGAGAGAGAGAAGCACCCACCCCAGCATAACCAATAGACTGGGTGGGTACTTCATATTATAGAATAAAAGTCAGTGCAAAATGAAATGGAACAATAAAGTCAAAATGAAACTTTTTGACATTATTGAAAGAAAATATTTCAATATTTCCAAAAAGAGAGGATCAAAATGAATCATTTCAAAGTTTTCCCATCAAAAATGTCATTGAAATCAACAAGTTCTCATGAAAGGTTTCAATGAAGTCACATTTTCTGACAGAAAACTGCTCCAGTGAAAATGTGTTGATCAGCTCTACTAAGAGCCAAAGGTCACATTGCAACCTTGAACATGCAACTCCTATTAATCAGTGGAAATCCTGTTTCTTAATCAAGGATAATATGGGTCTTAGGTCAATATTTAATTTGTACAAATGGTGAGGGAAATGGAATGAAGTTTTTGCCTTCCTAAATACAATTTAAAGTTTTCATCCAATTTTACTCCTTCCTCAGTGTCTCAGATGGAAAATCAAATTTCATCAGATCTTGTACAATGAAAATTTTAAACAGGGAGTTTCTACTTACTTAATTTTTTGTCTGTAGACAAATAAAGCAGTCACAGCCACCACCATCAAAATGAGAAACAAACCAGCACTCACGCCTTCTATAACTCCAAACATGGGCTCTAAGATAGATACACACACACACACACAGAGCAAAGGAATTAGATACATACAATGTTATCAGTTAAAGACACTGAAATAAATACAAGGGAACGTCAACTGCACATATATTTGGAGGACTGGGCTTTGATATTACTTCCTTAGTTTTTCCAAGAATTTACACCGTACATCAGGTGGGCAAGATGTACGGTGTAGGTAGAAGAGAAAAAAGTTCTCTCTTTCCATAGAATTAGGGAGTGAAAGAAACAGCAAGATTTTCCAGGAGTTTGGGTCTCCTCCCCAGGCTACAGTAGTTCACTGGATTTTTCAAACTGAGTCTAGGACAATTCACTGGTTCAGCCTCATTTTGAGACCATTTATACTGGATGATGAAAACATTTCATTCTCACATCCAGAAAGTAACTGTTGCCTGGATTCAAGGGTTTTTTAGGCTTAATCAGTGTTTGGAAAATGTATTGAGAGCCTTGTATCAAGGGGCTGTGTTATTATTTATTGTTTGTATTGTAGCAGTGACTAGAGACCCCCCAGTCAGGGACCCCAGCGCTATTCCTTCTCAAATAATTTATAACCTATGGGCTTATTGCTCCACCATAGCTGAGACGGGGGAACATAGTGGGCTGGTTGTGGCTCCCTGATCCTGTGCTGCTTGGCCAGGCATAAGTTAGGAGTTGCTGAGGAGCAGGTCTAACTCCTGCCACTGGCACAAAGTCCCTAGGTGAGCATACACTGTGAAGGATCAGAATAGTTGCACCACACCTCCCTCCCACCTCTGACATCTCCCCTACACCCTGGACACATGGGACAGCTGGTGCAGGAGGTGGTTCTACCATCTCTGCCAGTTTTACACCACAAGAGAGCTCCCCCTGCACCAAGGGAAATTTCCACTAGCCATTTCTGTCCACTTTGAGCAGCTTGAGTGGCAGAAAGCAGAAGGGAGAATCTAGCCCTACGTATTATTTCTATCCTGAAGGATGCTGCACAGTCCTCACTCTCTCTCTCTCTCTTGCTCCCTTTTAAAGTGAACGCCTATAATCTGTAGGAAGCTTTATATTTCTGAAGGAAATCATGGATGGAAGGGGAAGCATCACAGCTATTGTTTTAACCGACAGTGCTGAATATCAAACATTAACTGGCGGAGAGCTGAATCTCAGAGTAACTCAGTTCAGCAACAAGGTCCTTGCTGCACTTTCCTACCCACTCTAACACCAATGGGTGTGATACCCATGTAACTGGTTAGTAGAGTTAAAGGAGAAACTCACCTGACTCAGTAGTGATTGGTAAAGAGAAAAATGTATCTGAGAAGAGTGGCTCAGTGAATTCCCTCAGGTCTTCACTAAAGAGCTGGGTGAAAGCTCGGATACTGATCCTGAAAAAGCAGAAGAGTTTATTAGATTTGTTTGGGAGTTGGTATCAAATAGGAGAAAACTAAAGGTTAACACAGAAATAGCAAAATCACAAAACAGGGCTTCCAGACAACATTTACTAAGTACATTTTCTGTGTCTTTTAACTACCGTTATTGTTATACCTTTTGTTGTTCAGCTTCTGCTTTAGTGAGAGTTTCAAAGCCAATATTTTTAGCACCTCAGCAGTTCATTCCATTTTTTAGTATCTTTTGCTCAACAATATTTGGCGAAAATGAAAGAAGGACTAGATACTAGATGACATTTACAACATACTAAACTTGAGGGAAAAAAAGTCTGCCTAACTGTGATCAGCAGGAAGGCTTATATATCGCAGGGTGTTCTTTGCATAGGGCTGCGGTGAGCCAAAAAAACTGCTGACTAGCTGATCTATGGATATGTTAACTGCCCTCAATACTATCGTATAGGGACTTGGATTTGGATTACATTCTATTCTCCTGTTCCTGCACACACCTTTGCATGTGAATAGTCGTATTCTAGACCTACTTCCATCTCTCCTAATATTAGTCCTGTAAATGGACTACTTATGTGCTTAAATGTTTTCAGGATTGTGGCTTTGATACCTTAGGCTACTGGGGATCATGAAAGTAGTCCCATGAGCTGGACAAACTAATCACAGTGAGCAGTGTCTTTGTTGGATTTAGGTCTTTGCTATTTTCACAAGCTCCTGATTGCCAAAAATTTGTCACTGAAAATCAATCAACAAATCCATTCACATGAACACATTGATTTCATTGGACACATGGTAAGCTTCCGTTCTTTGACTGGATGAACGTAGTTCTTAAGTAGGTTTCTGATACAGACATGCACAATGAACAAAATAAAAAATTCTGCAACATTCAATTGAAATTTGCTGTTTAACTCCATGACTTTTCCTCTCAGCAAACTCATTTCTAAGAGCATTCACAGAAAGCAAAAGGAGCTCAAATGAAGTCCAAGCAAATTCATTAAAAAGCTGAAATGAGTGTCTGTGAATGGTTTGTTGATCTAGACACTCGGCTCTCATTGTGGCTTTGGTAACCCATGGTGGAGGTTCCTGCCAGCCAGCTGATAGAATTTAGAATCAAAGAAGTTAAGAGGTAGAAATCCTGACTCACAGTAAGTCTCATTCTAAGTAGGGATAAGTGGGCATAATTTCCACTGAACCCAGCTAGAGCCCACTTGAAAGCTGCTTTCACTTCAGTTGCACAACTGCCCCATCAAGTTTTTAATAGTCCACATTTAGTAGCTAAGCTTGATTTAATGCTGCAGGAGAAAGTAATGACATCTAATGTGAAGCTGCCGCTTCTAAATAAACATACATGGTATCCAGTTTGTCTGAAATACAAATCCTAATTGTTTGGGGATATTACTTCAAATACTCTAGTTTTTTGGCTAAAATCTAAGGCCAGCTGCTTTCTGCTGTTCCCTAGGTGCAAAGTGGCCTTAAGGTCATTGGATTCAGCCCTTGGAGGTTCATGCCAGTGTAGAGGACTCAACAGGAGGTGTACAGGTGCTCTAGCAGCTCCCACACCATGCCCGATTGTGGCTAAATCTTCCCTTTGTGCTGGTGAGCCTCAGCTGCTGTACAGGCTTCCTGAGTCTGCAGGAAGCTGGCACAGTGTAGAATAGCCTTTAGGCTGCTCTTCTGCACCAGCAGATTGGCCTGGTGCAGTCTGTCCACAGAATTAGAGGAACACAAAACTACCTTTGCATCTCCTGCTCTCCCCTTGTAGCTGTCCTGAATGCTCCCCTGACTCAGCTGCTGATCCAGCCCTTAAGTCTCTCCACAGAGAAATTAGCAACTGTAGCAAAGTTCTCCATCAAAGTAAGAGATAAAAGAAGCCTTTTCACTGCACGGAGTTTTGCACATAATGAATTGTAGCATTCCCAGGCTGGTGAAGGAATTGTTTATATATTACCTATGAGATGGGGCACGGACAAAGCTTTTATAAATTGCACAATACAACACAGAGAACACTATGTAACACAGGTTATTAATCTACGGCAGCTCAAGTACATCAGGCATCGAGATAGCATAGTACCTAATAATACAGCACATCTCACACAGCACAATTACCACAATAAATCTAACCTGTAGGCAGTCCTTGGCTTCAGTGGCCCGTCACAGAATTTCTGCTGATTGGGATCACATTTTCCTCCCAGACTTTCCATCTCAGCTCCAAGCTTAATGTCAAAACTCTTATAGTTACTGTCAAGGTTTTCAGCACATTTGCTTGCGAAATAGTTTGTCTGGTAGACACGTATGGAATTGTTATGTTTGTATTCCATGTAGGAAGGTAATGGGTGCTGCTGATCTGGCTTCAGCTCTTCACTGCCTAGGAAAAAAATGGTAAAAAAAAAATTGCACATCATATGCCACAGCTCTCGTGCTATTCGTGCAGTAAAAATCTAAGGCCCTGGGCATCAATAGACATATTCAACACTTGACAAACTTCTGTACTTTGTTTGGGAGGTAACATGGTCTAGTGAATAGAGCATGGGACTGGGAGTTAGCTACCTGGGATCTATTTCCAGCCTGACCCTAAACTGTTGTATGACCATAGGCAAGTCACTTCCTTCTGAGCCTCCATTTTCCCATCTGCCAAATTACCTTCTTTTATAATGTACTTAAAGGTCTATGGAAGAAACACACTATATACGAATTGTTGTTATTAACCTTAACTGCAGGAGTCATTATAGCTATGTTATCTTTACAAACAACAGCTGGTCTGGTGTGGTAATCTGATCCCCAGGAGAAGAAGCAGAATACAGCAGATTACTACAGCAAACAGCAAATTCCTACAGATAGGAAATTATGTGTTTCAAAGCAACCTGGCGCTGTGGTTTAAAAAGCTTCTTACAGTCTGATAAAGACTGTGCTATACAGTCTTCAAAATTGTTAAGCCACATGAAAGCCACCTTCTTTACAGAGACCTCTACAGACTCAAATTACTGAATGTCCTAAAGAAATAATCCGCGCTTTTCTTAAGTGAGTGATGCTTCACACACTACTGACTTGTGGCACAATTCCTTAAATTAAGTCTTAGGGTATGTCTACACAGCAGCTGGAAGTGTCATTCCCAGCTGGGATAGACATGCTCAGATCAATCTAGTGTGCTGAAAATAACAGCGAAGCTGCAGCTGCACGATAGGGTGTCAGATGGGAACCACCATTTGCTCCACTTGCTCCATCTCAATCAGAGCTAGCATGTGTATGTCTACCTGAGCTGGGAATTACACCTCCAGCTCCAATGTAGACATACCCTTAGTATTTTTGGACTGAGCCTAGCTCAGTGTGTTCCAGGCACACTCTCTTCTATTTGAACCCACACTGCATGTTGGTCTATGCGGACATTTTTGGATCAACGCTGGCTTGCCTGGCTAGATAACTCAGGGCACTTTGCTCTCTCTTCTGGATCCCATTCTAGAAGAGTGTGCACAGAGGGGTTCAGATGCCTTGAGAAGGTTGTGTGAATCACTTCTGCTGCATAATTCTGGCCCCTCCATCCCCGCCATCTGCCTCCTTCCACAGGGGGTTAAAAAAAAGTAGCCAGTGGGTACAGAGAATAGTTGCAATAGGAAACGATTATAGTCCCCAGAAATGAATCCTGATTTTTTATTATTTATGATAGTGCCTAAGAGGGTCAGCTGTGCTAGGCACTGTACCAATATATAGTGAGAAACAGTCCCTGCCCCCAAAGAGCTTACACTCTGACTAGACAAGAACGACACAGGGTGGGAGAAAAAAAAGGATTATTTTTACATGGGAACAGAGGTACAAAATGATTAAGTGACTTACACAAGGTCACAAAGGGAGCTTGTGGCAATGTCAAGAATTAAACTCAGATCTCCTGAGTCCTAGTTTAGGGCTTTAACTGCAAAACTACTCTTCTTCTCTACAGGACAGCACAAGGAAGGAAATCCATATGCACTATATAGGGACATTTTCTGCTTTGATTTACACTGGTGTATGTGAGAGCAATTTGCCTCATGAAATAAACAACATGAATCATTTTATTCAGACTGTAAGCTACCTTTGTTTTCTAATAATGACTTATCAGGCAACACTGAAGGCAACAGAAACTGAAGCTGAGACGCACTCCTACCGACTTCAAGTTAGTGTCTAAGCTGCATTATTGAATCAGTGCATAGCAAGACAATCTGTCCCATTTCTACCCTCTGGGACATTTGCTTTGAGTTCTCTCATCATCTAAGTAAGGAAACTCTCCAAAAATGTGGATGGTAACATCCCAGAGAATGAAGTATATAACTCTGTCCTTAACTATGGTGCCAGTGTAGACTGGACCTCTGGATCTAAAAGCTTCTCCCCGCTGAGTTAAAGGACCAGGTTCATTGGCTTGGATACAGATGCAGATCCATACGCCTCTTCTGAAATCTGGCCAGTAGATGAGGACAAATACCCTCCTTGTGTTAATATGGGTTACAGAAAGAAACCTATTAATTCATGAAAACTTACCATCGGCCTCTCTCACAACCACAGTAAAGTATTTCACAGCTCCATTGGTGTCACTGAACCAGCTGCAGTTGAAAGTAAAGTTGATGGAAGATTTGGTAATGAGTGCTTCCTTTTTGTTCACTCGGATGTGGAGAGGTGGAGGAGGGGGGCCTGGGAAAGAAGAGAGTGGGAGGGGGAAATAAAGTGCATCACCATCTATATATTTGTAATTACATAATAACAGCAAGTGAGGCGCAAATCTCAACAAAACTCAGCCATTTAGACCCAATGTCTCTCATTTTATGCTCTTTGCAGTCACAAAGTGTATCCCTCTTCAGCAGAGAAGCTGCCAGAAGATGTAACAGACCTGCAGTGTTTTAAACATAATAACAGAGGCAGCTCCTTACAGTAGGATTTCTTGCAGAAGCTGCCCAGGATTGCATTAAAGTCTCATTAAATCCACGCAGTCTTAAATTATAGCTGCTAAAATAGCATTTTCAGAGGTGGGTTCAATCCAGGTACTTTGAGACCACTGAGGCTGCAGATAGAAATTTGCTTTTTAACACCTAGATTTCCCCCTCTCACACCAAATGGAATAAATAATACATGACACTGAATCAATTACGCAAATAATTTACACATGGACGATCTGATATCAGATTTACAGTATGGCTTCCACAGGGAACTGGCATCTGTATCAGCCACATGTCTAAACAAGCTATATGTTGAACAGTGATACATCAGGAACTAAATGGAAAAGGAAAAAGAGGGAGGGGGAAATAAAGCACATCTGATGTAAGCTTCCCAACAGAAGGGGGAGGGATAGCTCAGTGGTTTGAGCATTGGCCTGCTAAACCCAGGGTTGTGAGATCAATCCTTGAGGGGGCCACTTAGGAATCTGGGGCAAAATCAGTACTTGGTCCTGCTAGTGAAGGCAGAGGGCTAGACTCAATGACCTTTCAGGGTCCCTTCCAGCTCTAGGAGATTGGTTTATCTCCTATTATTATTACTACAGCCCTGTCACAGAGATCGCATCTAAACATTTTCAATAACCTACACAGCTACATATACTGCGTCAGTATCTACTGTTTAATAGTTGTGGCCAAAATTTAAAGGGTTTCAGTGTGGATAAGGAACCAATAGTTCACATGCTTATTTGAAGCCTAGCCAGATAGCTTCGATCTGTAAGTCCAGGCTGGAATTCTTGGGAGAGCTGGCTCCCTTGTGGTATTTAGACAGTCCTGCTTCCAGGGTCAACCAGAACCTGATAGTGCAGAGATGTCTAAACATGAAAATAATGGAGAACAGTTAATCCTTCAAAGAATTTCTGTTGCTGTTTCTGGTGCTGCTCAGGTTAGCTCTGATTTTATCGGAACTCATAGCATCTCTTGTAGTAGAGAAGAGACAGGGCTTGGTTGCAATTCATGTGAAGGGTGGCTGTTACCACGTTCTTTTTTCCCAGGCTCTGGGCAGGGCCCCAGCACTCATTGGGGTCACAGCTCTGGAATGTCTGGGTGGTTTTCCCACTCCCAGTTCCAGTCCCAAGAGGCCCAGCCCATTGGCTAGGCCCCAGATAGCCTGCCCCTCCCAGGGTTGTCAATGAACAGAAGAAAGGGGAATTGATCCAAATGAATGGTCCCAAAGCTGGGTTAAGGCTCTCTTCCTTCCGAGGGTACTCATCAGGCTGGGGCCCTAATCCAAGTTCCCCAACACACAGAGAGGAATAGTCTCCTTTCACGGTGAGTCAGCATCAGGTCCTCCCTTCCTTCAGGGAGGGCCCATTGGGCAGTGGCTGCCCAATGAGGCTCCTACACTCAGCCATCCCTTTTTCCAAGATCTGCTCTCCTCCCTGATCTGTCATCAACTGAGCTGGGTTTCTCCCTTTTAAGTTCCTCCCGCCAATCCTGACATCTCTCAGCTGAGTCCCCATTAGCTCATTAACTCCTTGTTGCCCGGTGTAGGATTTGTATGCCCCATCACAGAGGGTTTTTTTTAGTGACTGGACTCTGTAGTTCTCCTTGGCTTTACATATCCAAGGGGGGACGGTGACCAGACCTCTCAATCACACTATGCTTCATGGAACATTTGGCCTTGGGGGTAATTAAGGCTCTCTGTCATGCTGTACCACCCAGAATGGAGGTGAGCCATGGATTGCCACAACTGGCTGGCAGTACCTCCCTCCTTGTGTATGTTGTTGACAAGCTGCAAGCTGCCATTTGCCACCCATCTGCAGCCCAAGAGAGGACTCTGCAGAGCAGTGCTCCTCCTTCATCTCCACTGCCTGAGGCAAGCTCATCATCTGAGAGAAGAGGGAGTAAAGCCTGAAGAAGAGCCACTACGCCCAACTTCCTGAAGGCTCTAGGTAGGTTCCCACTATTTTGACTTGGTGCTGGCATTGGGTGAGAGGAAAGGGCCAGGGGGCAGCAAAGAGACAAGCCCGGGGGAGAACAGTTGTAGGCTGCATGTTGTGCCACGACTGACAGATTATAACAATTGTTTTTAAGTTTGTTCTCACTGCATGAGTCAGGTAAACCAGTTTTACAATATGATTCACACAGTGATAAAACATCCTTTAAAGCAAGTTTTATAGTTTAAGTGCCTTATAATCTGGCACAGCATGAAACTAAACACAGATGTTCCCCATTTTGATCACTGGTCACACATTTCAGTGGCTGGTGTGACACAACAGGCAGGTCTGGAGGTCGAAAAGTCTGCTGACTAATCAACAAGACCAGATGATAGATTATCCCTGTTCACCTTCTCCCTCCATGCCACTGTACCTATGTATTTGGTACATCAAGGACTTACGGTCTATCATAGTGATGGTGCTGTCTTCAACTACCTCACTAGTCATGTCTGCAGACTGCACTTTGATGGACACCAAGTATCTCTTGTGGGGTACTAGCATCATGATATTTTGCAAAGATCTTTCTTTCTCTATCCTTTTGGAAAACTCAACTTCTCCAGTGTCCATTTTTTTGCATTCAATGCTATATCCATCAAAGTCAGAGTCAGGCGGGGTCCAGGAACATGCAATGGCAGTAGAGTTTTGTGGTCGGCAGTGAAGGTTTTGTATTCTGTCTGGTCCTGAAGATGGAGGAGAGGTTGAAAAGTTGAAGTGTAATGTAACAGAGGACATGCATTATACATTTTGTGCTCATTCTATGGCTCAGGCCATCATTCTTAGCACTTGAGTCTAAATTAATCATTTAATTATAGCAAAGGAACTAAGAGTCAGGATTACTAGCTCTACCGCACACTTGCTGAAAGATTTTAGGCAAGTCACTTGACCTCATTTTATCTATGTGTAAACTGAATTAATGCCATCGACCTCTAAAGAACTGTGACTCGTCAGTAATTAATTGTAAAAAAACTTTTCAGATCTTCTGATGAAAGCTACAATAGGAATCCAACATATTATTAGAACTATGGTACAACTGGAGCTTAAACCTAGTTAAAAAAACCCTCATCATATAGTGTAATTGAAATGCGTACTTCTTACAATGAAATGTCCATATCATATAGCACATACTTTACAGTGAAAGGCACAAATGTTTAACGTGCTATTTATAAACTTCTCTTTTTCCTTTCAGCCTTATTTTCCACAATTGTCTAAAGAAATAAATTATAGCTGAAGAACCAAGTACTGTACAATGCAAAAGAGGGAGCTAGTAAATTACCCCTCAGCTCCTTGTAGCAAAAATACAAGGTTACTAAATAATATAAGATCATTTAAAGTGTTCTAATTAAAGGAATACATTTTGACACAGCACAAAAAATGAAATTAAATCAAGGCACCATTGTCAAACTCTAACTTTCAAGGTGAAAAACTAGAGATGCATGTCAAAAAAACAACCCCAAAACCAAAAAAACAATCAACTAAAAACATTCAGATAATACTTGGAAAAAGGTCTAACCCAGGGGTCGGCAGCCTTCGGCACGCGGCCCATCAGGGTAATCCGCTGGCGGGCCGCGATTCATTTTGTTTATGTTGACCGTCCGCAGACATGGCCCCCCGCAGCTCCCATTGGCTGGGAATGGCAAACCGCGGCCAATGGGAGCTGTGGGAGCCGTGCCTGCGGAAGGTCAATGTAAACAAAATGTCTCACAGCCCACCAGCGGATTACACCAACGGGCCACATGCTGAAGGTTGCCGACCCCTGGTCTAACCACTGTTGTCCGTTGAGATGCTAAATATAAAAAGGCCACTTTTTCAGAAGTGATGAATAATTATAGGTACTAACTTCTGACACCTTAAAGTGGCCAGATTTTCAGAGGGTAGGTGCTTAGCACTGTCTGAAAATTAGGCCCCCTTAAAAAGTTTCGAGATTGGGGCATCCCAAACCATCAGTCACTTCTGAAAATCTTGGCCTAAGCACTCTTTTTGAAACAAATCATTTTACAATTACAAAGTATCAACTAAGGAGTACAGTGACCCTACCTAATAAACATGCCCATAATGTTAAGGCCTTTACATTTCCCTCCAGCATAAAATCAATGCAAGGAACAAACTGATCACAGACCTCTGCAGGAACAAAAGGACAAAAGTGAACAGTATTTTCCTTCTAGAATGTGACCCTGTGATTTCCACCCACTTATATCAGGTATGAATTTCCACTGAGAGAAATCACAGAGTACACAGTAAATTTTTTTGGTTAAGATTTTAACCTATACTCTGTGTGTATATCTATATGCACATACACACTCACCCTCCTGCATTCTCCCAAAGTATAGACCAAATCTTCATCAAATATCTGTCAAATATCTGTCACCTTTTTCATGACTCCTCTCATCCACCCTCTCGGCCCAACTCCTTTTCAAACATAGCCCAGTTTTGCAGATCTTTTGTAGAAGAAAACTAAGGGGGCTAAATGGTGTGTGCATATGAAAGTCCTTACCATTCCCCTTTCCCCTCTACATGGCACTATCACTAATAAGACTTTTTGCTGTAGTTACACTGCCTCCTGATGTGATTAGGGGAAGAAGCATAGCAGCTGACATCTTCATTCTGTCCTGTTACCTCTCCAATTGGCACTTTGCATTCAAGTGGCAAAAATTTGCTATTTTGCCACTTAAAATATTTGCAAGGTGTAACATGCAAAGAAACAAAAGGGTATGAAATGAAAGTTTAGGCCAGCTAGTCTACATTTAGCAGTTAATATCTGCAGTTAATCACAAGACTAGTAATTCAGTTGAATAATCAGAAATGGAAACCACAAAACAGTCCTCTCAAGGGTAAGAGGACAAAAGTCACATGACCTATGTGTGACTCTGGTTTGCTGTTTAACATATGAAATGCCCATCTCAAAAGGGCATGTCTATGAAATATGTATTTCACTGGGCAAAATATGTGTTTTAGTTACACCATATGAGGTACAATATATGACCCAAAGTACAAATTACTGTACGTTCCAAATAGTTCCCCATGGTTTAGCTATTCTGCCCATTTCAGGGCTGACTTCTCACCAGACTGTTAATGAGATCAGCTGGACTCAGATAAGTATGGGTGGAAGCCACAAACATTGACAAACAGCTATTGACAGGAAAGGAACTCTTTGATTTTACTTTTTCAAATCTATTATACCCAAGTCCTTCTTGTGCCCCAGGAACACACTTCCTATCTGATTGCTCAAAATATCTTGATGGACCCACTCCAAATTTCAGAATCTAAATAATCCTGAACTTCAAAGAAGTTTGGGTCTGAATCAGAGACAGGCTAGAGCAGAGCAGCAAAAATTGACAAAAGGCTTAGAAAACCTGACCTTTGAGGAAGTTAAAAAAAACAACTGCCCATGTTTAGTCTTCAGAAAAGAAGACTGAGTGGGTCCTGATAACAGTCTTCAGCTATGGTAAGGGCTGTTATGAAGGGGACAGTGATCAATTGTTCTCCATGGCCACTGGAGATAGAACAAGAGGTAATGGGCTTAATCTGCATCAAGGGAGATTTAGGTTAGATATTAGGAAAAACTTTCTAACCATAACATTAGATAAACTTTGGAATAGGCTTCCAGAGGAGGGTGTAGAATCCTCATCCTGAGAGGTTTTTAAGAACAGGTTAGACAAACACCTGTCAGAGATGGTCTAGGTTTACTTGGTCCTACCTCAATGCGGGGGGCTGGACTCGATATCTTCTTGAGGTCCCTTTCAGCCCTACATTTCTCTGATTCTATGATAAATCAAAACCTGGAACCAAATAGTCCAGAATTTCAGGAATGTTTTGATCTGGATCTGAATTTTGCAGCTTGTGTTCATTTCTAATCTTTAAATACTTGCTGTAGGGCAGGACAAAGGAACATTTTGATTTCCACTTGAATCCATATCCAGATGTTCTTGAGTCAACTAGTAGAAATTAATAAATGCTTAGCTGGGATGGGTAAAATTTAACTCATTGGCTGCACTGTTTCAGCATCATCTCCAGATGAGCACAAAGGGTTAAATAAAAAATGGATTCCTACTTGTTCTCACAGTTCCAGACAGTGATTGACTGTATGTCTTCCAGGTGTTGCCGCTGACGCTTCTGACACTGAAATTATAGAGCCGCCCCGGTCGAAGGCCATACATGATGCGTCCCTTTGATCTGCTGTTGCTGTACGGGTTGAAGACTGTAAGGGGATCTCTCGGGAACCATTGCAACTCAAAGTCATCATAATCTGTCCAGTCCGGGGGACCCAGCCAGGTGATTGACAGGGAGGTGTTTGCAACATCAGCAAATGATACAGCACTAGGAGGACTGGGTGCTAGACAGAAGGGGCAAAATGAAAAAAAAAAGTCTCATGACATTTGCACACAGGATGGGTGTGTGAGAAAAAACAGCCATTATCTTAGACTTCTTCATTTCTCTTCAGCCTCTGCACAGTAACATTGATAAGAAACAGGACTTCGAACAAACCAGTCAGACTCTGATTTATTTCCTGCCATTAATGTAATACCATTTATGATTGTCTTACTTGTACTTTTCTATGCCTTTAATAATTGATACAATAAAAATCTTATCTCAGAATAAATCCATCACATACCAATGAACTGCTGTAAATTCTGACAGTTGGGGGCAAAAAGCCACTGCAGTTCTTTACCTGTTCTTCCCTCAGTCTTTGCTGTATTGGTCAGGTCACCGCTGTGGGTCACTACAACCAGGGTGTACTTTCTGCCAGGAACTAGGCCCAGGAAATGCCACTCTCTCAGGTCTTTCCCATGCCTTGTTTCCTTCTGTGTGCCATTTGGGTTATAAAGATTCAGTTCGTAATAATCTACATCTCCTGATGCCGGTCCCCAGGTGAACCACAGACTGTTTGTCATGTTTCTGTTGGAGCCGCTGAGATTAATAACTCGGGCTGGAACTGAAAGAGAGGTTACACAGTTACCACACGCTGAACGTTTTGGGGAAGAATAGTGCTATGGTAGTGCTGTGATAGTGGCCATATAAAGATCTAGATACATAGCACAGGTGGCCAAAAAACAGGAAACAAATTTCGGGAATTTCAGTGTGTGTGTGTCAGGGGGTAGAGGGAGTAGTGGGAGATTAGAGGAGGTTTTGCGGGAGCAACATAGCTCTTACAAATGCCTACAACACCCTGCCATCTGGCAGTGAGGAGACAAATGGTAAAGCTGAAACTAGTGCTGACCATGAATAACTTTGTCATTTCACTGTTAGCTACCTTGTCTTCCCTCTTCTCCATTTGTTTTGCCCACTTGTTGCATCTTATCATAAACCAGTGTTGTAAGCTCTTTGGGGCAGAGGGCTGTCTTTTTATTTATACCTGTACAGCACCTAGCACAATGGGGCTCCTGCCCTTGATTAGGACACCCAGGAACCGCTGGGCCACAGATAATAAATTAGGACAATATTTATATATTTATTATCTGAAAACAGTTGTCACATGATTTAGAATTTAGCTTCCTTTTAGGTAATGCTTTTGATGTATCAAGACAGTTTGGATACTTCTAGCAGCTTTACTAGACTCTAGTACCAGCTTTGGACTATTAGAGTAGCTCACCGATGTCCTTAAGGAAGATTTCATTGGGGATGGATTATCCTGCTAGATGCTCCTACCTGTTCTTCCAAATACAGATGACTCATTTGTGAGCTCTCCACTGTGGGTAACAATCACCATTTTATACATCCTGCCTTGCCGCAAGTTCTGGAAAGAACACTGCTGGAGGTTCTGGTCCCCTGAAATTCTGCCCTGGAGGGATTTGTCTGGATTGTACAGAAATATATTATAGGAGTCCAGTTCTCCCTGGGAGGTAGTCCAGCTGAATGATAGGCGTCCATTGGTGTTTTCTGTGACCTTCAGATTTGTGACAGCGGCTGGGACTGGAAACAGGAATAAATATAGGAGAATGTCAGAGTTTCTAGTAACCAAGCTAAATCTCAGTAAAATGACACGTCTGACTAGAAGAAGTTTCTGTTAAGTCACTGAGAACTACATTCACATAACGTAAACACACAAAATCAATGACGTCCAGAAACAAGATGAAAACTTTTGTAAGTTATAGATGCCATTTAGCAACACATATGTAATATGTGTGATACCCAACAGGCTCAATCCTCCAGTCTAGACTCACACAAAACTTCCCTTTAACATCAATGTGAAGTTTTGCCTGAGAAAAGGTTGGCGACACCTGCAGTATATTTGTATTCAATTTGGCACTAGTATCCTATATAAGCCAAGTAAATGTAAGGATAGACAACAGAAAGAGTTAACCTGGCCATATAATGGATATGCTGAGAGATCCTTAATTATAGCAACACTCCTCAACTCTCTGCTTCAGTAAACAATGCACTACAACCTGGAAAACCCACGCCACTTTGTAAGCAATTTTCAATTTTTTACATTAAACATATGTCAGAAAAACGATGCATTGATACCAGGAGACTGGTTCCTATTGGAGCTTTCTGGATAACTAGATATTTGGATGAATCATTATATTCATACCATATCTTACTGCAGATACTGTAAATAAGGCTGTAAAAAATGTTCTAACTACCTGTTCGGCCTTCGGTTTCTGCTCGTCTGCTGAAGAGCCCACCGCTGACTGTCAACATTTGCACTTTATACTTCTTGCCTGGTATTAAATCTTCAAATTTGTGCTGTTTAGCAGTTGCTGGCTCTGATTTATTGCTCAGAAGGATACCTTGCTCAGTCAAGAGCAGGATGTCATATCTCTCAGCCACTCCAGGAGCACTGTGCCAGGTCACTAACAAGGAATGACTGCTGTAGGCATGATCTGCAAATAATCCCTGGACAGAGGCAGGAACTGGGAACAATTAAAGAGATTGTGAGGTTAATTTTGTATCACTTAATATGTGTTTGTGGATTATCTTAATTAACGATGACAAATATTTATGTATGTCGGCACATACAGATCCATGTGGTGTATGTATGTATATGTGTGTATATGCATGCACACACACACAATTCCTACACAAAAACAGATGGAGTTAAGATTAAGAAAATCCATCAGTAATTTAGGGTAAAATGTATTATGGGGATCTTGTAATTATCTCCAAACCAAACATTATACATTCTGGAAATTCAGAGTGAAAGTTAAACTTAAAAAAAAAAGTATGAATGTTTATCTATGGAAATGCATCAGTAGGGCACCCAAACAACCTTAACTCTGCACCAAGTACTGTGCAATAATTATATGATTATGGTTAAGGCACTTTAGAACTTGTAGATTAGATTAAATGGATTTTGAAAGACACCGTTTTTTTGTTCTACCAATAGTGGTGAATTGAAATCACTTCTATTAAACTCTACTTCATAAAATGGGCTAAACTGAGCTGAAAAAACAACTGGCAACCTGATTGGGGACACTTGTACTCAAGAAGGTATAGGCCTTTTTTGAAATTCTGGAAACACTGGAAGTTAAACTGGAAGGACGGCACATGGGAGACTAGATGGAACGTGAGCCATTGTGGTCCTGATTTCTGAATATTTTGGCTGCACATCTCACTTTCATCGTTTGTGTACAACACTCCAGCATCATTAGAAAAGTTGCCTGCTATGCACATCTCTGTTCATTGTGTCTGCTCTATATAAAATTACATACATTAATTAAAAAAATTAAAATAAATACATTTGGGGAGAGTATAGTGCATGGAATGCAATGATGGAAGGCTGGCTAACCCATTAAATGATACAGTTTTATAGTTTTATGAAATACAATGTTGCCTTCTCTCCACAAGCTCCTCTTGAAACCAAGAGAGACTGATTTAAAGTTTGAACACAAGAGGGAAGTTTCTCTGCCCCACTCTTTTCTCTCCAGCAGTGCAAAGAGAATGGAAGTCATCTGCATCTCCTCAACTTTGAATTTCCTCAGCATGGGAGAGACCCCCGCAGGCAAAGAGCCAGCTCTAGGACAAACTCCCCACAACTCTGGTGGCTGGAGGGTAGAAGGGAGATGTAGAGGGTGTGCTGTGCTCTGGCTACCGGCAGCTGGCAGGCAGCCTCTTGGGAATGAATTAGAGAACTGTAATCAACACCCTGGAGACTCCTCCCCTCCCCCGTTCTCTGCTTCACGGAGCATAAATTCACAAAGCAGACTCCAGCCCATGGCTATTCAATGTTGTTCTAACAGAAGTTGCATACTTGTTTATATAGTCATATCTAAGACATAATATAAGATAATATGAAAGCTGGGACCAAAGTGGTGACTAGGCTGCCTACTCTCCAGTACTGTATTCTCACCCTCTTGTTATAGCTGTCATGGCTGAGACACTTAGAACTCATCCCTTGGCCTCAGGTTACATTCCTTTTTCTTCCAGTGTGTAAAGTAGCTAAAGCACACCAAGGCCAAGGTGGGGTTGGGGAAGCGATGGAAAGGGGAGGTGTAGGGGGGTGGTTTCCAGAGAGTCATGGCACTTGGGACAGCAGAGAAAGGGATGGTCAGGGGAGAGTTATTTAAAAAAAAATCGAATGACCAGGAAGAGAGAGAATTTATTTAGCTTTTATACTACAAAGAGGTGTGTGTGTGTGTGTGTGTGTGTGTGTGTGTGTGTGTGTGTGTGTGTGTGTGTGTGTGTGAATAGCTGAAAAATCATCACAGGTTTCAAAGGAATGTAAACAAGTATTAAAATGCAAAGAAACAACAAAACTGTCAAACTAATAGGCAAGATTTCAGCCAAGGGCTACTCCCCCTAAAAGCCCAATCCCTAAGCAAAACACATGAACATACAAAAAGAGGAAGAGGATTTAAATCATGATATTGAGTTGCATCTCTTCCCTACCCTATACAGGCCTATATACTGTCTGGGAGGCCCTGGTCATGCAGTGGGCTCTGCTAGCACACACCTTATGTCTGTGTGGAGTCCCACTGGCGCTTCTGGGATTCCAGGTAGGCATAAGAGGCTGCATCAGCAGATCCCATGGCAGAGTTTGGACTGGAGGCCCCAGTCTCACAAACATTTACCCAAGTCAAGTTGCGCACATGATAAGTCCCATTGACACCAATGTGACTATTTACACTAGCGAAATTACTACCATGTAGGTTTGCAGGATCAAGCCTTCAAACTCTTTGTGACAGAGACCCATCTCCTAACACATCTGAGTCTCCCCAGACACTTTGGGACACCATATGGACAAATAATAAAATAGTGTTATAAAATAGTACTAATCTGATGGGAACGTATGACACTTTTTGCCCTTTTTCCGTGAAGAAACGTACTTGTACGTCCGAGAGCTGTTAAACTGTTGTGCAGGGTGCCGCTGTTAGACTGTACCACAACCCGGTACTGCTCCCCTGCTTCTAACTTGCTGAAGGTATGCTCGTACACAGGCTTGGAGACAGTCTGGGAATCAAGCTGATAGTTTTGATGGAATAGTGTCACTGTGTAGGAATCAACATCTCCTCCTCCAGGAGTCCAGTTCACTTTCAGGCTGTTTGTCATCCCATTGGCTGAAACGTGAATGTTTTTGACAGCACTTGGAGCTGGGGAAAAAACCAGAAAGACAGAAACCCTAGCTTAGAAATTTCCAATTCATTCAAATATTTCAAATACTGGTATGTCTGTAGCTGCAGCAAATGGAATTCTGTACTAAGGAATGAGTACAAAAAGAAAAGAGACTATTGTACTTATGAGGGGCCTAATTTTACAAATACTTACATGTATGTGTAACTTTACTCCTGTGAGTAGTCCCACTACTTGTATGAGTGAAGCTGCAGATGTGTGTAAGTATTTGCAGGATTGTGCCCTAGCAATGTACAATACCGTACCTCTCTCTTCTCTTTAGTCATAAGAAGAATGATATATCTTTCCAGAGAGACAATAAAGAAAATAAAAGAATACTGTGGTAGTTGCTTTGTCTAGATACCTTTATATTCTGCAGATAATATTATACAAGGATCTTTCTTCTGAGAATGTCAAAATTCTTTTCAGATGTTAATGCACTAAAGATCACAAAACCTGCTTGTAGTTATGTAATAATATACTTATTTTATAGATGGGTAAACTGGGGAGCTGACTGAGATGTTAAGCGATTTCACCAAAGTCACAAAGCAAACCAATGGCAGAACCATGTTTTAAAAGCTGTTTTCTCTTACCTGTCAGTCCTTCTATGAAAGTGGCACGTTGTGTGTCTCCACTGATTGTCAGGACAAGAATTTTGTACAGGCGCCCTGGGGTTAAAGCTGTGAACCAATACTCCTCAATGGTGTTTCCAAGGAAAATGGGTGGAAAGACCTTCATATCATTGAAAAGTAGCTGAATCTCATACTTATCGACATCCCCCTCAGCCTTTGACCAGGTAACTTGCAGGTCTTCAGTGCTTCTGTTACTAAGAGTTAATTCCTTCACTGACTCCGGCACTGAAAACACAATAGAAAAGAATAGCAGATAAACTCTTGAGGTCGTCATTATTCTGGCCATTGCCAAGGAACATGACTTGAAATACCTCTTGTAATGTAAACCTTAGCATGCAAAATATTATTGAAACTAATGGAATCATCTTTTTGTTTTGTGTTTGTACAGAGCCTAGCACAATGGTCCATGACTAGGGCTTCTAGGAGCTACCACAATACAAAAAATAAAATAACAAATAAATGAATAAAAGCATGGATAACTCTCTTTCTGCACCTCCAGTCTATCGCATGGAAAGCCCTTTTGAAAGAGAGAGAGTCTATATGTGTTGTCATTGCTTTTTAAACATAAATAATGGATTGACGTGGCAAAACCTTACAACTTTGATTTTAAATATGCTACATTTTATCTCAGCGTTTACAACCCTAAACAAACATGGTTTTTTTTAAAACTTTCTGCATATCTTTACTTAGATATCCATTGTAACCTAGTTGCCTCCTTTGGTCTTTAAAGCGACACACGTTTGAAGAGCCAAGCTATCAGCATCAGATGGTAAAACAAAATTACCTTTTTGCCTGTGTACTGTAAATAAAAATGCCCTCACTCCAATCAGAACTCTCTCAGGATGTTCTCCAGGGTATTTACTCACTTGTTCTGCCATTGATCCTTTTACTAGTCTCATATTTTCCACTCTGTGTGTTAACAGTGACACTGTATTGCCTCCCCGGGACCAGTTTAGTGAACACACATTCATTTTCATCCTTGGGGACACTTTTTGTTTGGTTGAAGTCATTGTTGTTCTTGATGATCACTTTATAATTATCAAAATCTCCAGTGGCATGCAACCAGGACACCTTTAAATAGTCACTTCTTGCTGAATTGCTGACAGTAAGTCCCTGCACGCTTGAAGGTACTGAGGGGGGGTGAGGGGGGGGGGAAAGAACACAGGCAAAGAATTAGGGATTCTGAAACAATAAATGCATCACACAGAATATCCCGAGAAAAGTAACAGAGCACAGGCACTGCCATACCAGATTAGCTCAGTGGTCAAGTATCAGATACTTCAGAGAGAAGTGCAAAAACCCTTGCAGCCGGCAGTTATTGAATAGCCTGCCCACAGAGAACATTTCTTCCTAACTCCCATTAATTAGGGCTTGGCTTATGCTGTGAAACATGAGGGCTGATCCCTTAATAGTGGGTTTTGTTTGTTTGTTTGAATTCTTGCTATTGTAACTCTGGCTGTTCTTGTTATCCACATACAAGTTCAATCCTTTTTGGAATCCTGCTACACTCTTTGCTTTAATGCTATCACATAGCAATGGGCTTGATAGGCTAACTCTGCAGTGTATGAAAGAGTAGTTCCTTTTATTGGTGCTACATTTTCTACCTTGCTATTTCACTGACTGTGCCCTTGTTGTTCTATTAAGAGAAAGGGGGCTATTTTGCATATCTCTATCTTGTCCCCCCTTATTCCTCTGCTCTCTCAGGTAAACAGTCCTCATATTTTAAATTTCTCTTCAGAGGGAAGTTTTTCCATACCTCAGATCATTTTTGTCACCCGTCTCTGGCTCCCCTCTATTGCTGTTATATCCTTTTGGGGATAGCATGTCCAGAAATAAAGGCGGGAGTTCAGTTATATTATGGCATTATATTATTTCCAGTATCACTTTTCATTTTATTCTATTTGTATCTGAACATTTTATTAGCCTTTTTGGACCACTACCGTACAGGATAGTACACGAAGGGCCAGCTTACAGAGTCTGGGGAACAAAGTGCTTGAGTCAAAACTGTCATTTGATCTCAGCTCACCACAAGGGCTGCCAAATTTCTACTAGATTTTGCCCTTTCACAGAAGAAAAAGCTCCTTATCCCCTCACTTACTGCCCTGGTGAAGAGCACAAATTATTCTAGCTAAGGATGGCCTTCCTATCCACTCACATTTTTTACTCCCAATCCTCCTTTGGTTATGATACAGTGAGGCTTTGGGCCAGACCCTCTTCGCATTGAAGTTAATTGAGGTTTTGTCACTGACTGCAATGTGAGGAAGATCAGGGGGTCTGATTCTCATTTATGCTAAGGCCACTTTACATTGTCAGTGTGGTGTAAAGTAGCCCTACAGTCATAAATGAAAAGCAGGCCCTAAATCTTAAGCACTGTAGTTTTAGAACTTGACCTTCCAATCCAGCTCCTGTTTTGGTTAGCCATTACTGCTAGCACAGATCATCGCAAAGGACTGAACATGGGAGATGTGTGTGACTGAATCCACACAGAGCCTCTTTTCTTTTTGTCCCCTTTACCTGTTCGTTCCTGGCTGAAGGAATGATTTTCATACTTCCCACTCTTTGTGGTTATCATTACATTGTAGAGCCTGCCGGCAACCAGGCTGCTGAAAGAACATTCACTGAGGGCTTTGGAAATGGTTAGAGTCTGAATCGTCTGGCTGTCATGAGAGAGTGTTACCAAATAACTATCCACATCTCCGGTAGCTGGCAGCCAGGAAACACTGAGGTAGTCGCTCCGTCCCGAATTATTCACTGTTACTCCACTCACACTGGAAGGAACTGTGCAACAAAAGGAAAAAGCAGCAGAGAAGTTTTAAATAGCTTATTCCGATTCATAGAATCATAGAATCATAGAACTTAAGATCAGAAGGGACCATTATGATCATCTAGTCTGACCTCCCGCAAGATGCAGGCCACAAAAGCTGACCCACCCACTCCTGAAATAATTCTCTCCCTTGACTCAGCTGTTGAAGTCCCCAAATCCTGATTTAATTGTTAAATTAACAATCCCGATTGTTAAAGGCAGCAGGAATGCATGGAATGTGACCAAGCAAACCAAAAAAGGTGAGGAGTCTTGAAGCCTTGCGCTCCAAGTGAGTAGCAAGCATCTGAGTTTCTGAGCAAAGACAGCAAAGAATCCTGTGGCACCTTATAGACTAACAGACGTTTTGCAGCATGAGCTTTCGTGGGTGAATACCCACTTCATCCAAAGAAGTGGGTATTCACCCACGAAAGCTCATGCTGCAAAACGTCTGTTAGTCTATAAGGTGCCACAGGATTCTTTGCTGCTTCTGCAGAACCAGACTAACACGGCTACCCCTCTGATACTTGAGCAAAGACAGTGAAGTTATTGTCTATATGGTGGTGAGGTCAAGGGTCTGATGGCACGTCTAATATCCTAGAGTATTAGCTATCCTCCCAAACTGCTATTCCTCACCAATAAAAATAACCACAAAGCCCTTTATCATTTTGAGACCAATGCAAAGATTTATTTCTAATTATCAAGAGTTTTCTACCCCCTAGTGGCCAAAAATAGGTACAAAATCGATCTGGTTCTTTTCAGTGATGCAAGATGTGCCGGTGGGTTTGACCCTGCCAGAACTGGTGACATTTTAGGTAATGATCAGGAGTATTCTGGAGTTAAATAACTTTATTATGACAGCTCCTTACTGGCACAAATTGGCATAACTCCACTGAAGTCCACTGCAGTTAAGCTGATTTACACCAGGGGAGGATCTGACCCATTTTCTGCCATGGTCACTATTAATTAGGAAACATTAAGAAACTTTTTCAGCTTCCCAACTTTTCACTGCTGTTTTCTCACTTGTTAGTTTTTTCATGATTTTATCTGAAAATATCACTAGTTATTTTCATGAAAAACATTTGGGTCAAATCATAGAATGTTTGGGTTTTGCCAAATTCACAAAAACATGGTACAATTTTTCCCCACACAGCTCAATATCCAAGAAACTGCTGCTGTTCTTTATTGCTCATGAAAGATTCAGAATTCTATGGCTCCCATCACTGGAGTATCACATGACCAACAAACATTTTTTCCTCACAACAACCCTGTAAGGTTAGGGAACAGAGGCATGACCTGTGCAAGGCCATGCATGGGAGTGTGGCACAGAACCCAGATCTTCCAAATCTTAGTCCCCCGACTTAACCATGAGACCATCCTTCCAAATGAGTTCAGCTTGTGGGAGTTTATACAGATATGGTGGAACACTTCCTTACCTGTCCTCCCTTCTGCAATCGTCTGTCTGGACCATATCCCTCCACTAACTGTGGTAACGACCACGGAGTAGAGTCCTCCAGCTTTCAGGGAGTGGAAATGGTATCTACTGGTCTCACTGGAAACACTCTCATTTTTAATGACAACATTTTCGTGAATCAGCAGCACTTGGTACGACTCTACATCTCCCAGCGCCCTCGTCCAGTTGGTGAACAAACTGTTGGTTGCCCCCTGGTTTGTCACATGCAGGCTAGTCACCTGAGCTGGCACTATAATACGAGAATGTCACGGTATAAGTAAACAGAAACAAACAAATCTCCCAAACAAACGGAGTTTAGTCACACTGAGGAAGTGCATCAAAAAAGCAGACGCAACAGGACTAAAAATAAACTAAACGGTGGACTCCCAGACCCGCTTCCTGTCTGATGGGCTGTGGTTTGTGGGAAACCATAAAGGCTTCCTGGTTTTAGAGCTATACAGAAAGGTCTCAGGCTTTGCTTTCCTCGGTCAGCCGAAAATGAATCAAGAGAGGAGGGCTGGAAGGGATCTCATTTTATAAATGTCATTCAGATAAAAATAACTAACTTAGAAGTCATTTGTGTTTGTGATGACTACTGAATTTGCACAGAGTTCATCCCATTCCTAGCCAGTGGCAAACCAATTACATGGACGCACAAGAACTAACTAAGGCAACACCTTTCACCACTTTATTTTTCTGAGTTACTGGGACATATAATCTTTCTAGTCTCTCTTGAATTTCTTTTCCTTCAGAAGAATTTCAGAGCACTGACTTTTCTAACATCTAATGATGGATTGAGGGGTAGCAAAATGTTACCTTTAAAATAAATTGGGGTGGGTGAACTTGTTTAGACAATAGAAAAAGGGAGCTGAACATTTAGCCCAAATGTTAACAAAAACCCAATGAACCCCTTTTTAAGTTTGACCAATTTTGATTAAAGCATGGAAATAAAGTTACACCTTTTTGAATGCTTTCACGTTAGTGTTCAGTCAGACTCAATCTTCCACAATCTAAAAACCCTTTAGCTTTGGAAAATTCGCATCCAAACTACACATTTTGCTTTATATTTAGCTCAGAGCCTATGGTATTGGTCATCATAAATATGATTAGGCATATTGATAAAACAGATCAGATTAGGTCAGATTATACAGTGGTCTGAACCAAAATCTTGGGTCCAGACAGGCTTGGACTATGGGAAAGTCTGGATCTGAATCTGAACTTCGCCTCTCAGGCCCATCTGTGCTCTGCAATGGCTCTGCCTGATTTTAGTGCGAAAGGCTCTTTTAGTGATATTTCAGATTTTGAGAAAATGGCTGAATTTAATAAACTGGGTGCAGCACTATTCATAGACTTCCTTGAGGCCTTTGATTCAGGGCCTTGGGCACATTTGGGGGTTTTGATGAGGCACCTCAGCCTCCCTGGGAAGACAGTGCTATTGACAGGAGAGTTCTATAGTGGCATGCAAAACTATGTTTGCATCGGTGACAGACACATGGCATGGTTTCCTATTGCCAGGGGAGTTCTGGCAAGACTGAGTTCTGTCACCATCATTGTTCCATATCTGCACTGATTGGCTGATGGATAAGCTTGAAGAGGCAGCTGTTGGTGGCATTGAGCTGTACACAATAATCTCCTTCGAGATCCTGAATACACCAACAACATTGTTGTGTTGGCTCAGTTTGGTGAATCATTGCAGCTGGTGGGCGGTCTGCTCACACAAGAAGCAGCACACATGGGTCTGGTTATTAATCCAGATAAAACTAAATCTCTGGCCATGACCATCAAGTGGCCTCCAACTCCAGACTACAACCAGCTCAGTGTTAACCTGTCCAGATGGGACATCGAGCAGGTGGCAACTGTCAAATATTTGGGTAGCCATCACAGACAGTGCTGGGGGAGGTAAAAAGATGTGGATATTCATATAGCAGCAGCTGTTCCATGTTTCAAGCTCTTCAGTGCCTTCTGTAGGGATGTTGTGAGTCCATCAGGCTTGTGACGATCTACAGAACCAAACTCTATTGTATGGAAGTGAAATGTGGGTACTGAGGAAGGCTGAGAAACACTAGATTGTCATTTCAGTTCTCAGCATCTTTGCCAGCTGCTTCATATTAAGTAGCAGGACAACGTCAGAAATGCGGATATGCCCAGCAACCGCTTCCATCAGCACAGGTGCCATTTCAGCGGCTTTCTTGATATGGAGCTATTATTAGAAAGGAAGACCAAAGAATTCTGAAGTGTGTGTACCAAGGATTGCTGCAACATGGCTGATGAGCACATGGACATCAAAAGCTTTGATGGCATGACAAGACTGCCAGTGATGGACATAAAGAGAATACACAACCAGACCACCTTAAGCAGCTTGCCAGAGCTCGATCTGGGTGGTGCTCAATTTGCCAGGGGGTCACATCTCTTTGGGATTTGCCATGATGATGATGAATGATATTTTTGGACTGACTGGAAGTAGGAAATACTGGATGACTTGTGAAAAGCCTGTATCTGTGAGACTCCCAGCTACAGTCAGCAAACCGAATAGGTTCTGGTAGTTGAGATAAGGTTCAGATAATCTGAGGTCTGGGACGCTCATCCAAACCTAGTTTCCAACCTTTTTGAGGTTTGCTTATTACAAGTTATAATTTAATGTCTAATGTGTATTACTCCTGCCTGATTTGCCCTCACACATGAATTCACAATTATTGCAGTGTGACTCTACACCCTTTCCTAGGAAAAGGGGCCTGATGCAGAAGGAAATTAAATCCTAGCCATTTAAATCACAAAATGGAGTAATGGAGGCTGAAGTCAAGACTTCTACACCTTGAAAGGAAGGATAAAACTTTATTAAGCTTTATAAAAGGACACGCTCAGTCTTATGGGCCTACAATTAGACTAAGTGCACTCACAGTATGTTTTTATCCTGTGCTATGCCTAAAGGAATTCCCATTTTTAAGGCCTTGCCTGCTCACAAGAATGCATCAGGCAGGCATACAAAGAAATAGGTCGGATTTAAACTTAGACACAGGCAGAAAAAGTTGCGGCCTTGTGGTTTTTACAAAAGCACCACCCAACAGTCACTTCAATTTTGCTTGTGTTTGCAGCCCTCATCCTGAGGAAAAGATGGAGTTTTTTACATCAAAAAGGCAGCAGGATTCAAAATATGTTTTGAAGGTCATGTCCATTTTGTGTCTGCCACTTCTGAAATGTCCCCCTTCAAACAATTCTTTCCCATTGTCCCTCCCCACCCAAAGGTGCATCTGTTGAGGTACAAATCAGGAAGCTGACATTCTCTAAGGCCTGGTCTACACTGGTGGGGGGGTCGAACTAAGGTACGCAACTTCAGCTACGTGAATAGCGTAGCTGAAGTCGAACTACCTTAGTTCGAACTACTTACTCATCCTCACGGCGTGGGATCGAAGTCCGCGGCTCCCCCGTCGACTCCGCCACCGCCGTTCACGGTGGTGGAGTTCCGGAGTCGACGGGAGCGCGTTCGGAGTTCGATATATCACGTCTAGATGAGACGCGATATAGCGAACTCCGAGAAGTCGATCGCTACCCGCCGACCTGGCGGGTAGTATGGATGTACCCTAAGATATTAAGTGAAAACTGGACTTATTATCCTCATCCTATGTACATTGACCAACTGTTACAGAAACATTTCTGATACCAGTTTCCATCAGGAACTACATATCCATCCTAGAAAGCCAAGGAAAATGGCAGAAAAAGAGACTGGATGTTCTGAGACATATTGCAAGACACAAAAGAGATTTAGAAATGTAGCATCTCTATTAAGAAAATGTACACAAGTTCAAGGGTGTTGATATCTGTACACTACTTTAATATAATTCAGTACAAAGAAAGTGACAAGTCATTACCACTGATTACCAGAAGTTGGGATTAGAAGTGGATTGATAGGATGTTACCTGTTCTTCCCTCTACTGAAGTCCAGTTGCTTAAATCCCCACTAATGCTAGTGACTGTAGCTGTGTATTTCCGTCCAGGTACCAGATCACTGAAAGTGTATTCTTTAGCTTCTTTCACAAGAGCCTTGTTTATGATGGTAAGATCCCTGTCTCCCAGTGAAACCACGTAACTGTCCCATTCTGCAACAGGGGTCATCCACATGACACTAAGCGAAGATTCATTAGCATGCTTTACCCGGAGCTGAAGAACAGGCTGTGGAGCTAAGGGAAGAACATGAGTATAGCAATGAGCAAAGGACTTTGCAATGGACACACATGCCACATCTTGACCACGCTGTGGTCAGGAGCTAGGCTAGCAATAAGAGAGTAACAGAAATTTTACTACCAACGGGAAATGGCTTTGCCTGAGGCTGGGGAACAAATCTCACAAAATATCTCTGTGATGGTCTGGTAGCAGCAGATCTCTGACTAGAGGGTTAAGGGAACAGACTTTAGCAAGACATTATGATTCAGCATGGGTGTAATTTTAAGCATCTGACTAGCCCCACTTAAGTCAAGAGACTACTTACATGCTTAATGCTAAGCAGCTGAATCAGAGGCTATAAACAGGGACATAAAACAATTATACTGGAAAACAGATATAGGGCAAATGTAGCTGTGACAAAGTCATGTCAGTTACATGTCTGGGGCCACATTCTGTTTACTCTGCTGTACTTCTGGAGTAATTCTACTGAAGTTAATGGAGTGACGCTGAATGTATAGTGGTATATAAGAGCAGAATTTGGCCCTGAGTGTGTATTGGTAAATTGATGTGTGTGGGGAGGAGGGTGCTGGCAGGGCGACCCCCAGTGGGGCACCAAAAGGGGCCATTTGCTATGGGTCCCCCATTTGAGAAGGCTCCCAAACTGAGTGGCATTACAATCCGGCATGCAGGGTTGCAGCACTACTCACTGAAATATGGCCTTGCAGCCCCGCTGTCAGAATGGAGGAGCTGCCGGGCCAAACCTGAGTGACCTGTGACCTCACGCGTGAGGTTGCCATGCCTGGAGCAGGCAATTGGGCCCAGTCCTGTGTGACAGGAGCTGAGCCACCTCTGTGGGGTAAGTGGAATTCAGGCTCGCTCTCCAAGCTCACTCTCCAAGCCCCCACTCCTCCTTGGGGGCTTTCTCCTTAGTGGTAATTTATTTTGGAAGGATGGGGGAGGGGGCCTCAGCTTCAGATTTTGCCTCAGGTGCCCTAAAACCTCTGTGTGGCCCTAGGTGCTGGGCATTCATAACCGAATTTGAGCTTCTGGGCCAGATTCTGGTCTCTGTTACTCTGAATTTATACCAGTGTTAACAGGGCTGGCGCTTCCATTAGGCGACCCTTGTCGGTCGCCTAGGGTGCCAGGATTCGGGGGGCGGTATTTTATGTGCTCCCCACGGGGCGCACGGGAGCTTCGGGTTCCACTCCCGTAGCGCCGCTGAAGAAGGACCTTCTGCCGACGTGCCACGGAAAACAGCAGCAGGCAATTGAGCAGCTCAATGACTGCCGCTGTCGCCTGCGGCATTTTGGCGGAGGGTCCTTCTTTGGCGGCGTGACGGGAGTGGAACTGGAAGCTCCCGCGCGCCCCGTGGGGAGCGCACAAAATGCCGCCCCCCGAATTCTGCCTAGGGCGCCAGAAACTCTGGCACCACTCCTGAGTGTTAATCCATTGACTTCAAAGGAATTACTGCAGGTTTGCACCAGAGAAAGAGAAATCAGAATCAGACTTTGACTTTAATTACTATGGATTTACACTGGTGTGAGATCAGAATCTGGCTTGCTGAGTTAAATGGGTCAGAAAACTGTGGTGAATGCTAAATTAATATAATGTGCACTGATCTGGCATACCGTGGCTGTGCAAAATGAGTGCAGTTTATTCACCCAGGAAGTGAAAGATGAGGGTGTAGCAGGAAAAGCACTCAATCAGGCACACCCTGCCTTATCTTACACCCTCATGTGGATTGTTTTTCCTGTTACACCCTCCCTCGTGCCCCTCTCGGTCTGTCAATTACACTTATTTTCAGGTACAGAGTAAAATCCTACCTATTACACATGAAACACGTTTCAATTAAGACACAGAAACCAAATTCTGATTTGACTTATTCCAGTGTGTGACTCCAGAGTAACACCACAAAATTCACCGCACTTACTCTGGATTTGCATTGGTGTAACAGAGTAGAATTGACCCATTGTATATGCTTGCTGGAGCACATAAACTGGAGGTGCAATCCTTACTCTTGAACCAGCCCTAGTTCAAACCAATAATACTAGCTAGCTAGTAAGGCTGACAGGGAAGGCAGCCCACACAGCACATACACAAACATCCACTGCAGGAACGGCAGTATCACACTCATTATAGGAATATCGGATGTGTCTCCAGGAGCATCAGTCAAAAGAAAGCAGCACTGAACTCTTAGAAACCTTATATCAGGCCTTGGTTCTGATAGATGGGTAATTCCACATCTGTTTCTGATGCAAGCTGCACACATTTGATTCCTCAGAGGGCCACTAACTAATCTATGTATTTGCTACTACCATCTGTGGTGTGCAGAGGCTGGTGTTTTCTTTGCTATTTCTGTGTTCACACCCACCTGCTTTTTGTTTTCATCACATTCTCATGCAGCCTGCTGAGCTGGTGGACACTTGCTTCTGCAGTGTTGTTCATTGCCCTTAGCTGCTTCCTTATAGTGAGCCACCTGCCCCTTTGTTCCTGTACCTAGCACACTTATCTGAAAAAGGACAGCTTCTGTGATGCAGGTGGATCTTAGGGCAGAGAAGAGCCTACTCTAAATTAAACCCATGAGACATCCTTAGGCACCCTTTCATCATTTACATCACTATAGGATGAGTATACGTGTGTTTTGAAAATGAGGTACTCCTCTCTTCTTCAGCCTGATATGCCCTTAAACTATGGTGATCTCAGTTATACTAGTGCAAATGCAGATTATCTCCACTGATGTCAGTAGAGTTAGATTTATGGTGAACAAAGTCTGGCACATACTCTCACATATGGCCATTTACACACCAGAGGATGGCTTAATGTGTACATCACTCAATTATATCTCATGGGTCTGATTCTGCTTTCACATGCAAGGTAAAACTGGACTTACTTCCCGGAAGTCAATGGAGTTATCCCAGTGTAAAAGTGGTGTGAGATCCAGATCAGGTGTCTCATGCCTGAATGAATGCAAAACCAGTCCAAATCACTCTGTTTTACCACATACCTCTTTTTTTTTTGACCACCTGAAATTTGATGTGCAATTTATAACACTCTTCACACCACCACTGAATTTGGTCCCATCTCTTTTAAAGAGAAGAGTCACTATTTTAAATATTAAATTGTGGCTAATCAAAAGGATAGAACTCCTGAGCAAAATCTGAATGAGGAATTCAGGATTTGGCCCAATAATAAATTAAGCAAACAAACAAACAAGAAGAATCTAGGAATTTGCTCTTTCATTTACAGTTATTATGAAGATAACCACAAATGTTTCGAGTTAAAATAGTTATCTATGTTCATGTGAAATCGTTTTCCTAGTGAATCAGTATAATACACATCACTTATTTTAATTTTTTTCTAGCTACCAAAAATAGCCAACTTGAAAGTTTGAAGGTTCATACTATCAGTATAATGAGATTGCTGACCTGTTCTGCCTTTGCAGCGAGCCGTGTTCTGTAAGCCTCCACTCTCCACTATGACTGCCACCTCATATTGTCTTCCTGGGATGAGTCCTATATCCTGGATGACATATTCTCTTCTGTCTTTCTTTAATGTAGTGTTCAGAAGCACAGTGGAGAGGTTGAACAACACAATGTGGTATCTGTCCCAGTCTCCAGCAGGGGGCAGCCAGCTCACTGTCAGAGACCTCAGCCAACCACCACTGCTAGCTTTCAGCTCTGAAACTTTCTGAGGAACTGAAATACAGACACAGGTGAGTAATTTTGTGTTTTTTCTGGGGAAACATAACTGGACAGCAATGAAACCTGGCTCACAGCTCAGACATTGCTGAAGTGCTTTGATCAGTTATAGTAACATCAAGGCCCAGATTTTTCATCTGTCAATGGGAATTAGATTCTTAAGAGTTTAAATCACTTTTGAAAATGAGATTTATGGTCCTAAGTCAGTTAGGCATTGCAACATTGAATGCAGCAATGCCTAAATACCTTTAAAAATCTGGGCCAAAATGCATTTTGACAAGGTGTAGTACTCATCTGAGACAGAAATTTACCCTCTCCCACACAAAGAACTCACTGTTTGTAAGTTACTGACATCAGAAATTTTGAACCCTAAATCAGAGGTTAGCGAAAACCTTATGCATCTTCAGAATGAAACATGCAGCATTTTAAGTTATTTTTCCTGCTGTTTTCTGTAGTAGTTTAACACAGGTGGACTCTATTAACAATTTTTGGATGTCCTGCATGTACTTTTCACCCACTTGAAAACTTTTCCAATCTAAATTCTACCAATTTCCAAGAGGTGTAGGATGGAAGTAACATGGACTCATGGTTAATAGTAGTGGGTGGGTGGGGAGAACTTTGGCAGACCTTTCAGTCTGATCAATCAGTTAAGATGAAAAATAACTATACAACTAAAATAAATAAATAACCCAACACCACAAAGACTGCCATGTGCCTTAGTCAGTGCTGTGGGCAGTCAAAATGGCTTAGGGTATGGCTACACTTGCAGCTGTAGAGTGCTTTAAGTTAAACCAGCCTTCGTAGAGCGCACTAGGGAAAGTGCTGCAGTCTGTCCACACTGAGAGCTGAAAGCGCACTGATGTGGCCACATTTGTAGCACTTACAGCTGCATTGGGAACGGTGCATTATAGGCAGCTATCCCAGCGTTCAAGAGGCTGCAATGTGCTTTTCAAAAGGGGGGTGGAGTGTGACAGGGAGTGTAGGGAGAGAGAGATTGGGTTTTTGGGGTGCTGAGAGTGTGTCAGCACACTGCCCTGTAAGTTCAGACCCCCCCTCCCTCCTCCACCTCTCTCTCACTCTCTCAAAGCAAACAGTAGCTGTTTGTTTGTTTTTCTTGGACCAGATAAGCAGCCCGTCTGGGAACTGGAGCTTTGAAAGGGCACTTCCGCCTCCCGAGTTCACGAAAGACAAGAGAGACCACTTCAGTTAAAAGGATTATGGGACTCTTCCGAAGGTCAATCAGTGCGTAATAACATTACTCCTCATTTACACTGGAGCTGCAGCAATTCACCCAATACGCAACAGCTGTTAATCCTCTCAGGAAGGTGGAGTACCAAGACCGCTCTCCGTGTCAGAGTCAAAGCGCTCTCTGTGCCTTGCCACTGTGGATGGGGAGTAAGGTCTCTCTGGGAGGCTTTATTGTGCTATAAAGTGCAAGTGTAGCCAAGCCCTTAGACTTAATGAGCTATGCCTAGAGCCAGGATCTTGCTTACGACCACACTTGATAGCATATCAAATGCTTGGGATCTTAACATTGATGAGTCAGTTCCAATATATATAAACAGACTCTAGAACTGTTGTGATTGAGACCGAAGACTTGAACATGTCTATTTTGTGAGTGTTTATATATATATATGACCATAGCGGGGCAATGTTGTTATACTTTGTTGATAGTTTTAAATAATTTTACAGTATCTTACATGCACACTTCCATATACCGTAGCCCCATTTTATCTCTCTCTCTGGATTATGTTCAAAATAATTAAATTGGGCAAAAGCTATTGAATGTACGGGTGCTGAATAGTTTTGCTGCAGGCTCAACCAGCTACTGAATTCTATACAGCATATACCACTGCTTCCTTCTGACAGGTCAGCACTGTAGCTTTGACTACTAGCTGCAAGGTTGCTGTAAGCAGACTGGCCAGTAAGGAGTACTGTAAGATCAACCCAACAACTTTTACCTCACGGAATCATAGAGTTTAAGGCCAGAAGGGACCATCTACTCTGACCTTCTGTACATCACAGGCCACCAACACCACACACTACACTCAACAGTCAAACCTCAGCAACTTCATATTGCCTAGCAACCAAACCCTCTTATCTTCCAACATGATCTTCTACATGGCAATGTATTCAATGGGATAGATCAAAGTGGCTTTGATTACAAATGTTCTTAGTGATGCACAAGACTTACCTGTCCTGCCAGTGGCCATCTTATCAGTGAACAATTCACCACTGATTGTGCTGACAGTGACCTGATAAAGACTTCCTGGAATCAACTTGTCAAACTGAACCTCTGTGACCCGGGGCTGTAAAGTTTTGATTTCTTTAATGGATCCAAGATGAGACAGAGTGATATTGTAGAAATCTAAGTTTCCTAGAGGTCTTTTCCATGTAACTTTTAATATATCAAAGCTGCCATCACTCGTCACCATCAAATCTGAGACTTCGGCTGGGGCTAAAAAAACAGAACAAGAAAGGAAACAAAATATTTCACCCACAGAGTACACATCCCCCCTTATTACACACAACCCCTCCTACTACAGTAGCATGGCATGTAGTTTGATTTTTTTAAAGCTATATTTAAGATAATTTATACCCAAAGTGGCTCTACTAACATTGCTTACTGTAACATCGCTGGATGATCAAATACACAAGTCACCCCCTTATTTTCATTGATTGTGCATGTTGAATGTAAAGGCTGATAATGGCACATGCTGCTCAAGGTTATTGATAGCCGGAGAGGTGTTGGCACAATAAAAGCTGTAGTTTGACTGGAATTATTCCTGATTGACACCGGTGTAAGTGGGATCAAAATATGACTCTCTGTATTTTGACATTTCACCAGAAGAAAAGCAAACCAACAACTTTTACCTTGTTTTCTGCTAGGGTTATTCTTAAACGTATCAAAAGTTATGAAGGTTCTTTTCTTCCTCTCTTGTTTTTCTAAAGTGACCACTTTCGCCCATGCTATTCCATGCAGATTTAAATAGTGGGTCACAATCTACAGTCATGCCATATGCATAATTCCCAGTGAAGTCAACAGGAGTTTTCAATGAGTCTCAAAGTCAGGATTTCTAACCCCCCCAAAAAGGAACTACTGAAATATTTACCTCCAATTTTTCTGAAAACCACTAAGCTCTGAAACTCACATCATGAAAGTCACTGAGGCTCATGAAGTTAAACCTCATACAATATGAAAGAATGGGGCTGTATGCTGCCCAGATTCAGGCATGCAATACTCAAATGGGATCAGCTGGAGCTCTGCCACTCAGAGGGCAGAATTATGAACCTTAGTGTTCAGTTTAGGCCAGACCAAACAATCCCACTTATTATTTTGAAATGCACTGTATTGCAACCTCAGTTTTACTATGAGTTATTTATGATATCATACCTGTCCTAACCAGTTTAAAGTTGTAGCTCTCTAGTCCTGCAGCTTCAGCTATGATAGTGAGATTATACAGATGTCCTGCTGTAAGTCCAAGAAAAGTGTAGGAAAGTAAGCGCTCCTCATGGGTGATCTCACGAACTGGTCCTTCTTTATCCAGTAACACCAGCCTGTATCGATCCACATAACCAGAGCCAGGTAACCATGAAACATGGATAGTGTCTGTCTTGACACTGATCTGAATGTTTTGCACTGGGGATGGCACTGATGAAATAAAAAACATATGTTTTACAGGTGATGGTTTTATTTACTATCTGAGCAAGATTGAACTGTTCAACTTTGCAAAGATTTTGAGTGTTTAGGGTTTGCCAAAAGCAAAACCAAAGTTGATGACCAAATTGGACCTGTCAACATTTCTTCATACTTAGAAGATGTCTCTTAAAATTAGTTAGAAATTCTTTGTTTACTTCTATTTATAACCAACGCGAACCATTTGCTAGGTTAATGAAGACTGATTACATGCGTAATTTGCTATCTAGGAGAAATGTATATCTATACCCTTTTTGAAATGCATAACCTCTAAATGTGTGTAAAAATGCTCAGTAGCCTTATTTAGATGCACTACAGTAAAACAGGTCTCACCAGTAGATCCGCTGATGTGAATTGCTGGGGTGCTTTTATTTCCAGCAACTGCAGTGATGATAACATTGTATTTGCTCCCAGGGGTGAGATTGGAAAAGGTCTCTTCTCTTCTTGAAATACCTCCTTGTATTGAGACATTCTGTATCTTTTTATTATTATGATCAGATAATTGTAGCTGATACCAGTCCACCTTTCCTGAGGATGGACTCCACGAGACCTGTAAGCTTGTGGAAGTAGTTTTTTCCTTATTAATTTCAAACCTAGCTGGTGGTAACGGATCTGTATTAAAAATAATAGCAAAAATATTAATTTAGTTGGGTTTTAGAAGAGTTTTACAGGTAAGCTCAATCAACTCCAACAATTTCCCAGTTTTTCAACATTCCACTGCAAATCTTTATTGAAAATTCTTTCTTTATTCCATTCCAAAACACTGTACTCACTGAAAACACAACTAATCTTCCTATAAATTGGCCCTGGAGAACTCAGCTATATGTGTATTATAGAAAAGCGCATGCTTCATTGTGTGTAAATAAAGAGTTTCAAAATCTGTTGACAACAAAACTATGGCATCTCTATATCATAAACAGCCCTGCAGTCATAATGACTCAGGATAATGTAGCCTATAAATATTAGAGCATCAGTGACTAACTTTCAGGCACTTATGCCAGATTATGAGGGTGTTTTTAGTTGGATGCACAATACAACGCCACAAATAAATGCACAACATATTTCAGCATTTCCCAGCAGTTAAGTTGTGCACAAAAGTGTGTAAATTTAAAGTTCTTCAAGATGAAAGTATAATTTTAATGATGATAGTGTTTTGCTTTTTGCTATTGTCTTCAGTCTGCATAAGCACCTTCTGACAATACATATCCACTCTTCTACTGGAAGGGTCTCCAATACCAGAAGTATTGTCCTGCACACCATGTCTAAAACAACAACAACAAAACAACCCCCACCTGTATATAAGCTTTTAGAATGTATACTTTAAAGGACTATTCTTTGAGAACATATCAAATTGATTAAGTAGTCATCTTGGGCAAAACTGCTTGAGAGAAAGCTTAAGCTCCAAAACTGATAGCAAGTATACTCCAAAATGCACAGACTTTTGATTATTTTATAGTTTCCTGTAACTAAAAGAAGTCATTAGACACTGATGCACTAAAGCTCTCATTTGTATTTGGTAACATAATTATGTTAATGTACAAAAAAGTACTAAAGTTGCAGACTTAAGCACTTAGAAATTAGGAAGTGACTGAATTTAGTGCCCATGCTGCCTTAATACAGTCTCCTTGTGCATATGCCTTGCCCAACATAGCACACAAAGAGTGTGGCAGAGCCAGGCAGAGATCCCAGCTGTGCAGGATACCAGCACTGCATCTTAACCCCTCAAAACCCATCCTTTTCCTTCTTTCAACCCACTGCTTCATTAACTGTGCACCCTGAGTAAGGCAGGGGCCCCATAAAACAAATGGGCAACTTTGATTCAGACATTTCCTAACTTTTGAGTGCCTGACTTGGCAAACGTAATATTCTTTTAATATAATTTCTTGTACGTAAACGTCTAGGTTTAAAAAAAAACAAACTACCCCCCCATAGATTCCATCCAAACCACACTGACTCTTCCATAGGGCTTGTTCTGCACACAGGCTTGTTCTGCACACAGGAAAGTCTGGGCTGTGGAGAAGCCTGGAGGCAGCCTCGTAAGGCTGCTGTGAGTTAGAGCATCCTCCCAGGGCTTCTCTTACTGGGGCGGGGGTGGTGGTGAGGGGGAGGACACACAGGCTGCTAGAGCAGGTTAGAATCTGGGAGGCACAAACGTGGTTTACAGTCACCTTCGCCCTCTCCGCTGGGCCATACATTTTAGTGCAGCACAGAATGTGGCCCTGGATTTGATTTTCAACTTCTTCTGAAGTGACTTTGTGCAACCTCTCAGTTACCCTATCTGTAAAATGGGAGGAAATGTGACTTGCTTGCCTTCTAAGGTGGGGGCGTGAGGCCTTGCTCAGTAATAAGGGCTGCAAAGAGCTGAGTCGAGAACTCATGGTCTCCATTTTGGTGCCCAGCACAACAGTTCTTGCTAGGCCAAAGTGATGGTGGCAGCTGCTACCGCTGCTGCTGTTTTCCTGCCCCCTCCCCTTGGAACTCTGCACCTGGGAGCGTGCTCAGGGGCATTTGCCTGTGAGGAAGCTCTTTGGGGCTGGAGCATGCTCAGTGCAGATGGACTGTTGAGAAATTTTAACCAGTCGCCTTTAAAAAGCTCTGCTGAACATGTGCAAATGGTGATTTTCCAGGTGTCAGTCTGATATGATAGGAATTTCAGAGGAAAACAAGGCAAATCTCTGAACCGAGGACTCTACTGAATTTCAAGTTCCTGCTTCAAACCACAGAGGCACTAGAGCGCTTCAAATAACAGATGGAAGAAAACTGAAATGGACAAAACTACCTATTTTTCTCTTAACCTTTTGGAAACAATGAACTGATTCAGCTGAAATTAAAAAAAAAAAAATAATCCACCTGAGGCAAAGTGCAAACATAGAAAGTCTCAGGCCAAACAGTGAAAAGCTTGAAAGAGCTGCAGCAATTGAAACAGAAGGTTGTAATGGAAAGTGTCAGGCAACCTTAATTATAAGACTTTGCTACCAGGTCCACCTATAATATATAATAATCCATTAAAGACTATTATCCGGCAAATAGAAAGAATGTAAAATTATTATTTGAAGGTGATTGGTCGAATTAGAAAAAGTCACCCTTTAGGAGTCAAACAAATACTACCATTGTGTAAGGTAAGAGACGCTGGAAATTCTTAAGTGGAGAACCATAGGTGATAAATGGAACGATCTTTCATTTTCACTGAAACAACAGAATTAGGATTAGGCTGACTGACTGCAAAAGTAATCAACACTGTAATCACGTCTCTTACCAAATCATATCAAAGATAATAGCACATTATTATTTTATGTGCTACAGTTTCTTCATAATGTGCACTGTGCTGGGTGTGGAATTTAATTTCCAAGGTGTATTTTAAAAAAAAAGTTGCGTGCCTAGAAGGTGAAGTTCAGAAATTCAAACTTTATCTAATCTATCTGGCCCAGCAAACAAAACACTCAGTCCTTTGTACATCCGTTAGAACAAAGGAACAATGAGATTGGGAAATGCCTGGGCTCAAAGACCTCTGGCTGGAAACAAACACTTAAAAAACCATTTACATTGTTATAAAATTCTCTGCTGGCAACTGTCCCACACTGATATATCACAGAAATAAAACATTTTCATGAAGATATTTTTATACTATTCTATAATGAATGAATGCCTTTGAATATATAAAATAAATAAATCTGGGGGTTTAATTTTTTTTTAATTCTAATGCACTAATATCTTAGTTGCTGTGAATTTTTTCAGTAAGAGGACTTACTGGACATCCATAGCCCTTCTATGTACATTTGATTAACAGACTAGCTATGATTACAGCTGCAGATTCCCAAAGACACGATGGATTGTAATTATGGAAACATAATATATTATCCATGAGAAAGATATAATCTAGGATGTGAGCACAGGACTGAGAGCTGGGAACTCTCAAATTCCAATCTCAACTCTTTGTGGCCTTCAGCAAACCACTTAACCTCTCTCTCTCTCTCTGTTTCCGTTTCTATAAATCAGAGATAATACTTACCTACCACACATGAATTTTGTGAAGATTAGTTAATGGGCCTGATCCTACAGTCCTTAAACAATCAATTTCTTTGGGATGAGCTGCTTAATGTTTTGCTTCTTGTGAGGAATGAAGCCCAAATTCATGATGATAAAACCTTTATATCACACTACACCATTATAGATTATGAATAGAGAATATGTCTCTGGAGAGGATTATTATTATTTAAAATTTGTAATGCTTACAGGCTGACTATGTCAGGGTCCCATTATGCTCACTGCTGTACAAGATACAGTAAATGAGATTTGTCCCAAAGATCTCACAGTTTATAGGATTACAAGGATGGTCCATCAACATCTGTGGAGTTTATAAAGCCACAGAAAAAAATAAGGGGGTTTAGTCTTATCTCCAAATTGGCTTGGAGTCTGACAGAGTTTATGAACTCTGTTGGTATATTACTAGGGTGATAGAATTTTTATTCAGTTCAAATACTTAACCTCAAAGTGGTTGCTAGCACAGGTGCCTGTATATGTCAGTGGAACCAATCTGAATCAAGGCAGTAACAGTATCTACCAGTGTAGTACTTTAGGAGAATATCATAGAATCATAGAACTGGAAGGGACCCCTGCACTCAAGGCAGGACTAAGTATTATGTAAACCTTCCCTGACAGGTGTTTGTCCAACCTGCTCTTAAAAATCCCCAATGATGGAGATTCCACAACCTCCCTAGGCAATTTATTCCAGTGCTTATGTAACCTACACACCTCCTGGGTGTGTGGTTCTGTCCCATCTAGTGGCACTGAGACTACTTAAAGAGATAGATGAAATGAGTTTGCTCTACAACCTTAGCTAACAGGCAGTTGGCTTTTAGCTCATGCTGTAGAGGCTCATGCACTAAGCTCCAGAGATCCCTGGTTTGATCCTCCCTGCTGATGACTGGAGTCTATTGGCATTACACTTAACCACCCTGAGTGTTAGGAAGTTTTTCCTATTGTCCAACCTAAACCGCCCTTGCTGCAATTCAAGCCCATTGCTTTTTGTCCTACCCTCAGAGGTTCAGAAGAACAACTTTTCTCCCTCCTCCTTGTAACAACCTTTTACGTACTTGAAAACTGTTATGTCCCCTCTCAGTCTTCTCTTTTCCAGACTAAACAAACCCAATTTTTTCAATCTTCCCTCATAGGTCACGTTTTCTAGACCTTTAATCATTTGTGTTGCTCTTCTCTGGACTTTCTCCAGTTTGTCCACATCTTTCCTGAAATGTGGTGCCCAGAACTGAACACAATACTCCAGCTGAGGCCTAATACCATGTCGTACAATGTATTAAAACCCCATCTAATTATGGCTAAACTTAGTGTCTCTATGAATGAAAATATAAGAGTCAACAGCAAGTTTTAAATAATGTATTAAAAAACCAAGGAAATACCCAAATAAAAACATGATTAAGCTATCTTCAAGGTTCTAAAGACCAATTCATAGAATATGAGGGTTAGAAGGGACCTGAGGAGGTCATCTAGTCCAACCCCCTACTCAAAGTGGGACCAATCCCCAGACAGATTTTTACCCCAGTTCCCTAAATGGCCTCCTCAAGGACTGAACTCACTTCCCTGGGTTTAGCAGGCCAATGCTCAAACCACTGAGCTATCCCTCCCCCTCTGGCACATGGAGTGGCCAGCATGGGGCTTGAACCCATGACCTGGGTGTTATTAGCACCAGGCTCTAACCAGCTGAGCTAGCCAGCCTTAATTACATTTGGATTTTAAAATATGTATTTTCCCACAAATTTAACCTTAATTTAGAACTTCCTAATGTAAACATGTTTTTTTAAATAAGGGCTGGATTCAAAAAAGGACTTAGGCACCTAAGTGCTACTGTTGGTGCCTAAATCCCAGAATCAGGCCCCAATGGGATTCACAAGCCCCCTGCTCAGCTACAACTGAACCCTGTAGGCCTAAACTCACTCAACACCTACGTTTTTGCAGTAAAAGTTCCATAGGTGCCCATGTTTTTGCCAGTGTGCAGAAGAGTTTCTGCTGCTCCCCTTTAGGTGTTCAGATGCCTAAGCCCCAGTGCAATGCACAAAGCAGGGGAAGATGGGCGTTTCTCCATCTAACTTGCCTATGGAGCCCAATGCAGTTATCTTGTGAATCTGGCCCTAATGTTCTATTTAATGCCTTGAAGTCACTCAGAGGGACTACTCAGATGTAAAAAGTTAGACATGTGCATAAGTGTTTTCGGAATCAGGGCCCAAGTATTTTTATCTGAAAACATATAAAATCCAATCCTCCCACCTTTATTCATACAATGGTCCCTATTCACATTTGAATAAGGGTTACAAGACAGCCCCCTAGACACATAAGTTGTCATCACAGATTTTAAAATATCAGTAATATTGTCCAGAATAGATATATGTAAATGTATACCTTGTACACTAGTTTATATATTTCAAATACTACAGAACTGCCAATATCAATACTAAAATATGCCAAAGGCACAAACTTGATGCCTAATCACATCTGTTATCTTAGGTTTACAGTGCAGAATTTATCTGTAGAGCTCAGTTCTGATAAATTATCAGCATTTCCCTCTCATTTTCTGCTCTCCAAAAATAGCACTACTATCAAAATGAAACAGCAAGATATATAATATTTATGCCACATTTTAGGGGAGTGAAGACCAGTTGTAGAGGTACAGATATTGTCTTTTCTAATTAATAATCTGTAGACTAAAGATTCTTCAGTAAACATTGCCATGACAGACTTCACCTGAATGAACCTGCGTGGTGTATTGGATCAATGTTCTACAAATTAATAGTCTTCAGTTGTCAAATTAAATGGTAATTTAGGTAAACTCTTTTTTTCTTGTTTAGAAAAAGCCCTGTCTACTAACATATAAAGTTCTTCTTTTAATACATTAACGTATTAAATTACAGTATCTTAAAGTAATTTAAAAGTATGAATTATACTCACAAAACCAAATCAAATTAAAGGTTTTCCTCAATTTAAACCTTTTGCTTAGGAATTGCAGCATGTGTGGTATTTACTATGCATTGATCTCACTTTAAATACCAAAGCAGAATGGAGCAAAATAAAAGATAGAATGATTTTTTTTTAATTTTAGGGGCTTAAGTTAAACTTCAACATTATTTTAACTACCCTACCACTTCATATTGTAAGTGTGAACATTTGACATTAAGGTACAGCATTAAGCAAAACGTCATGGGCAAAGTGTAAACTCGGCATGAGAACCAGCCTATAAAAGCGTAAGCAATACTGAATGTTCACGAGAAGTTATGTATGTGGTCTGTGTAACATAGATGATTTTATACACATCTATATACACAATGGGACTGATTCTGCTCCTATTAAAGTCAATGGGAATTTTGTCTTTCAGTATAATCTGCCCCAAAAGGCCCCCTCACACAAACACACTCATAGGTTAGTTTCCAAGAATGAATGCCTTTATAGATTCAGTTTCCATAACTTAGTTCACAGAAGTACTGACACTAGAAGTCAGTGAGAAAAAAGTGGGGAAATCTTCCAGAAAACTAGAGTAAAATGTTGCCCCTAGTGAAAATGAAGGAATAGCTTCTTTAAAAACAAATCAAAGACATTAATTAAAACATTGTAAATAGTTACATTTGGCAGATAATTGTGTATTTCTATACATAATCCAAATTATGTAAATGACTTGACTACATTCAGGTGCTGGGTAATATTGCAAAGTAAATATTGCAAATAAAGCAACCTGAGTAGCTGCTTCCATAGGCAATTTTCAATTTCCTTGAGAGATATGTATAAAAAAACCCCTCTCTCCTTCTTGCTAACTTCTCTGCTATCCAAACCCAACCCTCACCTAGATCAAGGTAAACTAATCTGGAGGATTTCAGCTGTAAACTTTTGTCAATCTTATTACTTTGTATCCATAAGATATGTGATAATAAAATATTCTACACAGATCTGTTTCAATCATTCTATCATTTTCTTATATTCTGTGAAAGGCTGTTCACCAAGATGGAAATCTGTCAAAAACGATATATATAAACCCTTGTCTAAATTAATTATTATTACATAATCAAAACACATTTCACTTGTATAATGTATAATTGCTGTCTATGTTGCTACCTATTGCTCATCGTTTATTCAAGGGTTATATAAGAAACCTTTACCATTCAACAAAGCTTGTGATAGATACCTGCTACTTAGATAAGTTAATTTGTTATTTTTACTTTCAAAGCAATACTCATCAATATTAAAAACAGTTGGAGCAATGCATGATATAGATTTAAATTTCTGTTACTGTGGAAACTATTAGTTCTACCAAACCATTCTAAAAATATTTCTAGTGTTGAATATATGCCTATCACACTGGATTTGACTACACCAGATTGTTTTACCTTGAGTTAACTGATTGCCAGTTAACTGAGGTTAGTTAACATTATTTGGAGAAGAGGCACGGTAATTGTGATATAAGGCAATGAGGATTAGAGAGGGTCACTTCTAAGTATTCATCTACTATCACCTTCAGACATAAACAAAGACTACATTTAAAAATTGCAGTGCCTCTCTACAGCTAAAATTTCGGCAAAGGATAAAGGAAGGCATCAGATCATAGACCCGTTTACATGTTTTTAACAACTCTGGTTTGAGTCCTGTATTAGCAACTAGCAGAAGGCTGTGAAATATTATATTTCAGCAGCTTTAAAATAAAGAAATATATGAAATTAAAACATCAGTATATGTAAGAAAGGGTCCAATCTTTCTCCCACTGAAGTCAATAGTTCGGTGCAGTTCTTTGTTTTAAAGCTATAAATTGTTTGTACTTAGGAAACCCATGACATTGCATTTGCAGAATATAGATAGAAAATATTTGCGTATATTTATAGACAATTGTTTCCAATACAATAAACCTATTGAGAACAACTGGTCCTTATGTAATACCACATGTATTCCCATGATTTGTATTTGCAGGAAATGTACATACATTTTAATTTTAACTATAATCACAAGCAGTTTTATTTTAGGAAAAGATATTAGCTTTGAACAACTACCTATCAGTTTCATGGGCTGAAATTGGTCAAACTTATTTCCAATAAAGTTATGCAGAGTAAGACAGTCAGTTATCCACTCTTGATAGGTTCAGTTGGTTTATAATGGAATAGTTGTGTTTTAAATGCAAGCAAATATGCTATGAACAGAGAATCTGTAAAGTCTTTGAAGAGCATAAAGCATGTTTTATGCTGCTATTTCAAAATAGATCTTCTGTTTTGTATAATAGTTTGAAATCTATTTTTTAACAAAATAAACCCTTTAAACAAATTTAGACTATTCATAGTAAAATCTCCCTTCAATCCTAGAGTGCTACTTTTCAGCAGCACTTACTGAGAGCAACTGGGAAGGAGTTAAAGCATGGGAATTCTACAGCCAGCCTGCTGCAAACGATATAGATTTAAAGTGCCTTTGGAAATAGCGTCAATAATCCTTTGGGACATCATCTGCCTTCTATTTTCCATCATCAAAGCAAGGTCAGGAAAATCAGCTTCGAAATAAGGAGGTGGGGGGGAACAAAACATCCCAAACCCCCTTTCCTACGCTGCCAAAAAAAAAGTTTGCAGCACTTCTGCACCTGTCGCCCTTACCTGTTTGCAAGGAGATGTTGCTCGTTTCTGTGTCAGAGAGAGAGAAAATCCTGAGATGATACAAAGTCCCTGCTTCTAAGCCGATGTAGCTGCATTCGTAGGACTCGTTAGTCTTCTGGACGGGATGACACTCTGTGTGCGAGACGTTGTCAGAGCTGCACGTCAGGGTGAAGTTGCAGAGATTCCCCAAACTGCTCCATTTGAGATCGACAGACTGGCTGGAAACCCTCCACTCCGTCAGGTTGATGGCGCATTTCACAGGCTCCCCATGCCCCTTCTGGAGAGGACAACACAGCCCGTGGTTAGCCACAACGTGCCTTGACTTCTGCAGCACTCACCTGATTCCCTGCGTCGGTCTAGGGGCCATTGGGGTCGCTCACCAGGTGGGGAGACTTGCAAAGTGAGTCAAGGAAAGGAGACATTGCCCCCCTGCCCCTGGTTTGCGGGGGGGTGGGTGCTAATGATGAAGGCGGCGGTGGAAATTCACCTGGGGAGAGGTGGGCGAGTGGCAGGGGGCAGAGGGGAGTCTCTGAGCAGCAGGAAAGGGGGCTGCAGGCGAGTTGCTCTGGGATGGACTCAATGAAGATGAAATGGGGGTCCCCCCCCCGGCAGCTCACCTTGATGAGGGCCAGCGCCAGGCACAGGGAGACCCCAGCTGCCGCGCGCAGCATTGCCCCCAGTGTCTGACTGGCAATAGTCCCCGTAGTGGGGGGTGGGGAGGATAAAGAAGCGAAGTTGCCCCAAATGGGTCCTGGGTCGAGCCCCCTCCCCCCGGCCGGCCGGCGGGCGCAGGGCACTTGCTGCCCGCGCTCAGGGGGGGCCCCGCGCTCCCTGAGGTTTCCTTCGGGCAGGGGGTGCGCAGGGGCTGCCCGCGGCCGGCTGCAGGCTCCGAGAGGAGGAGGAGGAGGAGGAGGCGGCAGCTCGGCGCAGCACTTCCCACGCTGCCATGCTGACCCCGGCTGACTCTGCCTCAGCCCTGGCCGCCGACTTCCGCAATCAAAAGGCAATTTCCTCGCGTCCCTCTCCAGAGGCACAATGCGGGGAGGGAGGGGGGCAGGAGCCAATGTCTGCGGCCGGCAGGGCGCCCAGGCCGGGCTGCCCCTTGTGCCCCCCTCAGCCTGCTCCGAGACTTTCACTTTCCTCCGCTCCTTCCTCCTGGTCCTAGGCTCAGCGCCTCTCGCTCTCCCCCTTCACTTTCCTCTCCTCCCCCCGGCCCGCTTCCTTCCGATCTTCCTCCCGGGCTCCGCTCCCATCCCAGGGCTATTTCTGACCCCGCAGCGGCCAGCTGCCGATTGCCCTGGGCTTCTCCCCCCCCCCATACCCAGCGGAATCGCTTGTGTAAACCGTCTCCTTTCAGGCTTGCCTCACCCCGGGTCCCATCCAGTTCACTTTCCCAGCCCCCCTCCTCCCCCCAGCCTTTGCCGACCTGGGCTTTCCACAGATTGGTTCCAAACCTCCTTTCCCATCTGTCTAGCGACTGGTGGTGCCTCTGCAAAGTCATCATCTGGCTAGTGCTATGTTCTGGCTAAGTGTTTCAGCCCCTCCTTCATTCTCTCTCTGCCCCCCAGGGTCATTTCAGCAGTGCCCAAGATTAGATACCCAGCCGTCAACATACTCAGTCGTTATTTTTCTATCATATTCACACCAGTCTAATCTCTACCTGTAAGAACACAAAACATAATGGAAGGCTTTGTATGCCCTGGTATTTCATTTCTCCACAACTCCATGGATGGAGGAGTAACCAGTCCATCAAAGAGGGCCAAGTTATCTCCACTTCCCCCCACCCTCAACTTTTGTCCTTGAAACAATCTCCTTCCCAGTCCCTGAATAGCTCTGAAACTAAAAATACACACCACAGAAAGCAAGAAAGTCTCCAGATTCTCAGGGAACAAAGAAAATGAATTTCATACACTAAAGAAGCAGAAGCAACAGCAGAACCCACCACTTCTCCTATTTACTCCCATTTCCTTTCATTTACATTTCAAGCCATAGCAAACAAGGGGTGGGAGTGGGGGAATGTACCTAGAATTGTTTCACACCTTCAGGATAGATAACAAGCTAGAAGCAGATTGGGTAAATTTGGAGTTGAATAGAGAAGAAAGATAGGATCCCCCCTCCCTTTAAACAGGATATATTATATTTCTGCATTTTCAGTACTATATCATGTACAAGGGTTTTAACTTTCATGATCAACAATTAAGTAAGTTTGTCACCAGCATTGTTACATTTTCTTCTGTGGGCACTGACATGAAAAAATGCCTTGAGTTAAAAATGGCTATGTTTGTTAACCATCTTGGAGGAAGGGGTGGGGGTGGGGGAGAGTGCTGGATATTTCTGTCTATTGTTAGAAATAAGTGATTGGTCTGATAAGCAAGATCCAACAGTGTGAAAAGGCCAAACTTCTACCAGTTTCACTCGTGCTGAATAGTATCTTGGTCTCTGAGCCCACACTGAGCTTTCTGAGTGTGGATTCCCACACCTGTGCAAAGCTCCATTGATTTCAGTGGGACTGTGTGCAGGAGTCCACTGATGCTATTACGATCAACACATTATTCTGCACATAGTCCCATTGCAACAAATGTGGCAGAATCTGGCTCAAAATGAGGGACATCAACAAAAAATTGAGCAGCAACCCAAACATGAGATCATGCTGGATCAATTTCAGTGACATGTCTAAAATTGTTCTGTAACCACAATTATGTGATTCATAAGCTACAGTGATAATATTAGTATTATTTTTATTTACTATTTGTATTATGGTAGTGCTAGGAACCCCAGTCACTGACCAGGACCCTATGGTGATAGGCACTGAACAAACACGGTACAAAATGATGGTCTGTGCCCCAAAGAGCTATTCTAAAGTGATAAACAGTAGTTTGATAGGTAACACGTAGCATGTGTGTTAGAACAAAATAAATGTAGATCTGAAATGATCGAAGTACCTTGTTAAAATCAATTCAAGTTGAGTGATGTCTGTTTCTGCACTAGTCACTCAGACTTTCTGATATTATAAGTTTCAGAGTGGCGGCCGTGTTAGTCTGTATCCACAAAAAGAACAGGAGTACTTGTGGCACCTTAGCGACTAACACATTTATTTGAGTATAAACTTCATCTGATGAAGTGGGCTGTAGCCCACAAAAGCTTATGCTCAAATAAATGTGTTAGTCTCTAAGGTGCCACAAGTACTCCTGATATTATAAGATCATTTTTAGAAACAGTGAGGAGATAGTGCTTTCAAGAAGGACAAAATATTATCAATATTGTCACCATACCAGGGAACAGCAATCTTCAGAGACCTATAAGCATAGCATATCTGAAAAGAAAAAAAATATAGCTCCCTATTTCAACATGTGCATGTTTAAAAGCACCTGTCTTTTTTTGAACTTGTGTAGATCATACATAAGTACTTCTGATAATGCAACATGTTCAGAATCTTAAATTATAGCAAAGATGTACTTTAAAAATACATAAACTAAATATACATTTGGCATGAAAGAAGAAAAATCTGTGTCTGAGGAACATGGCAAACTTTTTTTGTTCAAATTTGCAGGTACGTTTCTAGACAATTAGCCCAATTGCCCTTTCCTTTACCATTTGGTCTGAATGAAATCAGGGGCAGCTTCATAGCTTCAACCAAATGTTGTATTTCACCTAAAAGGATTGAATTCTCCTAAAGAGGTTGTTTCCAACCAGAATAATTCAATTGTATTGTGCTATATGGCAAAAGAGAGCCAAATTTCAAAATTTCATCCTGGGAGATTCACAGGTAAGAGGATGCTACTGCTTTTTCTGTGTTGTCCTTAAACTGAGAAGCAGTTCTTTTTTTATTGAGTGACTGATTGATTTTTACTCCTGCAATCGAAAAGGCTTTAAAAGCTTCACCCTTCCTGTGTTTCCACTGGAAAATAAGTATAGGTTTGTGGACTTCCAGGAATCCTTCTATATATTGCAGAGGACAGTGACGCTCAAGGGTAAGGATTTCCAGAGATGTCTATTCCAACACAGGAATAAGGGATAGGATAGGTCATGGATGGTACTAGATTTTAACAGAATAAACAGCATAGTACCAAATAATTAATTCTAAGTTGGTACTGAACAGACACACTCTTATTAAATCAGTAAGCACAGCCTTTAGCAGTTACTGAATCAGTCTGCTCAGCCAAGATTTTTTTTTTTTTTAAAGCTGGAAGTGAGTTTTGGGAGTGCCCGGATGTGTGTCTAATAGCAGGCTCCAGTCTTTTTCAGACACTTTCCCAAGGTTTCCTGGCTTTTTTTTTTTTTTTTAACACCAACTGTGCTCTCTCTCTTTTTTTTTAATCAGAAGGAAATGGGCTTTGCATAGCTTTTGTCGCAGCTTTGAAAGTGCAAGCTGCAGATTTACTTGCAACCCAAAGCTGTTCTAAACTAAACATTTTGTTTTATTCAAGTGCCACCATTGTCCCCCCCAAAATGGATTTGTTCACAGTCAAACAACGTCAAGGCTTTTATTCAGTAAGCCATGGAGACTGGCCTGTGTTGGTACTGTTCACAGACAGCATTGTGTTCCTAACAATGATACTACGTACTTACATAGCTCTTTCTATTTTCAAAGCATTGTACAAACATACAATCCTTTAAACACCCATGGCAAGTGGACAAATACATGTTTTAACCCCATTTTACAGACAGGGAAACTGAAAGACTAGTAATTTAAGGCCAAAAATGTTAAACTTGTATGACTAAAGTGAAGCACCTAAATTAAAATGGCTTGATGTTGCTGAGATCTGCAGGTGCTCAATACCTCCAAAAATTAGATCACTTTTATGTAAATGCTTAATATGGATTTAAGTGCTTCATTTTAGGCATCTAGGCTTGAAAAATTTGACTTATGTGATTTGCTGATGTCCACTGATGTGAATCAGTGGCAAAACCAGGACTATAATTTAGGAATTCCAAGTTCACTAGATCATGATGTGGCCTGATTTTTCCAAAACTTTGATGGGGGTACTTTGTGACAGTGTGGGGAGGCAGAGTGTAAGTTTGCTATTAACAACAGAAGATATTGTGTAAAATTTCCATTCAGAGGGAAGTTACCAGTAGGCCCTTAGCATTCTAGTAGGGATGCATGTACCTTAATGGTGTTGTGTGAGAGAGCTAGCCTGATGTACTTTGAATGCAAATCATATAGGGTAACATCTAAATCACTTGCATGAAGCCTGAAAAATCAAATCATACTTGTATGCAATGCAAAATCCACCCTCAGCTCAGCACCAGACTGCGGGGTTGCAGTACAGCAACTTTACCTCTTGCTGCAGTTGCTTCAGCCTATGTGCTGGGATAGCAGCTACAGCCTCTCTGTACCTTTTGTGCAGGGTGTTCGGATTCTGGATCTGGATCCTGGGTCACATTGCTCCCCCTGTCTACCTCCAGTGCTGCTCTCCACATTAGCTCATGCAGAATGGGTGCAAACCAGGGATGTGGAGGTAGGGTGACCAGATGTCCTGATTTTATAGGGACAGTCCTGATTTTTGGGTCTTTTTCTTATATAGGCTCCTATTACCCCCCACCCCCGTCCCGATTTTTCACACTTGCAGTCTGGTCATCCTATGTGGAGGCCTTGCTTCGAGGCCTCTCCATCCACAATCTATCCATTCGGCCCTCCCCCCGAGCAAAGCCTAGGTGGTGCTGATGTCCTTGGGCAGGCCCACTGAGCCAGGGTGAATTTCACCATTACAGTGAAGACCATTGAATAAACAGAAAACTGTTATAGAGCACTCCAAACAGCTGCATGCTAGTTAGTTCTACTGGAATACACACAAAACTGGGCAGATACAAAGCACATTTCCCAGTCTCATCCAAAGTAATGCTGTCACCTAAAGTAACAACTAGACACTTTTATTTGCTTATTCCAAATTTTTAGCACAGAAAATACCCCATGGCAATAGAAGCAACATGGAATTGAGGGGATTTGAAACATCAGTATATCTGTAGCGGTGATACAACAAATTACATATCACATTTTTTAAACCTTACTGCCTGCACATAGCCAGATTTTTACAGATGATCTGTGTTTTTGCATCCACACATGGCACGTGCAAAAAACTGAGGGTGCAGTTTTTCTCCCACAGTGCTTGACTGTACCTTGAAGAGATGCACACAGAGGGAATGCTGGAAGGCATCCTATAGAGTCTGCATGTACACCGCTACATCATTTTCCAGGATGCAACTTAGTACTCTTTGCTGTTTTTTCTGGCCTATGCATAATGGCGGGCAAAGTCTGCCTCCTTCCCATCTCTGCCCTCCCTCTGTGGGTGAGTGCACCCTAAGTGAAACAAGGAGAGAGCAACCTCTGTGGTTCCCTGAGTGCAGGGCTTGTAGTTTTGCTTGACCCTTATGCAAGGTGGCAGTGAAAAAGCTCTTTACACCGTCTCCACACTGCATATCCCCAATATAAGAGCCAGGCTGAATCCAGTTCACAATTATTTAAGTCATTCAGACATCACCCGCTTATACTTGCAAACCATGTATTTAACCAAACTACCTAAATTGCACATAGGAATTACTCGCACCTGCAAAACAGCTGAAAATCAGGCTCATAAGGTTGGAATAGCACTTCTCTTTTCAATAGAGATGGAACCACAGTTCACACAGCATGCCAGTTGGAAAATCAGAAATAGCACCCTGTCCTTTGCCCGCTCAGTTGGGATGCACTTACTCTGAATATGTCCTCTTGCATTTTCAAGGTTCTTCTCAATGCATTTGACACAGATACAGAATGACTGAAAACCAGGTCCAATATATTCCAATTAACTTGTCTGCCTTACCTCTTCTGTGGTACTGAAGTAATGATGGGTAGTTGTTGGAATCCAGGATTTCTCGTTTACTTCAGACAACTTCAGGTTCAGATGGAGTTTTTCATTAATGTTTTTACTGTAGTTTTCTGTAATATTTGTGATGAAGATCTCTGTGCTACTCCTAAGGAAATTCCCAGGAGTAGATGTAATAGCATTAAAGGGTGAGGAGGTACTTCTACTGTTCTCCAAGATGCAGAAAATCCAATGCGGATCTAAGATGAATAAAGGACAATAACTAAAATTAGCTTCATATTTGCTCATCATCCTTTCTTTCAATGATAAAGACCTGGGACCTGTTATACTGTAAGTAGTTTAGTTTAAGTGTACCTGTCAGTTCTATAGCCTTTTATTTTCAGTGGAAACAGATGTTTTCTAGACCTTTCTCTTACACGATCAGAATATTTGTGAAAACCATAGTAAAATAAAATTACTGGATCATTTAAATCATCAATTTTAAGCAAAATTCCCCATTGACTTTGAAGAGGGGGATAGTGCTTTAATATTGATGGCATGGTATGGCTCACAGAATTTTGCACTTATTTTAATCTATTGGATATGAAAAGACTCCAGTTTCCTAGGGGAAAATAATTATTTGCATAACATTCCTGGCTAGAGTCCAATCTCATTTACAGGGTGTAAATGCAGCAGGACATCATTCAAGCTAATGGAGTTACTTTAGTGTAAATGCTGTCTAAATCTGGCCCTCTGTGTCACACGTGTGATGCTTGCATTTAACTTTTAATTCTTGCTTGGAAATAGTAGATCAAAGAATTCAAAACAATCTTGACAAATTGGAGAACTGTTCTGATTTAGACAAGTTGAAAATAACTAAAGATAAGTGCAAAATACTTCCCTTACTAAGGAAAAATCAAATGCACAACTACAAAATGGGGAATAACTGACTAGGTGGTAGTACTACTGAAAAGGATCTGGGGGTGATGGTGGATCAAAAATTGAACATGAGCCAACAATGTGATGCAGTTGCAAAAAAGGCTGAGGTCATTCTGTAAGATATGGGAAGTAATTGTCCTGCTCTACTCAGAACTGGAGAGGCTTCAGCTGGAGTCAGGGCCGTCCATAGGTGGGTGCGGGGCCTGGGACTATCCCCCCCATCCGCCCCAGGCCCTGCTCCCACTCCACCCCTTCACCCAAGCCTCCACCCCACCCCCATTCCATCCCTTCCCCCAAGCTCCCGCCCCGCCTATTTTCGGCTTCTGCCCCCTCCCCCGAGCGATGCTGAGAGCCGGCAGGGCAGGGCAGACTGGGCCCAGGTCGCTTGTTGCTGCTGGCAACAGACCCCCCGCTATCTCCCCAGACTGCCCTGGACCCCATGTCCCCCTGAAGCTCAGGGCCCCCACAAAGTGCAGGGCTCGGGGCAGTTGCCCCGGTCCATCCTATGGACAGGACAGCTCTGGCTGGAGTACTGTGTCCAGTTCTGGGCAGTACAATTTAGGAAAGATGTGGACAAATTGGAGACATGCCAGAGCAGAGCAACAAAAATTACAAAAAGGTTAGAAAACCTGACCTCTGAGGAAAGGTTAAAAAAACTGGGCTTGTTTAGTTTTCAGAAAAGAAGACTGAGGGGGGACCTGATAACATTCTACATATATGTTAAGGACTGTTACAAAGAGGACGGTGATCAATTGGTCTGTATCAAGGGAGATTTAGGTTTGATATTAGGAAAAAATTTCTAACTCCAACGTTAGTTAAGATTTGGGATAGGCTTTAAAGGGATGTTGTAGAATTCCCATCACTGGAGGTTTTTAAGAACAGGTTGGACAAACAGCTGTCAGGGATGGTCTAGGTTTTCTTGATTCTGCTTCAGTGCAGGGGGCTGGACTTGATGACCTCTCAAGGTCCTTTCCAGCTCCACATTTCCAAGATTCGATGATCATTTAAAACATTTCCATGTGTACTATTATACCAGTTCTGTCCAGAGAGCAAACTACCCCTGGTTGCTGTCTTTTCACGGTTCTGATAACAATTATATGAGTTAGCTGAATCATCTGCAAATTTGTACCACTGGTTTGTGTTTTTAGTCACGTATCCTTTAAGAGAATGCCAAAGTTGCAATTAGAGTGCAGGAAAGATTTTACTGCATATTTTTCCTCCACATTTTCATGTCTCTTCCTCCCCACTGATATGTATTTAATCTCCTTTCTCTGTGGCCAGTAGGGCAGGGTTCAATCTGTGGTGGACTCTCCATCTGGGAGCACCACATTTAGGCTGGGCACTTGGAACTGCTCACTGTCTTCTCCCAGAGAACTGAACCACCATGTCTAGCCTTTACTAGCCTAAAGCCCATGATACTTTGCCTGTCTTTGAAGCAGGGTCTTGCATGTGCCAGAACTTTGTTTTGGTGCTGCACCACTGCGTTGGTTGCCACTTAGAACAATTTTAGCTCACAGGCCTTCTAAAAAGATTTAATGACTGGGTTAGATGTAGCAGAAAACTTCCAGTATGATTACTTAGCATGTAATTATGAAGTCTTAGCATGCCAACCTATGATTACTCCTCTACCAAAAGGATGAGTTGGTGAACTTTCATCCTAAAATGAATATAACTTTTCTCATATGTCAACTTGCCTATTTAATGCTACTGATAAACTGAAATTTTGCCTGCTCTTATTTACATCCAGGAATATAATCCAAATATACAAGACATATGTTTTTGCAAGTTACACTTTAATGAACGTGTTTCCTTGTCCGAACAACACAGTATGTTAGCCCAGCATGTATCTTCTGAGCCCTTTCAGAAGTATTTCTCAGATGAATATATAACCATACTGTGCATGGAGCCAATTTTGATCTAATTTTGCTCTTCTATGAACAAAAATTTCTGGGTCTCTATTAAATCACAAAAATGTTGATAAAATATTTTACAAAATCTAGGTGCTAAGGCCAGTACTGCAGGTCTAATTCTGCTCTCTCTTACATGGGTATAAGGCTGGATTAACTCCACTGAAATTGCTGATGTAACCGGGAGAGCAGCATTTAAGCTAAAGTCTGCTCCAGTGGTGCAGAACAGCTCGGATGCTGTTTTAATAGGGTATCTGGGGAATCCCCTGGTGCGTGTGTGGAGCACATGTAGTTGCTCTACACGACACAGCTTTAACCAGAGGGGAGAGAGAGGGTGTGGCTAGAGCATCACTGTGCTCCCACTGTCCTCAGTTGCAAGGAGGGCCCCTTGGGGCCATAGAAATGTAGCATGTCTCTGAAACGTCCCTGTTACATCAAAGACTAGACTAGCGGGCAGAAAGGCTGCTTAAAGACAATGGGAGCTACCACGTGCTCAGCAGCACTTTTGAAAATCAGGCCATTTGATTTGGTGCCTAAATATGGATTTAGAAGCCGAACTTTAAGCACCCCTTTTTGAAAACCTTGGCCTCAGCCAAGTTACGTACAGCTAGATAGCAATGATTGCAGCAGGAAATGGTTTGCATTACATTGCCAGCTGGGTTTTAGGGAAGCTTCAACTCCATAAAAGGGCAGATCCTGACACTAGAACCACACATACAGCATTCAGCAGTCAGGGGGCTAGTAGCTGCTACCATGCAGACGAGACATAAATTGATAGACAGTAAGTCAGAACGGTCTGTAGAGCAGGTGTTTCGCAGAAACACTCCCTCACCTCAGCAAGAAGTTAAATTGAACACAGAATCACACATAGGATAGTCATGCTGTACATGTGGATGTCAAGGTCAGTACTACTGTGGGTTTCTAGCCAAAGGATCCTTCTAGTCAACATAAGATTGACCTCAGGAGCCAGTCAGTTACCTTTCACTATATAAATAAGTGTCTTGCTCTATTTTCAGGAGTGCTGCTCAATATAGACCTGCTTCGCCTCACATTGAAATTGATGGTAGCTTTGCATTAACTTCAATAAAAGCAGAATCAGACCTAATATTATTTTTCCAAGGGAGCAGCACCACTGTCCTGATATAAGGATTCCTGGTCCATCTTAAATGGAAGGTATTTATTAAAGAAAACTACCCATCGTAGACACAAACAGATATCCACACAGCTTGAGTTCCAGCATTGTATCTCTTTTTGGCCAGGGAGCACCCACCTGCTTAGAAATCTATACAGCACACAGAGAGCTCTATGGGTAGGCTTTTCAAAAGTGTTCAGCATTGTTCTTATTGCTCCCATTGAAATCGATGGAAAAACTCTCACTGACTTTAATGGGAACAATTGGGCCAACAGGGAGTAATTTTTTAAAGGTGACATCTAGTGGCTGAATGACATACTACATGTAAACATACTACAACCATCAGTGAATAAAGCATGAGAGAACGTCATGAAAAAGCTATCTTGCAAACTGCATATACACATTCCTCTTTTGCCACCTAAGCAAAATAAGGCCATTTACAAGAATGTGAAATCCATCAGTTTTGGGACTACGATGGTAGTGTGCAATGGAAAAATATATTGCTGATTTAGTTGCCAGGTACTAGTATCCTATCATGACTCCTAAATACCCAGACAAGCTGGTCTGGCACAGCTTTTTGGAACTTCTCAGATCTTGTAACATTGGCTACCAGGGGTAAGCAGAAACAGTTTAAAATAACTGATGTTGAATTATAACTGAAATGTGCATGAATCAGACACCTGTTATGGAATTTAAGAGAAGCTATTATATAAAATCGGTCCTAAGCAATTATTTAAAATAGAAGGGCAATGTTTTAAAAGGGTCTGTATGTTTTTCAGGAAAAATGAATGTTGGATTTAGATATCTAACTACTTGACTTGTAGGTAGCCTGAAAAAATAGATGCTGTTTTTAAAAATCAGGCTCCATCTTTTGTTGTAGGTAAGAATATAGAAGAGTAGCAGAAATTGACAAATGGTATGTTTTTAAAGGCTTCTCTGTGTAGTTCCTTAAAAGTTAAAAAAAATGGATTTTACCTTAGAAAAATGTCTTCCTCATCTGAGACTTTGCATTACAGGGTTTATCCTTGAGCAAATTTTTGTATCCCACGCATATATAGGGGGAAATTGAACTGGTTCAGATAAAAACAAGAATGCCCCCAAACTTCACCCTAAACCCACGTTTCCTTACACTTACTAGTTTTGGAAATTCTGCAGTAGCCCCAAGAGAGCCAGTTCTTGTGGTGGATCCAATGCCAATGGAAGCAGGACATTCCAGATATCTAATGTGACACCTGCTTCCAGCCTATTTCCACAGACCCAAGAGATTAAGAACATAAGAACGGCCATACTGGGTCAGACCAAAGGTCCATCTAGCCCAGTATCCTGTCTACCGACAGTGGCCAATGCCAGGTGCCCCAGAGGGAATGAAAAGAACAGGTAATCATCAAGTGATCTATCCCCTGTCGCCCTTTCCTAGCTTCTGGCAAACAGAGGCTAAGGACATCTTCCCTGCCCATTCTGGCAAATAGTCATTGATGGACCTATCCTCCATGAATTTATCTAGTTCTTTTTTAGCCCTGTTATAGTCTTGGCCTTTACAACATCCTCTGGCAAAGAGTTCCACAGGTTGACTGTGCATTGTGTGAAGAAATACTTTATTTTGTTTGTTTTAAACCTGCTGGCCATTAATTTCATTGGGTGACCCTTACTTCTTTTGTTATGAGAAGGAGTAAATAACACTTCCTTATTTACTTTCTCCACACTAGTCATGATTTTATAGGACTCTATGATATACTCCCAGTTGTCTCATTTCCAAACTGAAAAGTCCCAGTCTTATTAATCTCTGCTCATACAGAAGCTGTTCCGTAACCCTAATAATTTTTGTTTCCCTTTTCTGAACCTTTTCCAATTCCAATATATCTTTTTTGAGATCGGGCGACCCCATCTACACCCAGTGTTCAAAGTGTGGGCATATCATGGACTTATATAGAGTCAATATAGTATTTTCTGTATTATCTATCCCTTTCCTGATGATTCCCAACACTCTGTTTGCTTTTTTGACTGTTGCTGCACATTGAGTGGGTGTTTTCAGAGAACTATCCACAGTGACTCCAAGATCTCTTTCTTGAATGGTAACAGCTAATTTAGACCCCATCATTTTAGATGTATAGTTGGGATTATGTTTTCCAATGTGCATTACTTTGCATTTATCAACACTGAATTTCATCTGCCATTTTGTTGCCCAGTCACCCAGTTCTGAGAGATCCCTTTGTAGCTCTTTGCAGTCTGCCTGGGACTTAACTACTTTAATTAATTAATAATATTTTTTTAATTAATGGAGATATACCTATCTTCTAGAACTGGAAGGGACCTTGAAAGGTCATCAAGTCCAGCCCCCTGCCTTCACTAGCAGGACCAAGTACTGATTTTGCCCCAGATCCTTAAGTAGCCCCCCTCAAGGATTGAACTCACAACTCTGGGTTTAGCAGGCCAATGCTCAAACCGCTGAGCTATCCCTCCCCACATTTTGCCACCTCACTGTTTACCCCTTTTTCCGGATTCTGTGACTTCCTGCGACCTCTGTGACTTCTGCAGTAGTCAATGTGGCTGACCCCAGCACTGCCCGAGCAGCTGACCCCAGGGCCAGCTGCTTAGGTGGTGCTGGGGACAGCCACACTGGCCACTGCTGGAGTGGCTCCACAGCCAGCCGCTCGGGCGGGTCTGCAGCCAGCTGCACTAGCTGCTGCTGGAGTGGCCGGGGAGTCGCACTGGCTGCTGCTCTGGCGACCCTGTTAAAATCTTTAAGAAATTTCTCTATATCGTTATTCCACCAGGAAGTTCTTCAGGCTCTAAGTGTCCCTGCAGTCCTCTCTTTCCTGTTCCTGAACCTTACTGGGCTCTTTCCTTTGGATGGTGTTGGATGTGTTTACGTCCCTGGTCTCTCAACAAATGTGTCAAGGACTTTCCATTGTTATTCTCTGACAGTCACAGATATCAGCACCAGGGTAGGGGAGGCACTTTGTCTCTCTCTTGCCTCTCTGAGATGGGCTCAACACTAGTGCAGTGATGAATTTGGGCCTTAATCTCCCCTTTGCTCTGTGAATAGGTCAGAGGGTTTTTAGTGGAACAACACAAAGTGATCCTTTCTGCTAGGGCTGATAGTGCAGCCTCCATGGTGCTCCCACCATTTAACAGCTGTGCAGAGAAGGATAAAGTTCCACTTGCACTCAAGAGCCATGTCAGTGCTAGGTTTCAGAGTAGCAGCCGTGTTAGTCTGTATCCGCAAAAAGAACAGGAGTACTTGTGGCACCTTAGAGACTAACACATTTATTTCAGCATAAGCTTTCGTGGGCTACAGCTCACTTCTTCGGATGGACAAGGTAAATTTGTTAGTCTCTAAGGTGCCACAAGTACTCCTGTTCTTTATGTCAGTGCTAGATTACTAGGCCAATCAATAGAGATGATATTGTTTATTGCTAGATTTACAATTGAGAATTTATATTTTAACTCATCATTTATTATAAATTAAACCTTCTAGGATGGGATGGGAGTAGGCTGTGTGAGTTTTTCACTTTTAAGAGATTCATTACAATTACACCAGTCAGTAGTAACAAAAAGGCAGTACCACACACAGGGGCGGCTCGAGGCATTTTGCTGCCCCAAGCACGGCAGGCAGGCTGCCTTTGTCGGCTTGCCTGTGGAGGGTCTGTTGGTCCCGCGGCTTCGGCGGACCTCCCACAGGCAAGCCGCCGAAGGCAGCCTGCCTGCTGCCCTCGCGGCGCCGGCAGAGCGTGCCCCGCAGCTTGCTGCCCCAACCACACGCTTCGCGTGCTGGGGCCTGGAGCCGCCCCTGACCACACAGAAGCTCTTCAGAGACTTATGTGAAATGAATTGGTGGTCCCACTTCAGTTCCTACTGGGCAAATATCCACATCACAAAAATTACTAGTATATTTGTCAGCAATTGGCACCTTTGTCTGCAGTCTCAGCAGGGAGATCAACTAACAAATGAACTAAATCTTAGTTCTAAGAGACATGGTTGTGACATATTGACCAGATAGTTTGAGGAGGGCAACTTGCATGCTCACTGCCTGTTCTATGGGTTAAGGGGTGATTTCACACACGGCTTTTTATATGGCAGTAACATTAAATTCATTGCATTGACCTAGAAAAACACAACTTGATTATGGAATATCTATTGATTTTTTTCCAGAAAAACTATTTTGACGTAAATGAGGGGAGAATGGTTTGGGAGAAGGGAAAAAAGGAATAAAAAGGAAAGCTGTGAGAAGAAGACGACAACAATAACTAGAGGAGAGACAAGCCAGTAGGCCTTGACTTGGGTGAAAGTGACTGAGGGTAGAAGCCTGGCTGTTGAACGGGTGGGAATGAGGCGGAACTTGGTTGCGGAGGGTTCCATATGTGGGTGTGGAAAGTACGTCCATACAGAGAAGGGCACAAATCAAAAAGTCTGGAGAGCAGCCCAAGCCTTGGAGGGAGGTTTTTCCCAAACTTTCCAATTTCAGTCCCTTCTGCTGTTTGCTCATTATTAGTTTGAAACCTGGTTCTGAGACCAAAGGTGATTGCATTAAATGAGTGCACCCAGTCCAGTCCCTGGGTAATCACCCTGTTTAGGTCACTTTTACTTATCTTTTCAATCCGAGTACTTAGTTCAATCCTCTTTCTGTGACTTATCAGTCAGAATCCTCATTCTGCCAACTTTTCAGGAAGAAGAGGCATTTTATGAAGTCCTCCTCTGGTATCTTTTCATTCCATGAACACAGTGTACAGGAAAATAGAATCCAAAGTAATATCCTTTGGTTCTATTCTGCTATCTATTAGCAATAAGTTAACATTTAGACAGTGTCTAAACCAGAGGTCGGCAACCTTTCAGAAGTGGTGTGCCGAGTCTTCATTTATTGACTCTAATTTAAGGTTTCGCATGCCAGTAATACATTTTAATGTTTTTAGAAGGTCTCTTTCTATAAGTCTATAATATATAACTAAACTATTGTTGTATGTAAAGTAAATAAGATTTTTAAAATGTTTAAGAAGCTTCATTTAAAATTAAATTAAAATGCAGAGTCCCCCAGACTAGTGGCCAGGACCCAGGCAGTGCGAGTGCCACTGAAAATCAGCTTGCGTGCCGCCTTTGGCACCCGTGCCATAGGTTGCCTACCCCTGGTCTAAACTATTAGAATGGACTTAGTTTGGATATCGACTGCTGGTTCCACAGGGAACTGCATTTGATCAGGAGAGACAGTGTGTTTATAGATTTTCTAGTTAGAACTTGTATGTAATGTAGAATTGAAAGACATTAAGTGGGAGATATTTCAAAGACACAAAGGGATATCTAAGCCCAGCTCCCATTGAAAGTCAATGGGAGTTGGAGACCTAACTCCCAACTATGCCTTTAAAGGTCTCCCCCATGAAATAACAGATGTGCTTCTGTTTGTCAATATGGACTCAGACACTAGTTTGTCAGTATATGCGCAAGTAACCCATTCTGGTGCTTCACCACCCTTCTAGTGAAAAAGTTTATCCTAATATCCAACCTAAACCTCCCCCACTACAACTTGAGACCATTACTCCTTGTTCTGTCATCTGCTACCACTAGATCCATCCTCTTTGGAACCCGCTTTCAGGTAGTTGAAAGCAGCTATCAAATCCCCCCTCATTCTTCTCTTCTGCAGACTAAATAATCCCAGTTCCCTCAGTCTCTTCTCATAAGTCATGTGCTCCAGCCCCCTAATCATTTTTGTTGCCCTCCACTGGACTCTTTCCAATTTTTCCACATCCTTCTTGTAGTGTGGAGCCCAAAACTGGATACAGTACTCCAGATGAGGTCTCACCAATGCTGAATAGAGGGGAATTATCACGGCCCTCGATCTGCTGGCAATGCTCCTACTTATAGAGCCCAAAATGCCATTAGCCTTCTTGGCAACAAGGGCACACTGTTGACTCATATCCAGCTTCTCGTCCACTGTAACTCCTAGGTCCTTTTCTTCATCACTGTTGCCTAGCCATTCGGTCCCTAGTCTGTAGCAGTGCATGGGGTTCTTCCATCCTAAGTGCAGGACTCTGCACTTGTCCTTGTTGAACCTCGTCAGGTTTCTTTTGGCCCAATCCTCTAATTTGTCTAGGTCCCTCTGTATCCTATCCCTACCCTCCAGGGTATCTACCACTCCTCCCAGTTTAGTGTCATCTGCAAACTTGCTGAGGGTGCAGTCCATGCCGTCCTCCAGATCATTAATGAAGATATTGAACAAACCCGGCCCCAGGACTGACCCTTGGGGCACTCTGCTTGATCCCGGCTGCCAACTAGACATGGAGCCATTGATCACTACCCGTTGAGCCCGACAATCTAGCCAGCTTTCTATCCACCTTATAGTCCATTCATCCAGCCCATACTTCGTTAACTTGCTGGCAAGAATACTGTGGGAGACCGTATCTAAAGCTTTGCTAAAGTCAAGGAATAACACATCCACTGCTTTCCCCTCATCCACAGAGCCAGTTATCTCATCATAAAAGGCAATTAGGTTAGTCAGGCATGACTTGCCCTTGGTGAATCCATGCTGACTGTTCCTGATCACTTTCCTCTCCTCTAAGTGCTTCAAAATTGATTCCTGAGGACCTGTTCCATGATTTTCCAGGGACTGAGGTGAGGCTGACTGGCCTGTTTCCCAGATCCTCCTTCTTCCCTTTTTTAAAGATGGGCACTACATTAGCCCTTTTCCAGTCATCCAGGACCATGAGTTTTCAAAGATGAAGTCATTATATATATAGTATTTGTTGGTGAGAGTTCAGGAGAGACCTAGAGGTTTTAAGATCATCATAAAGATGGGCAATAGTTTCATTAAAAGTGCACATATATAATGTAAGTACCAGTACTCTTTACTTAAGCAATGAGACATGAGAAGCAGAATATTTTTAGGTGATTATAGGGTATCTTGGATAGTCTTAACATGCACAAAGATGAAATGCAATGTTCTTTAGTTGGAAATCATAGTTTTTAGAATGAAAACGTGCAGGGTATTTTTTAAGCTTTTATGTAAAAAACGGATAATTTTATACTAAAGATTATATATTTTTCTAAATATCTTAAAAAAACTTTTCTAATTCAAACCATTTGTCAGACACCATTTGTTTCATGTTCAGTGCATGTTGCATCATATTGCTTTGTTAAAGGCATACACTGAAGCTGGTTGAAATTCTTTGAAATTTTGACAAAAATATTATGTGAAAACTTTTGAATTTTTGTGTGTGTGTAAAAATGTTTCATCATTTTTTGACCAGCTCTAACATACACTAATTTGTAAACCAAAAAATCTGTATGCTACAGTTAGGCTGGAGGGGGAACCTTTAGCTATTCACTTGTGCTGACCAGGCGCTCCAACTGCTTTGGATGGTGGATGCTAAGTACCTTGTAGACAGTGGTGAAAGTCTGAGCCACTGGAATTTTGATGGACCAGAAAGGCATTGTTCTAACAGCCTTGGCAAGAAGGTGGCTAGCACATGGAAAAATGCTTTCTATCACTTCTATTTTCAGTTTAACCTACATTTTAAACCAACAAAAAACCCTTGGGATGAGACTTACTTCTATTTGGAAGAGAAATAGCTGGAACTATAGAGACTCCAAGAAGGAGGCAGGAGAATCTAAGAGGGCCCTGCTCACAATGAACCCTACACATTAGATGTTGGGCATTATTGAGTGCTTCTTCTGGCTAGCTGGCTACTTTATGCCTGATCCTACTCCTTTGAAGTCAATACGAGGTTTACCATTGACTTTAAAGGGTGCAGGATCAAGCCTTTTTGGTTTTAATCTCCTCATCATGTAACCCTCCAAGACTCAGTCCAATGTTTGAGATAGAAAAAGAGGACAGGCACACAAGAGGTGTGCAGAAGGGTACTGTTTTAGAGGGGAGGGTCTGGATGAGGGACAGATGGTGAAAAGGAGCAGATCAAGTGGAAGAGAGTGGGGAAAATGGAAACAAGAAATGTTGGCACTAACAGGCTGAATGTCAAAGTGTACAGTGTAATGGGGTTTAGCAAATCCCACACTGAGCAAAGGCAGAAGGGAGAGGAGAGTGCCCCCTACTTACAAGGAATCAGGTTGATCACTCCCCCTGCACAGCTGCCAGAACTTCCCATCACAAAGACATGGACCCACAGCTGTGACCAATAAGGAAAACAAGCCCATCTATAAATGAGGGTGAACAGAGAAGGAAAGGGAGATAGAAAAGCCTGGGATAGCTGAGGGTCAGCTAGCTCCAATTCAGGCTGCATCTAAGAAACCCAAAAGGAGATGGCAAGCTCTGGAGTTGAAGCTAAGAATTTATGGATTGGTTGAATTGAAGGGGACCAATTAGGAAAAACTGAGTCCCTTAGACAGACTGCACCAAGAGCAGCTGACAATGAGTCATTTTTCTCATTTGTTATATCCTCTGTTTTGTCTAGCTGAAGTTGCAGACTAAACAGACTGAGGATATAATGATGTTGTATTTGGTGCACATTTCCCCGCCTCTTGTTCTGTGTCTTTGAGGAGCTGAGCACACTAAGGCAGGAGTTCTCTCAACAAATTTTTTGGTGACCTCAGATTGTGGCCACCAACTCTTGCTGGTGGCCGCTGTGACCGTTTCCCCAAAATATTTAATTAATATTAGAAAAAACAAATAAATATGCACAGATAACATGTCCAAATCATTATAATCTATCTATGTAGGGTTTTTTTGCAGACTCAATAATAAAAATAGTGTACAGTTGTCTCTATTCTTTAGGGGATCTAAACAGAATAGAAACACAAATAAGGTGCTTTGAACATTCTTGTCTTTTTCTTATTGTTTCTTTTGCTTTTTTTGGTTGCTTTTTATTTTTAGACTTGCTAGCTACTAAGTGTGCTGTGAAAAGTGATACTAACAAACACACAAATTTTCACAGAAGACTCACTCCAGAAAGCCCGAGAACAAATTAAGCCCTTGATGGGAAGGTGGGTACAGAGGCAGCAGGGGCCAAGGGCAATGGGGCACTGAGGGAGGCAGCAGGGGGGCAGAGATGATGGGGGGTGAGTTTGGGGCCAGAGTCCATCACCACGCAGCCAGGGAATGGAGCCCAAAGTGCATGCCCAGGGGACAGGGCTTGGGGACAGAGCCCGAAGCGCCGTGGCTGTAGCCTGCCACCCGAGGGCTGAAGCCCAACCCCACTGACTCCGGGAAGGTGGGGAACTCACTGGCTGCTTGTCTCTCTCCAGAGTCAGGCAGGGCCCTACTACTCCTGGTGGCCCCTGGGGAGGGGCTGCTGCTTTGCACTCTCACCCCCTCCTCCCCATCACCACCCAGGAGGCTGTGGCCGCAAGAAAAGCCCCTGGTGGCTGCATTTGAGAAATGCTGCACTAAGGTACTCAACACATGATAAATCCATTTTATCTTTACGGTGTAAGTGCTGTATTTAGATCGGGCTCAGGCCTGAAGTTTTTACTCCTAGGAAAAACATGGGAGTGTTTGCTGCAGTAAGAACAGCAGGATAGGTCTATATTAATACCATAGAGGCGGGTAATGCAATAGTACTGTCTTCTAAACCAGAATATAGGCTACATGGTGATTACTAGAGCTGAGTGAATAATCACAAAGCATTTGACCAGTTTACCATTCTTTTCTCATTTGCCAACCGTCCACAGATCACAATGGTACTGGCCCTAAAATTATCTGTGGACAATTATTTTGGCTATTTCCTCTGTGGTAGTAATGACCTTTCACCTTTCTTACCTAGCAGCTACCAAATCTTGTAACTACCAAATAATCTACAGGACATAAAGTTTTGGTGCAATTCTATAATAGTGCCACTTGAAAATCATGTACACAGCTGTTGTGGAGCCAGAGTGTGAGCTTTTGTGAATCCCTCAGTCTCCCATATTTCCATTTGTAAGTCATGCAAGACTCAGGAAACCCAGCAACATTGTAGTCTTGTTCTTGTTCTATTTCAAAATAGATCCCCTGAAATGTATACAATTAAACCAAATATTTGAGCTCCTCTCTTGCTGTCCCCCACTTCTGCATATGCTATATTTACTCTCCATACTAAGGCTAGCTGGAAAAGAACTCAATTTCTGGAAAAAAATGGTTTTGAAATTTGGTTTCATTCCATGTGCGAATGAAACCAAGGCCCTTTGAAACTTTTCCCTAAAAACCAGAGAGAAGAAGATACCCATGCCAGAATAGCCAACAGCCCAGGGGTTAGAGCACTCCTGGAATGCGAGAGTTAGCAGAGCAGGAACTTGAACCTCTGACTCCCACATCCCAAGTATCCTGGGAAGTGTTTCTTTCTCTCTGGGCAGATTAATATTTACTTATTTATGCAAAATGAAAGAGGTCCAACAGCAAAGATTGTGAGAGACTCACCCCAGAATGGCCAATACTGGGATGTGGAAGACTAAGGTTCAAGTCCCTGCTCTAAATCAAGTAGAGTTTGGACTTGAACCAGCACACCCTACAGCCCAGCTGAGTGCCCTAACCACTAGCCTATTGGCTATTCTGTGGGTTCTCTCCACCCCACTCCCAAGAGTTTCCATCTTGGACTTGAGAAACCCTTCTAACTGATACATTTCCAAGAGCAGTTTTTGTTTCACACACAAAGATCCTACTCCTAACGCCATCTTTCCCTTCCTCCCAAATCTCCCAATTTGCTCCCTGATCATGCTTCATAGCCTCTGTTCCTTCAAGTGCAATCCCTTTCCTGATCATTCTCTCTGTTTTGGGCCTTTTCACACACTCCCCTACTCCTCCTAGCTCCTAGTTCTAGTGCTGTTCTGAATCCAACAGGCTGCTAGTTTCCTGTACCCACTTTGCTTATTGTACATGGTGTAAACTCAGATGATCTAACAACACTGGAAGCTGTCTTGAAATTTCACAATCATGTGAGCCTTCCATGGATCAATGTGCCCCAGAATTGTGTTTTTGACCTTGAAAAGAAGACCTTAGAGATTTGAGGTTCATCGTACAAGAGGCTGAGTGCCCTCAACTCTTACTGACTTGAGTGGGACTTTAGGATACTCAGCATCTCATGGGGATGCATAGCACCTTGCAAGATTGGCCCCTTGATGATGGAATTTGGTCCAACCAACTGCCAGACTCATTGAAACTCAGTCATGGATTTTGTGAGATGGCGAAGGAAGGAAAGGCCTGTGTTGGATTAAGAAGTCACTTCTGACTGGTTAGGGATGGGATACTTATCCAAACTGATCCTGACCTTCACAAAAAGTCATATGTGCTCTAGAACCAAAATTCTGTATCCCAACACTTGTAAGAAGTCAGATTTGAAACTGAAATCTGAATTCAAACTTTCCCAAAGTTCAGGATGTTCATATTTGATGTTTGGATTAGGCCTATTACAGAGATAGTTGCACTTCTTGGGTTTGGAGAGTGTCCCATCTCAAATTTGGTTAGCTGTTTGGGCAGAGATTCAGCCTGGTTTTCTTTTTTTGCAAGACTGAATCATTCCTTTGCCAAAACCTCACTATTCTTCAGTGAATGGTAACTACCATAAAAGCAAAGAGTAATTATATTAAAATAGAGCATTACCAGAGTAGAATAATTTGCATCCATTCCAATTCTGAAGACATTATGCAGTCCTTACTGTGTAATTTTACCTGAATAAAGACTAAAGCCAACATTTTCCAACTTGAGTCCCTAAAGCTATCATTCTATATCTATATTTAGACACGTAAACAAATGAAAGCTGCTGATCATGCACAGCTCCCATTGTTGTCAATGTCAGATACAGGTGTTCAGCACCTCTGACAATCAGCCCATTTGTTTAGGTGCCTAAATATGGAACCTAAGTTTAGGCATCCAAGTTGAAAAATTTTGGCCAGAGATAGACTTTATGACTGGGACAATTAGCATTATGATTTTTTTCTATAGTATTCAGTGTTTTATACTTTTATGAAGAAAGTTGCAGCAGTCTGTGCTTAAGTCTACTCCTTTACAGTCCTTGTTATGACATTATAAACACATGGTGTCAGTGCCTGTTGAATGCTTGGAAATTTTTAGTCATCTGATGAAAATGATAACTGAGACCTATTGTACTACTGATTTTTCAGCAGAGCTCCACAAAGAAGTCAATGAGGACATCTGCTTAAAAATGGAAGGCACAACAGAGCCCCCAAAATGCTTTTCAGTGTCATATATTGTACTTCAAATATGCTTGTATTTTTTTAAAGAGAATGCTCATGAAATACAGTTTCAAAGCTGGAATGTGGACTCAAGTGACAATATCAAATTACCCACCAGCCAACCCCTTTTCCTTCTTCTATCTTAGCTCCCATGTGCATTCCATAGACACTCACAACAACATACTACGTGTCCTCTCGATCTATTTTACATCCTTACTGTAGCCCTGATTCCATAAACATTCATCTTCATGACATACTCAGGTGAGCAGTCCCACTGCTTTGAGTAAATGTATGTAAATTGTTGTAGGATTAGGCCTAATCTTATTACAAATGGTAAATCAGATGTGAATCAGGCCCAAAACATGTAATGTAAAATAGATTTCAAAAATAACGATAACTGACAAAAAAGTCTTATAACAACTCACTCATTTTGTTTTAAACTTCCTAAAAAACGTCAGATGGTCACATGACACATTCGTGTATAAATTTTAAAGCAATTTTTTTAAAGGATGGAATAAATCACATGTGATGCAGTTTATTGTCTTTGTAATAAAGAGCTAGCTAGCTAGGTCATTATGATTTACTTTAGTGCACTGCTAAATCATAGCACAGGACAATCCTGAAAAGTGCTACTGTGACCTCTAATAAACAACAAAGAAAGAGCTGTTAATTTAGATTACTAATCAACATTCAGACCCTTTCTAGCCACATGTTATATTACAGCTGTATATAAACACATACCGCATACAGAGGTACACACAGACATATACATCTTAAAACCTTATCACCTGTATTTCCATAGGTTTGGGTTCAGTTCATTATACTGAGGATTTTGTGTTGGTTACAGGGAATATTCCCCATATTGGTATAGTGATACTGCTGCATAAACAGCAGAATGTGTAGGCTCTTTGTTCATTGGGAACAAGCATTCAGGTTATCAGTGAGGTTGTACTGTATCTATCCCATTTTTCAGATGACTCTTTGCCCCTTTTGGTAGATTTTTGAAATGTGCATATCTATGATAAAGTGGATGAGGAGGAGGATCTAAATAATTTCACATTGGTATAAACTACATGAAAGCAGCACCAAAAATTATATTCTTCTTTTTTTGGGAAGTAAATAGCACGAGAATCTGGTGGATTAAGCCTTATACATAAAGATTTGGGCCCAAAAATGAAACAGAAAAGGGAACACCCAGTCTGAAAATATCACCCAAGCTATCAAAAACACTGATAGAATGTTAGAAAGGCAGCTATCATGGCTGTCTTAAAACTAGTCTTTTTAAGGTATTCTGATTTTGGATTCTGAACAATCCTTTAAATTAACCTCCCACGAGCAATGTCATAGTCCTTAAAATGTGAGTGTGTGCAACAGAGACAGGATTGTTACCATAGCTCCCAGGACACTGCCTGAAAGGATAAGCTCACCTTTGTGTGGGCACAGATTTTCATAGGCAGTTTTCCCCTTGTCGTCGACATCTATTTGCTTCCAGCTATGGGGGTATTTTCTACCCTTCTTGATCATTACCCTCGGGCCTTGTTTTGTGAGAAAGAGAGAGCTGTTTGCCACCTGGAGGAGCCCTTCCGTGTTGTGGAAGATCCAGCTGGGTGCCTGAGGGCAGTCTATGAAGATGCTGCGAGATGATGCAGCAGAGGACTTGGAGATGCCCAAACACTGGCCAGATCTAACATGGAGCAGCTTCTCATCCTCTGTCCACCTCCACTGCTGGTTTGGATCAGTCAGATTGCATTTGCCCACACACGCTGTTTTGCCTCCAACAAGACATTGCTGTTTCTGGACATGGATAATCAGAAACCCTTCTGGAAGATGAAAAACCCATAAAAATACAACAAATCATATGTGGCCCTTAAAAAATAAATCCCGATGACTTAAAAATAAACCTTTTTTTCTCTCTCTTTGGCTTTATCTCAGTTTTTCTGACCTGACCCAGCAGAACTGATTTTAAAAGCCACAAAAATCACAATTGTTTGGTCTGGGAACTGCAAAGGGCAAGAATGCAACAAACCCTTTTTGCTAAAGTTCACCTTGACCGTCTACGTAAAAACAAAAGAAATCAAACTTGAATTGAAAGGATATCAAGGGGGCTATTGACTTTCAGCTCATTTCTGAAAAACCCTCTCCCTCCTCTTCAAATACACAGAGATCCATTAGCCTTCCTTACTGTCACCACAAGTTAAATCCACTGTTTTTGACTGCACATTTATTTTTTTTTAAAGGAAATCATAGTATTTAGAGGAGGAAGGAGGGATAGAAAAGGGGACTTTCCAAAATCTATTTGCCTCTCCAGGGCTATGTTTCATTTATCTTTTACAAAGGATGGGGGCTTTTGACTGATACGAACTCTGTGTAGCTTACACTCCTAAATATATAGACTCCTCTTGTTGTTATTTTGTAACCATCCCACTACAGATCAGATCGATTCTTTTATCATCCCAGCTTAAATGTATACATCCAACATTGAAATGAACAGAAGAAAAATCATTAACTGAAATCAAACTCCCCCAACCCCAAATTCCCCCTTGTTACAGAGAACAGAATTGGATGGTTCAAAATCAATCTCAGTATCACTTAAATTTTTTTTAAAAAGTCATTTATTTAGTCAAAGCTTCAGGCTCCACTAGATAAACAAAACCATTTAAAAACAATTCATATGATTTCCTTGTTTTTTCATTCCCCCTTTCTTATGGTGCAGGACATAAGATCATGTTCTAACTAAGTGCCCCAAGAAGCTTCTGCTTTTGTAAGTTTCACAAAGCCTTAATAAGTAATCTGAATCTCTCCTCAAAGGAACCTGGCTCAGGGCTCAGCCATTGGATTGTCTAGTCAGAGATCTTTTTTAAAAAGTGATGTATATACAACATTCAAGGAGAGAGAGTTTATTTTCCTTTGGAGAGAAATCTAAACAGTACTGGCTTTGTTGGCCCTGCCCTTCCCCCCGATCCATCTTGTATAAACTCAGGCTGAGAAGTGGTTCTATTTTCACAGCATTGAATAAGTTTCAAGCAACCCTTGGGAGCCCTGAATAGTGACAGAATGAGAACGGGAATGGAGGGGGGAACCCGGGAGATGCACTTACCTGAGATCTTGAAGGCCAGGCAGGTGAAAATCAGGACATGAAATAAAGGATCCATTTTCCATCTAACAACTCCCCATGCTTCTCTTTAAAAAAAACAACCAAAAAAACCCACAAAAAACAAAAAACAAAAAACCACACACACACACACACAAAATCACCACCTCAGATAAGTGAAGCGAAGGCTAGGAAGGAAATGTGCCTTCACAGGGGGAAAAGTCAGTGACGAGCACTTCCTTCTATTCAATAGTTTTGGGGAATTTTATACCACTTTGTCCTTTCATATGATTCTTCAGAGTTTACTGACTCTGATTTATTTTGGAAAAATACAAGCAAAAGAGGGGTAGATTTTGAAACTACCAAACAAACAAAAAGATGTTTCAACATCTGAACAACGTATTAGACTAAAAATATAAGGAAAAGGGATTGTACTTTCATGTAATTGACTGTTCATGAAACATTACACATCTGTAGGTGATTTGGATTGTGCTGAATAAACACATACCATGCTATCCAGTAAACACCATACACAGTTTCTGTAATAAAATGTTGTTATTAAATACTACTTCCAACTCCTCTTTATGAGTTCTGAAAACCATACATGGTGGGAGTGCAAATCTCTGAGTTCTTTACTAAGTCCTTACTCATGTACATTCCCATTATGGGATCAAGTGATGTTGACTTTGCTTCAACATCATCTGATCCATTTTGCCTACATACAGTGAGAATTTGCCTTAACTAAAAGCTGAATAAAGGCCTCAATGATTTGACCCTCCAAATGGTCAGAAGACAGCATGAAATTAACTGGAGCAGATTGGGCTACATTTGCCTTATTGTGGTATTATAATAATAGTAATGGTTAATTACTGTACGCAAAAAAACTCCAGATTCACTAACTATTTTGTATCAAGTGTAGTTTATTGTCAGTATGAAGCAAAGTCAACATCATTGAATTAAAAACTGATTTTATTCTGGACCTCCTAGTGTTGTAAGTAGTTATGCTAGATTCACATTTCTTTTAAAGAGCAAATCCGTGCAGAAATATAAGAAAACATTCATAGCAGAATTTTTTGTACAACTATTTTTTGTTCCTGTTACAGAAGAGCTCATATTTCCAAAGGCATCCATTTCTTAACAGAAGAGATACAACATGTAGACAACATATTCAAAAATTCCCCTCTTAGTAAAAGACAGACACATATTTAAAATCCTTACTATTTAATATATGCTACAAAGTTTCATTTAAAAGTAAAATGACTTATACAATTTACAAATACACTGGATTCAGGTCAGGAGCAGAAGCAGCTTCTAACAGCATAAAGTACAATCAACAGTATAGAGTAAATACATACATATACACTGAATAACAGAGGTTGTGCTCTGTAACTGCTTTATAGGACCTACTGTAAATACACATTAAATAGCTAATAGTATGAAGAACAGATATTTCCATATAAAAGATATAACTGCTTTTGAACAGTTTCAAAAACAAAAGGACTTTCTTCCTCTTAAATCCATAATTGATCACTTGCAACATTAGCAGCAAGAGTCTTATGTGGCCAAGAAATAAGCTCACCACATAATAGGTAATAGCACTTAACAGGTACAGTTTAACAGCTGACAGTCCATTCACAAGACAGAGTTGGCAAATGTTAAAGCATTTATACACTTAGAAAAACATTTCTCCTGTAGAAGTTCCAGTTTCCATCTGACTGCAGCAGTAGTACATACCATACATACATTCTGTATAGCAGATATTGTTATTACAGAAATAAATCCACCTTTTAGCTCTATATATGTGAAATCCACATGTAGCATCAGTACAGTACCTTCTTTAAAAATCATTTTTGGGAAGCTTACAATACATTCATATACAGTAAGGGTCTGGCAATCTTTATATTTTTGCCAAACCATCCACTATCCTTTCACAAGTTGGCTTCAAAGCATCCACTGCAGTAAACTCCTTGAAGAAGTTGCTGGTAGGTAATGAAACAAATTACCTCAAGAGATTGACATTCTGATCACCCTTCATGGTTTCACTGGACAGCTTCTGCAGAAAGTCTGCTTTCATACAAACTCAGTGCATGGTGCACAAATTCATATTGTTCACTGGTCTGAACCATTCCACCTCTGAAAAGAAAGTACAATAGAATGAAACCTTATTTCTTAAAAATCAAACAATTTGCTCTGCTGCTAAGAACCAGAGGATGTGCTTCCATGATGATAACACTTGTTAAAAAAAATAATGCATTAAATAATTTGTGATTGAACTCCTTGAGGGAGAATTGTCTCCTTCTCTGTTTTACCTGCATTCTGCCATATATTTCATGTTATAGAAGTCTTGGATGATGACCCAGAACATATTGTTCATTTTAAGAACACTTTCACTACAGATTTGACAAAACGCAAAGAAGTTACCAATGTCAGATTTATAAAGATAGCTACAGCCCTCAACCCAAAGTTTAAGAATCTGAAGTGCCTTCCAAAATCTGAGAGGGACGGGGTGTGGCGGATGCTTTCACAAGTCTGAAAAGAGCAACACTCTGATGTGGAAACTACAGAACCCAAACCACCAAAAAAGAAAATCAACCTTCTGCTGGTGGCATCTGACTAAGATGATAAAAATGAACATGCATTGGGCTGCACTGCTTTGGATTGTTATCAAGCACAACTTGTCATCAGCATGTTCTCTGGCATGGTGGTTGAAGAATGAAGGGACATATGAATCTTTAGCACATCTGGCATATAAATATCTTGTGATGCCGGCTACAACAGTGTCATGCAAACACCTGTTCTTACTTTCAGGTGACATTGTAAACAAGAAGCGGGCAGCATTATCTCCTGCTAAGGTAAACAAATTTGTTTGTCTTAGTGATTGGCTGAACAAGAAGTAGGACTGAGTGGACTTGTAGGCTCTAAAGTTTTACATTGTTTTCTTTTTGAATGCAGTTATTTTTGTACATAATTCTATATTTGTAAGTTAAACTTTCATGATAAAGAGATTGCACTACAGTACTTGTATTAGGTGAATTGAAAAATATGATTTCTTTTGTTTTTTACAGTGTAAATATTTGTAATAAAAAATAAATATAAAATGTGCACTGTACACTTTGTATTGTGTCTTAATTAAAATCAATATATTTGAAAATGTAGAAAACATCCAAAATATTTCAGTAAATGGTATTCTATTATTTAACAGCGTGATTAATCATGAAATTAATCATGATTTAAAAAAATAATTCAATTAATGATGATTAATTTTTTTTAATCACTTGACAGCCCTACTTGTTATTACATCATGAATATCCAATTCTGATACAACAAGTATAAGAACTATAGGGAACCATATAGCCAGGAGCTAAGCTGTTAAAATCCAAATTTGAAACCCCACACAGTTATGGGGAATTACTATGAAGCACTTTATATGCTGTATTTTAAGCACAACTAAGATTAGATATGTCATAAAAAACTCAGTCACTTGGGGCAGATTCTGATACCCTTTATACATGTTGAGTTCCGTTCTCCCAGAGTAATCCTATTGATTTTATTGGGGCTGTTGGAGGAGTGAGGTACTACTCTGCATGAGTAAGGGCAAGAGAACCTGGACCATAGTGTACACAGATTTCATTCTTCTTCATATCCTAAAAATGTAACCTATAGTGACCCTTAGATCACATGTACAGAGAGCAGCTCTTCCTCTCCTCTTTCTAACGCCTACAATGCATCCTGTCTAAACAGCAGACACAGAAGAAATTTTACAGCAGTGACTCATTTCAGCGCCAACAATGAAACTTAGTTAAACTTGAACATAAAAAAGTGTTCAGTGCAGTCCATTTGGATCAGTTACCTACACCTAATACAGCTGTGTGATAACTCAGATGGTAGCACTGGTTTCAGGCCAGATATTGGGATGAAATCCCACAGTAGAACCTAAGCTCATATCAGTGTTGAATGTGAGTACAGTGGTAAGGGGGTGCTGTACTAGTGGAGTACTAGCTGAGGCTGTACTGCATTACCAGTATTGTCTTTCAGATAGAAAATGAAACTAAGGCTCTTTCTGTCACCACTGAGGTCCATCGGCCAGTGCCCCTCACAGAGTTGGGACCCAGAAGCAGTAGGGGCGATTGCAACTTCAGGGTGTTAAAAGCAACTGCAGCTTGGCCATTACAGACACACCCTCACCTCCCTTCCCACGCTTGCACCAAGCCGCTACTTGGAGTTGATATGTGTGTCTGTCTGGGAGGGAGGATATGGCCTGGGAGGAAAGGAATATGCATTGTGACATACACTTTAAACTGCTTTTGCCAACCCTTTGTTGAATTAGTTGATTTCAGTGAGAGGTTTGCATCACATGGAGTGCAGGATCCGGCCTCTCTCTTCTGCTAGGCCACAGAAACTATCAGGTTAACACATTTTAAAATAAACTATGATTTTTCTACACAAAAACAAACAAAAAAAAAGACAGCTGATAGGCAGAGATGGGCAAAGAAATTTTAAAACAATTTATTCAGCAAATACCTTCTCTTATTTAGATCTCTTTGTTGGTTTACAACTTTGAGGTTCTTTTGGTTTCCTCATTGCTATTGGATGGCCAAATAGCCACCTGCAACTGGCAAGGAGACTCAGCTCAGGCTTGGTCACTGTGAGCCACACATTTGTGACCTCCAAGCTTGATTATTGCTATCCATTATTCCTAGTAATGAAGTCACGTAGCCTGAAAAGCTCTAGCTGGTACAAAATGCAGCAGCCCACCTGCTTAGCAACAGAGACGGCTATAAGTACACCACCCGAGGGCTTCTGTCTCTGCACTGGCTCCCCACTGAATATAAAGCACATTTCAAGGTCTCTTGGCTGATATTCTAAGCCCTCCATTGATCCTAGCTACTTATGTGATCATTTCTTCCTTAGTGACCATGAACTCCCACAACAGCTACGTTCCACTGGACTCATGATGCTGCTTTCCAGGAGGGAGAGGCTTGTAAGTGGCAGACAGAATTTTCGCAAGAGCTGGCCCTAAACTATGGAACTCACTCCCACAAGAGCTAAGAATGACCATATGCCAGACACAAACACAGCCCTACTAATCAATCTACTTCTCCGACAAGCTGGAGTAGAAGAAAGAGAGATTGCTATTGTTTCTTTTTGACTTGGGAGCCACTGAGATACTACTGTATAATTATCTAGCTCGAAAGACTCATTTTTCTGTTTGTGAATTATTTGCACCCAATTAGAGAAATTCCCAGCTTTACTGATTATTGAAAAAACTATCCATAGATTTCTTCAGCAAATAACTCCTGGTATGCAGATCATTTATAAACAGTTCATTGGGAATATTTGCCATTCCTGCTTTGTCTCTCTGTGTGGGAGCTATGCGTATTATGTGGCATTATTCCAAGTTCTCTGATTGGATGATTTATGTAACTAACCCAAGAGCTGAGTATCTTTCAAATTGCATATTTGGGTATACAAAAAATAAATCACAATTTGTTGTTTTAAATTCCAAATCTGCAGTAGTATTGGTGTGTTCTGCAGTAACATTTGTTTTCAGAGAATATATAAGCTTAACATTATATATATATATATATTTGCCAATATTCTTGAAAAAAAAGCTTGTTCCACTGGAATAGTTACCGAATGGGGGCACAAATACTGTTGAAATGAGTCTGTTTGTTTAAAAATGCAAATGGAATATCATGGGAAAGAATATTTTGCTGTACTCTCCCAGGGCTGTACACACAGGGCTGTGTCCCCCACTTGCCACAAGACCCTGCCCCCAGTGCCTCCTAAGTTCTGGCCCTGCCTCCTCTCCCCCACCCAGCCAGGGCTGCAGATGCTCCTCAGCTCTCACTGCCCTTGGACTGCTCGCAGCTGGTAACAGCCATCAGGGTGGAGAGACCTGGCTCCGGGGTCAGCAGAGACCTTGGGGAGCAGTGACTGTGGGGTTGGGAGCAGAAGCCCATGCTGGAGCGGGTCAGTCCAGGCAGCTGTGGGGAGTCCCAGACCCTCCAACCTTCCCTGGGCAGTGTGACCCAGCGGGTCCTTGGGCCCCTCAGCTCCCCATCTGGGCTTACTCCTGCGCTGCTGCTGGCAGTGGCACTGCCACCTTCAGAGCTGGGTGGCTGGAGAAAGGTGACTGCTACGGGGTGCCTATAGTCTCAGCGCTGCCCCTGGCTCTCCACCACCAGAGGATCCTCCTACACTGGGGGAATCTTTTGGGTAGCACTATGCCAGTTTAAGGGCCCCTTTAGACCAACTTTGCAACATGAAATAGCCACAGAACATGAGAGAATCTGCCCATAAAACTTCTTAAAATTCTGAAATTATCAACACAATACAAATGTTGCCATCAAATTACAAACAAATTTTTAACAAAAATATTTGAAAAGCTATTTTGTTTTTTACTTTTCTGCCAGGACCTGAATTAAGGGAGAAGACACATAGTACCAAGAAAGGTTTCTGAATGATAGTCCTGTTAGTCTGTCTGAGGAGTCCTTGTGGCACCTTAGAGACTAACAAATTTATTTGGGCATAAGCTTTCTTGGGGTTTTAGCCCACAAAAGCTTATGCCCAAATAAATTTGTTAGTCTCTAAGACGCCACAAGGACTCCTCATTGGTTTTTTTGGATAGTACCCAGAATTGATTACAGTACTAACACCTAAAGCAGCTGTGGTCTTTATTATTAGCACCTAACACAGATTAGCACCTAACATAGTTTAACTCTCAGCTTTTGATGTTAGTGATGTAGGAAACTCTTGCAAGAGAAACACAGAACTTCAAATTCAGGTCCTGACAGAAAAGTAAAAAAGGAAAGAACTTTTCAAAATATTCTGGTTAAAAATGTAGGGTGGGATTTTCAGAAGCATTCTGTGTTGATCTGACTGTGCTCCCATTGAAGTCCATAGGAAAACTCACTTTGGCATCAGTAGGAAGAGAATTAGGCAACTCTGAGTGCTTCTGAAAATCTCAAACATAGTTTTCCATAATTTTTAAATTATCCCATGTCGTGGTAGTCCATCGATCCGATGATGACAAATCTGTGCAGATCATCTATTGTTGGTCTCATGGTGTGCCCTCTGATGGCTATACAAGCCAATTCTAGAGGTGCACATTTTGCTGCAGATGGTGCATAGGAAGTTCGCGGTCAGTGGGTTGTGCGCTGCTGGTGCTCTGTGATGTCGTTCGTGTGCCTCTTGTAGACGCCGGCAGCGGTCTTCTTCAAAGGCGATGCAGGTATTTCTAACTGTTGCATGCCACTGTGTTCTGTTGCTGGCGGCATCCTCAAGGTCCCTAGGTTTGATACTGCTGTACTGCAGATTGGCTTTGATGGTGTCCTTGTAACGTTTCCGTGGACGACCTATATGCCGGATGCCCTGAGAGAGCTCACCATACAGAAGCTGGTGGGGGATTCTGTTGGCATTCATGCGGCTGACAGGACCGGTCCAATTTAGCTGTGACTTCATGATCATCATTTTGATGCTTGTCATCTGGGCTCTCTTGAGGACCTCGAGATTGGGCACTTTGTCTTGCCAGCAGATCTTCATGATGTTGTGGAGGCAGTGCATGTGAAATGCTTCAAGCTGCTTGATGTGACACCTATATAGTGTCCATGTTTCGTACCCATACAAAAGAGATGAGAGAACAACAGCTCTGTACACAAGCAGTTTTGTTGACATCCGGATGTTGTGGTGGTTTAAAACTTTGACACGCAGACAGCCAAGTGCCTGGCTTGCTTTGGATATTTGTCACTGGATATGACACTACCCAGGTATTTAAAGTTCTCCACTACTTTAAGATGAGTGCCGTCAATGGAGATACTCAGGACAGAAGCATTTTATCCAGATGCAGGTTGATGAAGAACTTCTGTCTTTTAGAGGCTGACATTTAGTCCGAAGAGTTGCAAGGCCTCAGCAAACTTGTTTACTATGTGCTGAAGATCATTTTCAGTGTGAGCCATGTCGTCGGCAAAGAGTGCCTCAAGAAGGAGTTTCTGCACTGTCTTAGTCTTTGCATTCAGGCGACGGAGGTCAAAAAGTGAACCATCGTGCCAGTATTTCAAGTATATACCTCGGTCCAGATCTTTCATTGCATGGTTAAGGATGCATGCAAAGAACAGGTTAAATAGGTCAGGAGCGAGAACACATCCTCGTTTCATGCCATTGGTGTTGTTGAAGGGAGCTGATGTGGCTCCATCAGACAATACTTCGCCTGTCATGCTGTCATGGAAAAGGCGTATAATCTGGACAAATTTTCTTGGGCAGCCAAGTCGTGTTAGACTGGTCCAAAAGGCTTCCCTGTTGACGGTATCAAACGCCCTTGTCAGATCTATGAAGACAGCATACAGGTGCATATTCTGTTCAGTGCACTTCTCTTGTATTTGTCTGACAGCAAACACCATGTCGACTGTGCTCCGGCCAGGTCAGAAACCACATTGACTTTCAGGTAGATTTGCCTTGGGAATACTGGCTATTAGGCGGTACAAGATGATGCGGGCGATGATCTTCCCACCAACGGAGAGGAGGGATATGCCTCTGTATTTTTCACATTCTGCTTTGCTGCCTTTGTTCTTGAAAAGAGAGACAATAGTAGCGTCGCGGAGGTCCTGTGGTATGTTTTCATCCTCCCAGATGCTGATGATCATGCTGTAGAACGCTGCTAGTGCTGCTGGACCTGCTGCTTTGTATATCTCTGCTGGTATCCCATCTTTTCCAGGAGCTTTTCCTGAACTCATCTGGCTAACAGCTTTCTTAATCTCATCTATAGTGGGCGGAAAGACAAGATCTGTCAGAGCAGGTTGTTGTGGAATTTCATTGAGGACATTATTATTCACGGTTGATCGTCTATTGAGAAGGTTGCTAAACTGTTCTCACCATCTTTCGTTGATGCCTTCTTTATTTTTAATCAGCGTTGTGTTGTCTGATGAGAGCAATGGGGTGGGTCCTTGGTTTAGAAGGTCCATAGACAGTCTTAATAGCACTGAAGAACATCTTTGAGTTGTGAGTCTCAGCATAGTGCTCAATTTCTTTGGCTTTGCTCTCCCACCAGTTGTCTTGTATCTGATGGAGGTCTTTCTGTGTTTTGCTCTGAAGGTACTTGAAATGGTCCCGTTTAGAGACTGAGGAGGGGTCATTCTGCCATTTGATAAAGGCTTTTCTCTTTACTTCCAGTGCTGAGCATATTTTTTCTAGGTTCTCATCAAACCAATCCTGATGTATTCTTTTCTTTGGTCCAAGAGATGTTATTGCTGTGTCAGTCACTATCTGCTTGAACTGGTCCCACTTTTCGGTTACAGTACCGATCAATTGTCCGTGGGATGTCAGTTTGTCATCAAGACTCCTCTGGAAATTGTTGAAACACTGAGCATCCTTCAGTTTGGCTATGTTGAAAGCAGGTCGCACATGCTTAGGGCGTTTGTGCCGAGAGGGAGAGATGTGAAGTTGAAGAGACATCCTGACTAATCTGTGATCTGTTCAGCACTCTGCGCCTCGCATTACTCTGGTGATCAGTATGTCTCAGATGTCTCGCCTTCTGACAATGGCATAATCTATCAGATGCCACTGTTTGGACCTAGGGTGCATCCACGTCGTTTTGTATTTGTCCACTTGCCGGAACAGAGTGTTGGTAATGGTCAGGTCATTTTCAGCTCAAAAAGAGTAGTCCATTGCTGTTCATTTTGCCTACACCATGTGGCCCATTACTCCTTTCCAGTTCTTGCTGTCAGCCCCGATTCGGGCACTGAAATCTCCAAGTAGGAGTAGTTTGTCTGTTACAGATGTGGCCTTGATCAGTCTGTCGAGATCTTCATAGTATTGTTCTTTTGAGTTGTCAGAGCATGTTAGAGTGGGTGCATATGCACTGATGATGGTGGCATGACGTTTGGCATTTAGTGGGAAGCGTAGTTTCAGCAATCTTTCATTGATACCCACTGGAAGGTCTGGGAGTTGATGCATCAATGAGGTTTTTATTGCCAGACCAATTCCATGTATTCTATCCTCTGTCTCAGTCTTACCCTTCCAGAAGAAGGTGTAACCACTTCCTGGTTCGCTCAAGGAACCTTCCCCAGGCAATCTTGTTTCACTTAATGCCGCTATATCGATGTTGTAGCGGGCTAGTTCTCGAGCAATGAGAGCTGTCCTTCTCTCAGGTCTTGCAACAGCTTCTCGATCCATGAGGGTACAAACATTCCATACACCAATGGTAAGTTTCCTCAATTTTTTCTTTTGGTTTCGGCCGCCGGTTAGGTTAAACTGCCAGCCGCGGCTTGCTGGCCAGTTGTTGTAGGGCAGGCAATTTTTAGGCCACCTTTTCTAGGCCCCTCCCTTATTAGGGTGAGCAGTGCTGTCCTGAAGAGGGCTGCTCAGACGCCTGGGATGCTGCCGGGCAACTCTGCTGCCCCAGGTACAGAGCTGGACGACCACCTATCCACTGGCCGCCTGCGTGCAGGATTGGGACTACGACTCCTAGTGGTAACCTCCACCTGTCGCTTTGCCCCTCCCCCATCGCTGCAGGACTTGGGTGGTATGATGATGATGTTTGATGATTTGCAGAGGACCTGTGCGTGAAAGCTTTTTAAGTGGCAGAGCCGTTGCATGGGAGCAATCCCACTCTCTCGACCTTAGAAGCCAGACACCAATGGTACGAAAAATCGTCACGACTGGTAACTTCTTTGGTTGCAGTGGATGGCCTAGACGTCTTTCGTGCCTCGTCAAGCCCTTCGCTGTCCACAAAGCGTTGCAGAACCGCCTTCTTGGCTGTTGGATCTTAGTGATCTTTTTCACCCAGTCCGCCAGAGCTGACGTTGCATGCAAGGTCGGCATATCCCTAATTCACTGAGGGTTTGAGTCCCATCAGTTACACTCACCTGGTTTAGCCGGCCTGCCGAAGCCGTTGCCTGGGGTGTGGCCACTGCGCATGCTGCAGCTACTTGGAGCCACAAGTGAGAGCTGGGTGACAGGTGGGGACCAAAGTGGACGGACCACCCCCGAAGGGGTACGACAAGTCCCCCCATCAGAGGTACTACCCCGCCCTGGGCCCCCCATACACCCCATGTGTTATGTTAATAATTTACTAATTTAAACACTTCAATTCACCTTTAAGAATGGTGAATCCTTGAAAAGTCCTGACATCTGTATATTTCTTACCCAACTGTGACCGTTTTTCAGACAGCGTGTAGGATGTAGGACATATCCTACAAGGAGGCAGAATATTTCTGTTCTATGAGGTTAACAGACACATATATCAGATCGGAATGTGGCAAACCAGGATTGAAAATGCCACATTGTGTTCATTGTCTGACTTACAGTTTCACCGCAACTCACCTATCAACTCGTAGCTGGCAGACAATGCTTAATGCATCTACAACGCCTTCTTCCTTCAATTGGTGACAACCAATGGCAGTAGCAATAAAACATCCAGTTCTTCCTATACCAGCACTGAAATTAAATTAAAACAAAGGTGAACAGAGCTGACAGATACCAACCTGCATCCTTCAAAGAAGTTTTTCTGATGTTGGCTATATGCACCTGAAAATACTCAACATGCAGAAGAGAGACTCATCAGTGGTTAGGTGCATGACTAACTCACCTTTTCTGCTAGAAAATGAACGCTCACAGAGCTGCAGCAGATAAATAGTTGAGGTTAGTTTGTGAGGCCCATATGTTTTCACTCTGCACAAAAGTGCTTGGAGGGGCAATGTAATGCAAAACCTATACAGCTCCAATGGACCTGAGGAGTCTGAATATTCTCTGCTCCAGTTCAAGGGGAGATGTGGAGTGACCAGAGGAATCTGCCCCCAACAGGCAGCCGAGGCTGGGTATCTGTATTCCAAGCCCCATTTCCATGGATCTTGCTCAGTTGGAGAGATTCTGCCACAGTTCTCTCCACACTAGCCATGGCTGTATGCAAGCCCAGTAACCATGCTGCCACTCTATCAGCCTCCTGAAGTGCTCTGCAATCCTGCAGCAGGGAGAGGGAGTGAGTGCTGCAACTTGCCATGTTTCTCTCCTTGTTTTCCGTCTGGGGGGAGTGTGGAGGAGGGATGGATAAAGTGAAGCACTAAGTAGTTAAATGATTGTCTACCTTATTTTATCCATCTGTTTAATGGGCATAATACCAGCTATGTACCTCAGAGGAGTGCTGTGAGGCTTAATTCCATTAGTGTCTGTAGTGTTCTGAGTGTTTTGGATGAAAGGCTGCAGTATGAGTGTTGTTAGGATTATATTTATGCAGTGCAGAGGAACCCAGTCTCAGACTCCTGGCTATAGAATTAAAGATGGGAGTGTATTTGAGACTCAGGAACCCCAGGAGTCAGCAATATCAAACATATAAGGATGCTAAGCCAAAAAGTGAGGGGATAGTGAGAAGCAAAACTGGTAGTCAGAAAAGATGATTTCCTGGGGTGAGTCTGAGATCCATAGCTGACAACCTATATCCTTGAATGCCGATACCATCTGGACAAATGTGTCCAAAATGGGATAGAGATATTTTATACACAAGGGAAGGCATAGGAACTAGCTTAAATAAGCAAGTTACTGCACACACATTCTCCTCTTCAAATATTGCAAAATCCTTTAAAAATGAGGTGCATAAATTAAAACTACCAATAGGTCAGCACTTTCACAGCAGATCCCCCTACCTCTAACATCCTGGTAGCATTACAGGATTTATATTTTCCCACGGATTAACTGTTCTTGGATAAATTCTCCAGTGTATTTGACAAAGGCAAGTTCCCATCTCCCCAGCATCAGGCAAATGTAGGTCCTATCTTTTTACCTGACTTTACTGCAGACTATGCAAGCTAAATCTGACACTCATAGACTTTAAGGCCAGAAGGGACCATCAGAATCACGTAGTCTGACCTCCTGCATATGTCAGGTCACAGAACCTGACCCACCCATTCCTGTAACAGACCCTGTAACCTCTGGCTGAGTCACTGACTTTCTCAAATCTTGACTTAAACACTTCAAGTTACAGAGAATCTGTTACTTGCCCTATATCCCTCTCACAATATATCAGGGCAATTTTGTGATCTACTTATAAAGGTATTTTTAAGACACCTATCGCTGCATGCCTGTGGCAGTATATTATGATGTTCTGTATTGCTGTATTATTTGTTTGTTTTGGCTCTAATACCAGAGAGTAGTGTTTATTGCTTTTTGGGAATAATTATTTCAAGGCTTAAATTCTCAGTGACTATTTCCCAGAGCCCCCCATACTCCCCACATTTAGGGCTCTAGGCTTCAGCTGCAGGGCGGGAGTCTCAGGGACTCCAGACCCACAGAGTGGGAGATGCCGGGGCTATGGGCTTCAGCATTGGCTGCAAAGGGAGTGAATACAGCATTTTTTGGCACCCAAAATGTCAGCGTCAGGTTCATCAGCATGGGTAGAGGTAGTTTTGTTACCCAGGCAGTTCCTGCACCTTATATATTAATTTGTTGCTTCTTCTGAGGGCAGAGGATATCTTTTGTGTAATTTGTGTATTGCACATTACAGGCCAGATTCTCAGCAATCAAAATCATCATTGACTTAAATGGAGCTAAATCAATTTATGCCAGCTAAGAATCTAACCCTATGCCTCTATTTTTCTTTATTTGGTCAATAAAATACATCTCTTACTTTGTATTTGAAGTCTGTTTATTCAAATATACATTTGGTCCAAGACCACCTAGAGGCCAAAACACACTAGCTTATTTGGATGTACTAGGCTACACATACAAAAGATGGTGTGTGAGTCATAGACTAGTATAAGATTTGGATGGGCACTTCAAATGACAGAGGAAGCTTCTGTACCTTTAAAGTGCAATACTACTCGAAAACTGGCTGTATAAAACAAACTTTCATACTTAGTGGATCTGCTCTCTCTCTGTGTAGTCAGAGTCACATCTGATGATTTAAACGACAAAAAATAAATGTGTATTCCTTTTTCTCCTCTTAGCACTACAGAAATAACTCTGCTGCTGGAAGGTGAGATGGATTATATTCTTTCTTACACATAATGCCCTGAATGGACATGCTATTGAAGCAAATGGGACAGCAGCCAGCATTTGTAGGTGATTTTTTTTCCATTTTACTTTTCAAATGTATTTTTTTGGTGCAATTTTGATAATAATTAAAAAACATAAAAAGATTTTTATAGCCTTTCTGCGCCAGGTTGAGGGTCATGTTTTGTCCTCAGGTGAGCATGCAATGCTGCCACTGAAATACATGAGAGCTGCACATACGTATCCCAGGCAAACAGCCCCAAATTTGATAGTTTTGTGAGATCTGGATACCTCTAGCCCACAAATCAGAAGATTAATATGTGGGAAAGTATGTTGCTAGAAGAGGGAGTATGACACTGTCACTACAGCATCATGTTCATTTTATTAGGGACGCCGGGATTTCAGACCCCCCTATCATGTTATTTACTTCCGAATGACACCAAGTTCCATTGTGCCCCTCCTCATGAAAAAGCATTACTGCATAAATGGGAACCTAGAAGTTCATACAACGATTTGTGGATTGCTTAAGAAAACAAAACACAACAAAATAGTAAAGAGAGATGGGCAAAATTGGGGTGGTTGTGGTTTTGGAACATCTCCTTGGATTTGGTTTGGCATAACGAGGGGTTGTTCAAATCTCTGAATCCCATTTATCCAAATCCCAGAAATGTGGAGCTAATAGACGTAGTTTTAGAATAAAAGTTCTGGTTTGACCAATGTCTAGCAAAAAATACTTTATATCACCATGATTATAAGAAAAAACAAGCAAGGAAATAATCATTTCCTAACACCTTTTTCAAATAATATAACAAATTTGAAATCACCTACTACTATTTCATAATGTACAATTTAGTTCACTACAGCACACAGAGTAAAATGATAGATGATTAACAGAACTGACTGAATTCTGATGAACAAAATGGGCAGCATTTGGTTCACTATGATTTGTGGGGTAACACTATTAATGGGTTGTGATTATTTAGCCAACTGCCAAGCAGCTGTGAAAATGTTCACAAACCCCAGAATGATCATGAATTTTAGTACTAATGTGTAATCATCTGAAAAATTTTACCTCAAGTTTGTGATTCATTATTCTCCGGTTTAAAAAGTTTCAGGCATCCAATTATGGGCAGAACATGTGACTAATCATACAACATGAACAATGGACAACAAATAGCTAAAGTGAACAGTGAACAATATGGAACACAGACTGAAAACTATTCCTCACAACTGTCTTTCAAACCCTTACCTAATTCATTAGCAGAAATCAGGATTGGTTCAGGAACTATCCACTACCAAAATATGGCTAAATTTCTAAAAAAAATATCAATGCAAACGAACAGTTCAACCAGAATTTAGTAAAAGCATTGTGGAACTTTCTCTTAACCACTTCCAGAATGACCTTATTTGAATAGGAAAGGGCCTTGTGATCTGAGGGCCTTTTCTGTAGCCAGCAGTGCTGGAGCAATTTTTATAGTGGGGGTGCTGAAGGTGGAAACCATGTATTTGGGTTATTATTACTACTTCAAGCCAATGCTCCCCTAGTTCCAGCACCTATGTCTGTAGCCCTACTATAAGAATTCCAAGCCATTGAGTTTTGCAGTAATTCTTTTAAGAAAACTGTAGTAGATTACCTGCAGTGCACAATTACAGGCCCTCTGCCAGCTGATGCCATCCTGTCCTCTTCCACATCCAGCATAAGCTGCAAAAGAGGCTGAGCACTACCTGGGGTTTTGTGATCCGGCCAGGATGTGTACCAATAGTGTTTCACATTTTGGGACTGACTCCCTTGCTGGAAATAATGTAAAGATATCACTTATACACTTGTGAAGAACAATTTTGCAATTAATTTTATTTCTCTCAATATGATAAACTTTAGACACATGCATGTATGAAGGCAGAATTTGGCCCATTTACATACATTATCAAACTGAATACCAGTGATTATTTGGGGAATCCAACTGCTGATAAATCACATATCTTGATATGGTGAAACAAGATACTCAGGCCCAGATTCTTTTCTGCTCCTATTTACACCAGGTGGTTAGGATCACCATGGGTCCTTATTATCAGCTGGGGATTGCCAGAGTGTAATGCACTCTGGCCAGACCTTCTCTCTGCCCTCTGCACAGTGGGATGTGAACAGAGGGGCTGGCATAGAAGGAGGAGTGCAGCAATAGGAATGGAGTAAGGCCAGAGAATTTGGCCTTTAAATTGTATTCATATTCTTGACATTGTTTAATTTGTTCACTATCTGCTAAAAGACCTTATCATAAGTTTTGATGCAGGTCTTACATTAGAATTACAACACCTTAGATATATGAACACAGGAACCACTTTACTGGATTAGACTAGTAGCCCATCTTGTCCAGCATTCTGTTTCTAACAGTGGCTACTACCACATGCTTCAGAAGCAGATGAAGGAACCTTATTGTGGAGAATTATGGAATAACTTGCTCATAGGAGGAGTTTCTTCCTAACTCCAGACAGATACTCTTTGGCTTATGCCCTGAGGCATCAAGTTTATATTGCTTATATTTTTATCTTATCTAATGCACTGTGGGTGTTCTCATCATCCATATAAATATCTAATCCTTCTCTGAATCCTGTTAAATCCTGGGGCCCCGACTCTCACTTAAACTAAATTCCCTTTACATTGCTCTTAGCGTTGCCAGGTGCCCAGTTTTCAACTGGAAAGTCTGGTCAAAAAGGGGACCTGGCAGTGTCCAGTCAGACACCAAAAGCCCAGTTACTGCCGGGCAGGGGTGCTGGGTCATTAAACTGCACCAGCCCCTCCTCAGCCAGGGCCACCTTCTGCCTGCAGGCAGGCTCCCTGTCAGGCTGCAATAGCTCCTGTCCCAGCCCCAAGCAGAGGGAGCCCCGTTGGGGGTGGGAGAAGGGAGGTGAAGACGATCCAGCTAGCGACAGGAGGAGGAGGGGGGGAGAGGAGTGAATATTGGGGGCGGGGCCTTGGGGAAGAGGTGGGGCAGGGGTGGGGCCTCGAGTGAAGTGGCAGGGAAGGGGAAGGGCCTCAAGGGAAGAGGCGGAGAAAGGGTGAGTCCTCAAGGGTCTGGATACCTGCAGTTAGAAAGGTGACAACCCTGATTGCTCTGACAGTGTAAAAGTGCCTTAAAGTGAGTGTAACTTAAGTGGGTGTAACTTTAAGGCCCCTTTACACTGCCAGAGTGATGTAAAATGGCCTTAGTACAACTGCATCAGATCCTAGGTCTCAATTATACCTTGTGGGAGTGAGTCCCATCGGTTAGTTCTGAATAGTGGAAAACGGTGCCTTTTTCAGTTTTAAATGTATTGGCTTTCAATTTCATTGAACATTCAACAGTGAAGTATTATGGCTATTGGAACGTTTCCCCATAACAGCCACAGATCATTACCTTTAATGTAAGGTTGCGGACCGTATAGTTCTCACACTCTTGCACATCGTTAACGAGGACTTCAACTTTCCCATAGATTCCTCTCTTTTCTGGCCAATAGAGCACACATTTCTGAAAAGGAAATATCAGGGTGAATCCGGAAACTAATTACTTGATGCAGGGACAGGTGAAGCTTCCCCTTGGGAAGGCCAACCCCCTGCCCGCCTCTTCCGGCCGAGGCGCCTGCACCCACGCTGCTCTCAGCCCCCCGCCACATGGCTCTGACCAGGGCATGGGGCTCAGAGCTTGGCCCCTCTCCCTGCCATGGCCCCGGGGTGTGGGGAGGCCTGAGAGCTCGATTGGGGCCGGGGGGGTGGCGGAGCTGAGAGCTTGGCCCCAGCCAGGGTCGAGCTCTCAGCCTTGGCTGGGACAGCGGCAGAGCTCTAGGCCCTGGCTGGAAACTGATCCCCTCCCCCATTCCACCCCTTCTGCCCCCAGCCTTGCCCATGGCCCCACCCCATTCCACCCCTTCCCCTATGGCCCCTCCCTATTCCACACATGGCCCCGGCCCCGTTCCACCCCCACTCCACATCTTTCCCCCTGAAGCTCTGCCTGCCCCCCACTCGCTCCTCCTCCTCTGCCGCCCTGAGACCAGGAAAGCTCTGTGCCCCTGCTGCAGCTCCAGAGCTGTGGTGGTGAGTGAGAGCTCCTCCAGCCTGGGGGGCATGGCGGGGGAGATTTTTCAGGGGCCACCAAATTGGCCATGCCTCCCCCCTGCAGCAGCATGAGGTTTGGGGAGGCTTAGCATCCTTTGTCCTCCATTATATGCCACCTATGACTTGATGATACTGATATCAGATTCTTATCAGAACAGTATCTGTCTGAAAAGCACATATTGAAGCAATCAAGGTGATATTCACATATTGTGAATGTCAGAAACATTCATGAGTAACAGGTTGCAGGCATCCTGATGAATGTTTTAGGGTCTAAGTTTTAGAATATGCTGAGCGGCCACAAATCCAGTTGAAGCATCTGTGTAAATCAGGCCCAACCTGTCTCAAGTTGAGCATCCAAAAACAGAAGTATCCAAAATCAGAGGCTACTTTTGAAAACTAGCCTTTAAAATCTTAATCCATTATACTGAACACTTTGAATAGTATTTTATGCTTAAAAATTCAACTAAGTTTGACTGAAGAAAACTATTTTACACAAAAGATAAATTCAAAATCCAAGGTGGATTTCTGCAGGTACATTTGTATAAATGTACAGAGTAAAATCCTGAAGCCATTACTTAGTTTCTCTTCAGGCAAAAGTCCTAAATGGAACTTTTGCCTGTGTGAGGACTGAAACTGAGTAAAGGACTCAGAATTTCTCCCATTCCCACATAAGAATTGTATCCTTATTTACTATCTAGGGTCCTGATGCACCAAAGCACCTAAACACAGGCTTAAATCCATGTTTAAGCACTTTGATAAACTGAAGCCTAAGAAAGAAGTGTCTATTCAATTTCTGAGCTGCAATGAAAATAAAAAGGTTATTCTCGTACCTAAAATGCTTGAATAAACCTATAAATATAGAGCATTCTTATTGAACTAGTAAAGTGATATTCTCTTCCAGAAATGTACTTGCCAAGCATCTGTTCAAAGGCAGATGCAGAAACAGATAGTACTAACAAATCAAACTCTCTGGTGGAATACCATGTTTACCTGCAGCATAGCTACAATTCATTTCAAATACAGATCACATTAAATTTACAAAAAACATTTTAGTATCCAATACACAGAAAAAAACCCTGAGCCATAGAACAAACTATCCTAGATCCATAGAAACCCACACGAGGAACTTTTTCTACTGTCACCAGCAACTCCTGATTCAAAGAACAATGTATATTCAGATAGCTGCTACTTAACCGCCCTCATTGCACAGCAAAACAAAATCATTGCTTTAATGTCACTCATTACCATGAAATACAATCTGTAGTATAGTCTGCTAAAACTGGAAAAAAATAGTATAGTTCAATTTAAACATTACAGTGAAATGCAAGACTTGACCATCAGGTAAGAAACTTTAAATTTCTGGTGTACCTTATAACTCAATAGCTCATTGAGCTGAATGGAAACACTCTGGAGCATAAATGTTCTTCTAAAAAGAAATGCTCATTACCTTAAGAATGTGAGATGTGTGGAAGGCACACTTTGTGTAACTGAAATTGCACTGAGTAATTTGACTGGTTTCATTCAAAGAAGAATCATCAGTTGCACTGTAAGACTTGCAGAGCTACCATACCTCTTAAATGCTCTGTCTCTCTGAAGATACCAAGAAAGGCAAGAAAACACCCTAATTTATAAGAAAAATTTATAAGAAAAAAACGTTAAAAAATTCAGCAGCCACACCATGTGACACATGGCCACTATCAACTATGCGATCTGAAAGGCATGCTCCTCCCTGGGAGTTTAGTTTTCATTGTTAATATGGGAAACAAAAAGTCTAAATATGCAGTTGCACCCTGGCTATCAACAATGGTGCAGTCAGCTTCTGAACCTTCTTGATAAATGAGAATACTGTGTGCTGCTCTCCAAAGACTTCGGGAACTCCTTATAAGTGTTTATCTTGACTCTTTACCAGCACAGTAATTGGCAGCTTGCACTCTGTGGACAATGCAATTGGATTGGTAATTAAAACAATCCTCAGTTAATATCTCATCTACATTTAGTAAAATATAATAGCTTAATTTTAATAGTCTCCATGTCAGTTCTGAAAATACTCCTTGTCATGGCGGTAACAAAAAGACCTGAAAACAGAGCTAGGATCAAATGGTTCAGGCACTTCCAAAAAGTCAGATACCAGAGAAATGATCATATTTTGGAATGTATTGCAACAAATGGATGATATAGAAAACAAGTGGGGACAGAGATTGTCTTCTTGCAGAAACTCCACAGGTATGCAAACATGAAAGAAGGGAAATTGCCCGATGCCTACAATTGCACATGGCAAGAAAACTGGACCACAAGTTTTCAAAGTACTCATCTTGATTAGGACAAGTATTCTTGAAAGCTGTTTGAAAACCACCCTCTGGGTCATTCAAACAACTTCATAATCTTATTTCCGGGCTGAGAAAACTGTTTGTGTATTGGATACGGCTACTGTGTTTGTGTATGGGGAGAGAGAGGAGTTATCTGGTCCTCCATTGAGTTATAAAACCCTACGGAACCCATCACTTTTCCTAGAGATATTGTATCTGCTCCTTGCCATTCATATTGGCCTCTTTTTAATTTTCCTTTATAGGCGCCCACCTATTTAAATGCTTTCTAAACATGTGTCTGGGAATGAGTGGGTTTTGCAGTCATCACATTAATAATTACAAGTGAGATTTTCAAAAGTGTCTAAGATTACTAGAAACACAAGTGCCATTCCTTTCCATGGAACTGGTGCTCCTAATTCTCTTAGGCACTTCTAAAAATCTCCCTCTATTTTCAATCCACTTCTGCAGTACTTATACATGGTGGGAGACTCTGAGCTTTACAACTAGCTCTATACCTTTCCTCCTTTTCCCACCCCCTCACTCACAACCTTTATACGTATTTCTGATAGCAGCAGCTTCTTAAAACCAACTTAAATTGTGATAAACACAAAAGGTGCAACAAATACATATAGAGTAAAATGGGCCAAATTATCTACTGGAATAACTGCACTGAAGTCAATGGAGGCATGCTGACAGCAGAAACTTTGTCCCTATATTGTTAAGTGAGGGCCTGATTCTGCCTCTGTTACTTATGTAAAGTAGCACCTTATGCTACAAGATGTCCCAGGGAGTGATGTCACATGAATAAGGCTGACAGAAACTGGCCCTAAGGAAGCCTGGGTTGACTGTACATGGTACGTAGTGGGGGAAAAAAACTTCACTGACAGAACAAACAGTTCTTAATAAAACCCTACATTTGTACTGTAATATGCATAGCCTGGATCACCCACCACAAGCAGTAATGAAGACTCCTGAAAGCTTCTGAGCCCTGACTTTTCACAGCAGAAATGCTCACGTTCAGCGTAATGTTATTCAGCACAGGAGGAATGGGGCCTACATACAAGATTTGCATATTGGAAGGCTGAAAGAGATGGGGGATGCTGCTTTTGAACATCTGTGTGTTTTATAAACAAACCTCCCTGAAAATGATGGGTACGCTGCAGAGAACAAAGGGGCAAAAAATTACAATGCTATTTTGTTGGATAGCAGCTATTTTGTCTTCTTTGCAGGCAGTAAATATTTTACTAAAAAAAGTTAATATATTGTTTTCTTCTGTGTAGTAAGTAAAATCCCGAACAATTCAGCTTACAATCATCAGGCAGTTCTTAACATTTCTTCCCAGAGTTGTTCATTAGAATGTCAGAACAGTTCATGTAAACACAGACCTTCTCCAAGTAGCCTGGGAACACTAAAGATGTCTCACCCTCTTTTATTAGGAGGAAATTACCACTGTCAGTCCACAACAATGCTGATAAACACTAGTGTGGCGGGCCTGAGCAATTCAGGTAAACACAGGGTTTCCTGATATGTTGGAAACCATTAGACATTCCTTTCAAGTCATTCTTCTCACACAGTGTTAGAAGTAAGTGTTTAAAAATCCAGTATTTCCTTAGTCAAATATTTGCTATTCTGTTATTGGGGCTAGTTTTCAAAAATATTCCGATAATGAAAGTTACCCAGACATTGGTTTGGCTGGTCTATAGTATCAAAATGGGGCCTGGTGTGGAAACGTGGGATATTTACAGCACAGACCTACGTTATATAACTTCCCTGTTTGATATGTTATAAACACTGTATGCTCAACTCCAAACTCAGAGAGAAAAAGGGCCAGATTGGGGGGGTACATGTAGAAGGGAAGGTATCATCAGCCTTCTTCCCACCTATATCCCCTCAACCAGAGACCAGCCACAGTTAAAGGCCCCACACTCTCAGGGTGAAATTCACTCCATATAGAAGGCCTGTGCACCACTTATGTCTCATTTAAGCTTTTAAAATAGGATTAAATAGAACTTAAGTGATGCACATACTTTGTGCTGGTCCTCTGCACAAAGGTGATTTTCACCCTCAGTGCCTTAAGCAGTTGATTTGTGTTCTTGTACCTTGATGGAGAACCTGGCATCAGTTTGTACAAGCATTAAATAAAGCTAATAAAATAGGTAGGTGGGAGTCCATCCAAAAGTCAATGAAATTATAACAGGCCTTATCTGGCTTTAGCAAATAATGAGTAATGGTCACATATTTTCAGTGTTAATGTAAGGAACTATATATTTTCATACTGGCTAGATGTGACGCTACTATTGACTAAATGCTCCCAAAATGTATTTGTCAGCATGAACTAGGTTGTTTTGTAAAACCTGGGATGGATTCTTTAGGAGTTGTTTTGTTTGTTCCAAAGTGCAGGTCTGGAACATAGAGGTGGAATCTTCCCTGGACATTACAGCATCCAAAAGAAGAAAATATTCTATATACAATAAAAATGTAACAGGTAATGATCCCAAATGTATAAATGCTACCTAACAATATATGGAGTGTTTCTCATAATCGCCGCCTCTCAGCCTCCATGTATATGCTGGGATATGCTCTGTGCATCTCTTGAGATTGCTATATAATGCTATATCTAATTAGCTATCTTAGGTTTTTCCATAGTGACCATCACCATAACATTTAAGAGCTGGTTATCTGCAGGTATCATATCTACTATGAGGTTCTTTCCACAAATGACCTTATATACTGTGAGATGTATAGCCAGTTTCATTTACAATACAACCACTGGAGTAATTTCTTGAGTTAGCCAGTTGAGATCATACCTCATTTTTTTCTTTCAGCTTTGTGATCATAACAATGACAGGGCTGTCTTCCTGCCAAACCATCTGCCAGAAATCATTCACGGTATTAATCATGGGACCCTGAGTTGCAATGAAGGACTTCTCCTTGCCACCGTAACCCTGGTTTAGAAACAGACACAGAAGTATTTGATTTAAAGTCATCCCATGCACAGAGACCTTAGGTGAAAGTTCTGAAGAAAGACATGGGACTCTAGACCACAAGATAAATTAAAACTGAAAGCCTGCATGGCCCGGTACAGCTGGTCAAAAATTGTCCAGTGGAAGAGTTTTCTGCTGGAAAATTTTAATCTGATGTAACCAAAATATTCCACTGCAATGTGCTGATTTTGTTGAAACTTCCCTGCCTGTCTGGTTTCCTGCCAGCCTGCCCAGCTCCCTGGTTTCCTGACTTGCCTGCTTGGCTGCCCAACTTGTCAAGTTCCTTGTTTGGCTCCCTGGTAGATGTCTCTCCATCTGCTCAACTTGTTGGCTCCCTTCCTGGTAGCTGGGCTGCCTCTCTCTGCTTGGCTCCCTAGGTGGCTGGCTCCCTGGTTGCTTGACTCCTTGGCTGCCCAACTCCCAGACTGCTTGGTCACCTTGCTGGGCAAATGGCGAGCTTCCCTGTTGCCCAGTCCCAAAACAGATTTCACATGAAATTCCTCAATGTAAATATTTTGTGCTGATGCAGAATGAAACACTGACACTGCAGAATTTCCCACACAATGGAAATTCCCTTTTCTGGCCAGCTCTACCTGTTAGTATTTCTGCCATATTCAAAGGATGATTTTGTTAGCAACAGGCCATAAAAAAAAAACAAATGAGAGAGAACAGAATAGAAATACGAAACTAAGTAGTACCATGAAGATTTATGAAGGGAAAAGAGATTTTGAATACATAAATCTTTACACACTCAGAAGCTCCAATTTATACTTGCTAAGTAGAAAATGCTTCTGAGACCTTATATGTGGGACATTCTGTCAGAATAGCGCGAACCTTGAGAGAGACTGAAAATTATAAGCAAGCAAAGGAAAGAAGGAGTGAGTGGGGAAATGAATGAGTCATGCCTGTATTCATCTTTATCATGTGAAAAGAAAAACTTGTGAACTTGTACACTGAACTTGGGTCCAGCCCCAAAAAGGAGTTCTTTTGACCTTGTTGGCCAGAGAAGGCTGCGGCAACCTCAAAAAGGAATGAATTATTAAAGAATAAAATGATTGGCAGAGCCAGAGATTGTAACTTTCTTTCTCTCTTCAGTGAAACCATTTCCACAACTGCAGGGACAATGAATGGAGCAATCCATTGACTTACCCATTAGACAGAACAATGCGGCAGATCCTCAGCTGGTATAAATTATCATAGCTGTATTGAGTGATATGCCCCGATACAAGGCCGCCCAGGAAGGGGGCAAGTGGGGCAATTTGCCCCAGGCCCTGGGCCCCGCAGGGGCCCCCGTGAGTTTTTCGGGGCCCCCGTGAGAGTTTTTCGGGGGCCCTGCAGCGGGGTCCTTCTCTCACTCCGGGGGCCCTGGAAAACTTTCGTGGGGCCCGGGCACCCAGAGCTTCTTCTGCTCCGGGTCTTTGGCAGCAATTCAGCGGCAGGGGGTCCTTCTGCCCTGGGACCCACCGCCGAAGTGCCCCGAAGACCCGTGGTGGGAGGTCCTTCTGCCAGGCTCCCTGAATCCTCTGGGCAGCCCTGCCCCAACATCTCTTGTCAATGACAGGTGTGTCAGAATGTTCAGACAGTTGAGAATACTGAAGTGTCTAAGGTGCTTTACAATATACTGTAAGTTCATGTGAAATTTAATTTACTCACTGTTACATTTTTTTGAAATTATTGACAGTGTTACCAGTGTCAGTAATATGAAGCACCATGCTACTTTATCCCCTGGAGGGAAGAAATACCTCACATGACTCAATACATGTCCTAATTTCTCTTGTTGATTTAAAAGCTGTATTGATGCTCTTTAAATGGAATCATTCTCCTTAACTATAATGATGTCTGTGATGCAAAGCCTTGACAGTACTGATGTAAAGTGAGGAAGGTGTGTGTGTGTGTATATATATGTGTATATAGTTATGTATTGCTATTTAAAAAAAGCAGAATTACTTCCTTTATGGAGTGGAGTGGAGTGAGGTTCTGGAACAACTTCCCATTAGGAGAAGTGGGGGCAAACAACCTAACTAGTTTTAAGATGGAGCTTGATGCTAAATTTATTAATGGGATTATATAATGGGGCTGGTTGTAACAGGATTGGACTGGACTTAATGACAGGAGGTCCCTTCTAGAGCTATGTCCTATGTGACTATAGGTTAAATATGTACATAAGTCTTGGGTGCTTTATTATAAACACCCCATTGGGACCACCAATAGTGACAGAGAGGTAGGGTAGACTTTATCCTTATATCATACGAGGTGAAGTCGACAGAAATAAAAGGAGAGTGGAGCGCTAACAGAATCAACTATTCAGCTGGAAAACAGAATACTGTCTCAGGAGCACACAAAGAATGTGTGTTTACTTACCCTAATGTAGTTAGCATTTATGTAGGTGCTCAGGGAGTCAGCTGGATTCTTTGGTTTCAAACACACTCTGCTTAGCGGATCTAAGAGGCCAGAAAGATGGAAATTGAAAAGAAAATCACAAAGAGGAGATTTCTACTGAGAATTGCAGAAGTAAATCAAAGACTAGTTGGAGTAAAATAATCTACCATTATCTTGGCATTTTGCACTTTTTGGTGAAATTCACTCCTAGACAGATGGTGTACAAAATGCCTAAACATCATGTAAGTCCAATTAACACCTGTGTTCTGAGGGCTTTTAAGTGAGCCTTAAATCAGGCAAAGGCATTGTGTTGATCCTTCTGCACAGGGTGAATTGTCTTTTTGTATAGAAGGAATGTTCACTGTAACTCAACATACAAACATTTCGTTTGAATAGGTGTCTTGTATCTGGAGACATGTACAGCCAAACTATAAGAACATTTTCCTTCAATTGCCTAATATTTTGGGGCAACTCCTATTCCCAGCTTCCTCCATGGCCTTTGAGGGTTCTAGCTGGCCTGGGACAGAAGCAATTCTGTTGAGCACAGGGCTGATGGGATGCTAAGTCCCCAAACAGGGAATTTTAAATCTCTTGTGCACCATGGAGATGTGCTCATGGGGAATCTCTTCACCCTAGGGGAGTTTGAACTGGGGCCAGAATTTTCTCAGTTACATAGATCCACTCAACAGTCCTCTCACAAAAAGACACAGGAAGGAAGGTGCATAGGAGCCCACACTGTAACTGCCTAGCAGCTAATCTAACAGTAGATATCTAATCAAATAGTTCCTGGAGAGATGATTAGTGGGTGGAGTAAAAAGGTATATGCATGTTGAATTGTGGAACCAGCATATATATGTTATTTCATCTGTTGGTAAAAGCTAGTATTCTCACAGCATTGCATTTGGGGTTCTACTCTATATCTTCATATAAAACAAAAGGGACAGTGGGCCTGATCCTGTACATGCTATATGCTTAACTCCCACTGAAATCAATGGGAATCCGTTGCTTGGAGCCACAGCAGGGTTTAGGACCATGTTTTATAAAATATACTTCTCAGAATATGAAACTGCATTTATGTCCTTCAGTTCAGGCTACAGTACAAGCAGGAAGGCTTTCTCATTTCGTGTGTTCAGAGAGTAAAATGAACCCTAGTTAGCCTGTGTTAGAAATGTCTCTGTTTGCCTTCCCAAACCTCTTCACGTAGAGATTTTTTTTTCTTTCCCTTAACCACATGAGGACAGGAAACCTCCCATTCCTTTTCAGTACAGAGTGATTATTAGCCATTTCCACAAACGCCTTAGGCTACATGGCTTTGGAAAAACACCCACTTCCTTTAGCTTTCACAATGCCTATGATCCTGATGCAGCCTGACCTTTACCCTAAAAATGCTCTTAGAAGAAGACTCAGCCTCCAGGCTGTTTAAATATTTTTCATGCTGAATTTCCCCAGATATTAATGGATCACTAACTATTTTATTAAGATCCCTTTTATTATTCCAATCAACTAAGTGACCACTATTTGAAAATCATAATGTTACATACATTAACAATCACTCAGAGATATTGACTGTTTAGAAAATGGATATATGGTATCTATGCAACTTTGTTTAAGGAGCAGTGGGCATTACTCTGTTATTCACAAGTGGGAGTAGTTAAATTACCCATGTTAGTGATCTTTTAGACAAGAATGGCAAAGACTCAAGATCTGGTGTCTTGACAGCGGACATATTTTATGGGGTGGTGGTGATGCTAAATTCATTAAAGTTTGTAAAACACTTTGAGATACAGAAGATGCTATGAAAGCGCTGAGTATTATAATTATGAACGCCTGCAGGTGGAAATGGCATTTAAACAAAGGACCCCATCTTGTACTCTTTACGGAGGTAAAATTACCATTGCCTTCTATCATGTTCCCCAGCAACATATGGGAAGCTCCTACTTTCTCCATCTTTAAGAAATTACTAGTATCCCATTTTTGTCATGAAGCATGCAAGCTTCCCACTCTATATATGTCCTGGCTTGTATGCTCTTTTTTCTCCATTCTCTTTTTTGTATACCTTTAGCCTGTAAGCCCTCTGGGTATCAGGCTATATTATCATTTACAATATACTTCACATGATTACTACATTCTTTAATATCGTCCCTAGTCCTGACTCCCTTACTCAACAGATGTTCTGAAATGTGCAAAAGGCTCTTTTCATGGTACTGATCTTTAGGAGCCAAAAAAGAGAAATTTGTTCACCTATTTGCTTAATTCTGCAGACTCAGAAGTCTCACAAAGCTTTGGAGGGACATCTCACCTTTTAAGAATCATCTATCCCTAATTATTTTGCCTTTGTTTGCTCATGGAATTAATACGTTTTGGGGGTAGCTGACATTATTTGGCTAATATTGTAAGGTGGAATTGGAAAATATTGTATGCATTGTGGATCTTTATTCATGCAGCAAATTTTATAATTGGTTCAAAATTCCAGTTGTATAAAACACCTGTAAACCATGCACAATCTTTTATCACATCTGAATCACTTTCCAAAGTACCAACACATTGCCCACTGGAAAAATATCTCATTGATTCAAGGTATGTAAATATATGCATGGTTTATAGCCTATTCCAGTGCTATAAAGTAAAGATTTAATTATATTCCACATGTAAAAGTGATCATTCCTACATGCTCAACAATAATGCTAACCTCATATGCATTTAGGTTTTATATTGATACAACTTCAGATTTGTCAATATTGGTTGGATGTATTCCTGGAGGTTTCCTCACATGACATAATCTTTAATTAAAGATTTATTTTTCATTCCTGGGGACTCCAGGACAATCCTGGAGGGTTGGCAACCCTATACTGAACACTGCTTACATATCAGGGTATAGTTGACTGTACCCAGATTGATTTATTGATTCAGGTGAACATAAAAAACTGCTTTGATGCATCTGTGCTGAAATGTTTTTTTCCTCCCACTAAAAAAATTCTGACTCTTTTAGAGCCTGCTCACAGTCCTATTGACTTTAAAAGGGAGCAGGATCGGAGAAATAACGATAGAACACAATCAATGTCAGAACTGCAGTAAAAGCTTAAGGGAGACTGAGGATTTTCAGCTTCAAAAGAAATTGTTTCATGGCATCCAGAGACAACCCGTGCCTGACGATGGGGGAAAGGGGGGTAGAGTGAAGGAAGCCAGCTTCAGCTGTGTTACTAAGCATGCTCAGTCCATGTTAGCATGCTCAGTACAAGCCAAGCAGCAAATCGGGGGGTCACATGACTCCAGTTGCCTTCCCCCAGGCATCACCTCTGATGGCATCTGTTTATACACTGGCACAAGGAAGCACTTTGTTCACTTGATTTAAATTTAAGTTTAAAAAAATTACTGTCTTTGAACTTGGGGATACTTTAAAATATCATTGTAAAACTCCTAGCACGGGGGTGGCCAACTTGAGCATGAGAAGGAGCCAGAATTTACCAATGTACATTGCCAAAGAGCCACAGTAATATGTCAGAAGCCCCCCCCCCATCAGCTTCCCCCCCCCATCTCCCAGCGTCTCCCACCCACCGACAGCCCCGCTGATCAGCACCTCCCCCTCCCTCCCCGCACCTCCCAATCACCTGTTTCATGGCACGCAGGAGGCTCTGGGGGGCGGGGGAGGAGTGAGGGCATGGCAGGCTCAGGGGAGAGGGTGGGAAGGGGCAGGGCCTGTGGCAGAGCCAGGGGTTGAGCAGTGAGCATCCCCTGGCGCACTGGAAAGTTGGCGCCTGTAGCTCCAGCCCCAGAGTCGGTGCCTATACAAGGAGCTGCATATTAACTTCTGAAGAGCTGCAGGTTGGCCACCCGTGTCTAGCATTTTCTAGGCCTCTTACAGTGAAATTCTAGTGTTTGTCTAGCAGCACTGAGTATTTTATTCTGCAATTGAAAAATCTTTCCTTAAAAGTATTTTGGATCAGCTATAATTACAATTTTCTATTAAGAAATAAATGTCATTAGGTATTCATTACACTTCATATTAAAGAATAGGACAAAATAGTGTTTATTCATGCCAACCTGTCCCAATGCAGTCTGTCACTTAACAGCTTGACGGAATTATTTCTTAGAAAATGAGAAACTTCTCAGCAGCACAAAGGGTGGAGCACCAGAACATGGACATTTTCAGGAGAAAATTAATCATTTCAAACATCACTTGTCACTGCAGGTGCCCTAGTTCAAGAGACGCACCCAGTGCTTGGAATGGAAAAGCTGACACAAGAGTATTAAGTAGTAGGTTGATATCATCTGAGCAGGAAACTGGGAAGTCTGTTCTATTAAACCATTCAAAATAATTTCCAAACCCTTGGGGTCTGGGAGTGGATCATTTGTGTATTTATCAGAATGTGCCTGGATCCCCAAAATATCTTCTGTAGAAGAGCACAATGCATTTCTTTTGAATTAATACATGACTGATCTGTTATCCTCATTTTCTCTTGATTTCTGTAAAAGGCAATTACAAAATATCTGTCTGAGACTCTTGCTGTTGTGCAGTGCACGTCAACTAAAAGTGCATCCAGAAGTTAATGATACCTTTTCCAATTACAATGCAAGTGAAAATACAAAAGCATTCCGATTCTTAAGAGTCCTTGACTACTGCTACACTGTAGCTACCCAATTCAAATACAAACAAACTAGAGTGTAATTTAATGCACTGTATCTACAGGGTACATTCTGAGGGTGTATACACAATGTAGCAGCAGAAGATTTAACACTCAGAATTATATGAAGAGAGAATGCATTATTTTGTTAAGAGGTTGGCATATCAACAGATTGGAGGCACTGGAGGAAATTCTGTCCCAATTTAAGTCAATGGGAGTTTAGTGTATATCCTCTTTATATTGGGCTAAATTCAGGGGGTAGTTTTCTGGACTTTCAGTATGTAAGTTATACCAACTTAGACTCATTTACCAATGTGTAACTTACAACCTTGTATACAGTACCTCTGTATATGGCCCACTGACCATAATGGGTGAAATGCTGGTCCTCTTGTGAATGAGGGTTTTGCCATTGACTTCAGGGGGCTCAGACTTTCACCCAATGTTTTTCGTTTCCAAAAATATATCAGATCCCTGACAAAATAATACTTTTGATGGCCAACATCTTTCATTAATTTGCCTGCAAATCCTTTTTACAGTGTGATCAAACTATAATTCAGTTAGGTGCACAGAGAACATTCTTATAATTTAGAATGTGTGAAATGCATAGAATATACTTTGCTCAGGATTACTACACTGAGTAAAGTGTATGACCACGCATGACTGCAAGGACATTATTGCTAGAGCTGGTTGGAAAACAGAATTTCAGTTTCATGGGAAATGTCAACATTTTTTATTTTGTTTTCATTTTGAATTGTAACAAAAAGCTAGAATTTAGAAATTTCCCATGGAATAGAAATTCTGGTGGATTCTGATTCAGAACCATAGAAACATTTCATTTCAGACTATTATATATAATTTAAAAGTATAATAAAATTAATGTAGTATAATAAAAAAGTCAAAATGAAATGAAATCAAATACAAGTAAAACATTCCAACATCACAGAAATGAAATGAGAAATTCAAAACACATCATTTTTACTTTCTTCCAGCAAAAATTTCATTGAAAATTATATGTTCCCACAAAATTCTTCTATGTCAACAGAATTGTATTTTTGATGGAAAACTGTTCCATCAGAAAATGTTGACTAGCTCAATTTATAATGAAGTAATTCTTACTATTATGAGAAATGCAGCACTTGAAAACACAGAAGCAATACAAGAAATTAACAACAATAATGTAAACAGCAACTCTGAGATAGTAGTATAAGGGTAGTTATCTGGCTAAAAGAGATGGATTCTAACAATGCCACAAACCAGTAGGAGAAGAAAAGGAGCAAGACAAAGAGAACCAGTATAAATGAATGACTACTAGAGAAGATTTGAGGGCACATTGGTTCATTTAGTCTGAATCACTCAGTGTTAGACAGTAAAGGATTTGCAATAAGGTTCCCTTACTCATTCAGGGTGCAGTCTTGCAGTCGCAGAACTTGACTAGACAGAACTTAGTGGGAGTTCTAGAGTCATAGAGTTTAAGGCCAGAAGTGACCATTAGATCATTTAGTTTGGTCTCCTGTATATCACAAGCGACCAACACCACCCAGCACTCACACACTTACCCAACAACTGAAATGAGACCAAAGTATTACAGCCCACAGGAGACTAGATTATTATGTGTCATAGGCAGAGAATAGGTGGGACCAAGGTGCAACAGTGCCCGAGGTCCCCTCAAGGCCACAGTTCTGCATGTGTAAAGCTTGCAGGATTGGTCCCTCACTGTAGATAGAATTACAGATAAGTTATTTAAATTAGGGCTGTCAAGTGATTAAAAAAATTAATCACGATTAATCATGCTGTTAAACAAGAATAGATTATTTAAATATTTTTGGATGTTTTCTACATTTTCAAATATATTGATTTCAATTAAAACACAGAATACAAAAGGTACAGTGCTTACTTTATATTTGTTTTTCATTACAAATATTTGCACTGTTAAAAAAAAGAAATAGTATTTTCAATTCCCCCATTACAAGTACTGTAAGTTCAATCTCTTTATCATGAAAGTTGAACTTGCAAATATAGAATTATGTACAAAAATAACTGCATTCAAAAACAAAACAATGTAAAGCCTTCAAGTCCACTCAGTCCTACTTCTTGTTTAGCCATCACTCAGACAAACAAGTTTGGTCACAATTTACTTTTGTAGCCGGCGTCGCAAGATATTTACATGCCAGATGCGCTAAAGATACGTATGTCCCTTCATGCTTCAACCACCATTCCAGAAGACATGCATCTACGCTGATGACCGGTCCTGCTCGATAATGATACAAAGCAGTGCAGATCGATGCATGTTCATTTTCATCATCTGAGTTAGATGCCACCAGCAGACCGCTGATTTTCTTTTTTGGTGGTTCGGGTTCTGTAGTTTCTGCATCAGAGTGTTGCACCTTTAAGACTTCTGAAAACATGCTCCACACCTTGTCCCTCTCATATTTTTGAAAGGCACTTCAGATTCTTAAACCTTGGGTTGAGTGCTATATCTATATTTAGAAATTTCACATTGGTATCTTCTTTGCGTTTTGTCAAATCTGCAGTGAAAATGTTCTTAAAATGAACAACATGTGTTGGGTCATCATCCAAGACTGCTATAACATGAAATATATGGCAGCAGGTAAAACAGAGCAGGAGACATACAATTCTCTGCCAAGGAATTCAGTCACAAATTTAATTGACACATTATTTTTTTAACAAGCATCATCAACATGGAAGCACATCTTCTGGAATGGTGGCTAAAGCATGAAGGGGCATATGAATGTTTAGCATATCTGGCACGTAAATACTTTGCAATGCCAGCTACAAAAGTGCCATGAGAACACCTGTTTTCACTTTCAGGTGACATTGTAAAGAAGCGGGCAGCATTATCTCCTGTAAATGTAAACAAACTTTTTTGTCTTAATGACTGGCTGACCAAGAAGTAGGATTGAGTGGACTTGTAGGCTCTAAAGTTTTACATTGTTTTGTTTTTGAGTGCAGTTAGGTAACAAAAAAAATCTACATTTGTAAGATGCACTTTCACGATAAAGTGAATGCATTACAGTATTTGTATGAGGTGAATTGAAAAATACTATTTCTTTTATTGTTTTTACACTGCAAACATTTGTAATAAAAATAGTAATATAAAGTGAGCACTGTACACTTTGTATTCTATGCTGTGATTAATTGTGATTTTTTTAAAATTGTGATTAATTTTTTTGAGTTAATCACATGAGTTAACTGCGATGAATCAACAGCCCTAATTTAAATATGTACAAAATGTCCACCATAAAAAAAAAAAAAAGAGCAGCAGGCTTCTTACAAATCTACAAACAGTGTTATATTAATAAAATGGGACTAAATTTCATACTAAAAAGCATTGTTTAAATACACTTACTTGGCAAAATTGTTTTATAACGGTTTTTAGTTCCATGACTTGGGATGGCAATTTCTTTGGGATCCACAAAATTCATTGGTATTTCCTATAGAAATAAATTAGATCAGATTGGTGTTTCTAAAGAAGTCATGCAGGAAATTATCACTAGAAGGACATCTGCTGCTTCACAACTATCTGCTGACATCAAAGTATTAACAAAAAAACTGGTTCCCACCTCCAGCCTGTCAACACCCTTCCTTTAATAAACACAAGAGCTGCACATTGAAGGGTTGACTTCCGAGGAACAGTTCTGATGAATTATTAAAAGCAAAGGTTTTTATGAGGTTATAAAATAGGTTAAAGTACATAACAGTTTAAGAAGAAGGGGGTTGAAAATGTGCTACAGTGGAAAAGAGCAAGGATTTACAAACTGTAGCTAAAAACTACATTGTGTGAGAAAGATTCCTAAATAGTAATGCTTAACATTCACATAAAACTTTTGATGTGTAGATTGCAAATCCCTTAACAAGGGTGGGGTAAGCACCTTATCCCCATTTTACAGACATGGAAGCTAAGGCATAGAATTAAGTGACTTACCCAATGACATGCAGTGAATCAGGGACACTGTCAAAAACTGAACCCAAATCTCCTGCCTCCAAATCTAGTGCCCTAACCAGTGAACCATGCAGCCTCCTTTAAAACCTCCTTCTGGAGGCTGGAATTTGACCTTCAGAAAATTCAAATTATTTCAATGTGAAACCATTAGCATTCCTAGAGGGTCTCACACTTTCTTGCTTATCTAGGCCGAGCTGTACAACCAGTGAAAGAGAGCAGAATATTAAACTGCTGCTTGTGAGGTGTATAGGCAGCAGCAGAGGACAGCAGAGAGATTCCTCAGCCTGCTGTGCCAAATGGGGCACTTCATAGGACTGATTTTCCTCACGCTTCCAGTGCTGCAAATCAGGCTTTTCTGATTTTCAGCACCATCAGTAGGGCTCAGCCCACTGATGCCCAGAACAGCCTCTGAAATTCTGGACTCAGACGGTGCCCCACGCCACAACCCTTCAGGCCAAAGCTTATGTGATTGCTAAGAAGGTGGCAGAATTGTCTGTTGCAAGCAGGGTAGTGGGAGGGGTAGGAACATAGTCTCTGTCCCTGAACCCAAGTGCCCTGCCCCTCCTAGAGAACTCCTAGAGCACTTTGAGGCTCTCAAAGTGCTTCCCATACCTGAGAGAATTCACTCTCCCTCCCCGATGGGCCAACAGGAGCAAAGGAAAATAAGATTAATTACAGTCAGTTCCTGCTTCCGTGATTCCCCCCTGCTCCCTACTCTGTTCCTGACCTCCCCACCAGCCACGCGTGCAACCTTCATGTTAACTTTTACTGCCCCACACACAGACTGCCACTGAATCCTTTCTGATCTCCATCCTTGCCTCTTCCCCACCTCCACCACTAAACCTTGCTCCCTGCCTTGGTCATCTCTCTCCTTGGCTCCTGCAGCCTCCTCCTCTCTGATATTGCTGCCTCTCCCCTTGTTGCCCGTCAGTCCAGACAAAGTGCAACCGCTAAAATCACATCCCTCCCCTGCCGTTCTGCTCATGTCACTCACTTCAAATCTCTGCACCACCCTCCCTGCGCCTCCTGCATCAAGGGCAGACTTCTCTTCACTTGCAAATCCTACCCAGCTTCACTCTCGCCTTCTTCTCCTTTTGCTCCCCCATGCTCAGTCCCTGGTGTACTCTGGACCTGAACTGTTCCAGCAGGGTCTGGACTGGATTGTGAGCTCCTTGGGACAGTGACTGTTTTCTTTTATGTCATCTATAGCTTCCCTGGTGCAGTTCTGCACTGTTGGTACAAACATCTCTGGCACTTTGAAACTGAAAAAAACACTTTATTGCGTATGCAGGTCAACTTGTACAGTCAATGAGAGAGAGCAGTGTATTTAGGTGCTGCCTGTGATATGTGTAGGCAGGAGAGGGCGCCAGAGAGAATCCTCAGCCTACAGCCCCAAATAGGCTCTGTGGACCTGAGTAGTGGAAATCAAATCAAGGTTTTCCAGTTTTCAACAAAACCAACAGGATTCTGCCCATTGAGGCCTAGAACATCCTCTGAAATTTTGGAATTGGTCAGAAGCAGCATTCAGAAGTTATCGCATTTTAGACAGACACAAAAATGCCATCAAGTTGAACATAGAGCCTTGCTTTTCTGGTCCAGTTAATCACTTGAGACCTATAAACACTTACTACTGGTTGTGGGGTTTACTCAGTGGGCTACTCCCAGGGGTAAGTGTTTGTATGGAGGGCCAAGACCATAAACAGCTCTCTACATTTACACAGTGCTCTACAGACATAGACATGGCACTTCATCTTTATGCTTAGCTATAAAAGGCAAGAGAAGATAAAGGATTAAGAGTGTAAGTAAGAGATTATGTGGGGATCACATACCTGCTAACCTGTGCAGCCCAAAATGCAACAGATTTCAAATGAGCATTAATTTGCACAAATGTGCATATATTTACATACTGTTGCGTTTCTTGCATTTGCTACCAGAAAATAAATCAATGAAAAATTCTTTAGCTGCTCGTTTGTATTGAATTCTCTCTGGCCCATTTCACTCATTCACATTCACTCTGCTCTCGCTCATATTCAAATTCACTAAGTCTGCACACTTCATACAATGTCACCTGCACTCCACCTGTGCTCATCCACACGTTCAATCACATGCTTCTACTCTGACCTCATCCACATGCATCTATACTTTGCACCCACACCATCCCCTACCAAAAGCATACTTTACACATACAATTTATTCACTCTACATTAATTCATTTCCTCCCCCAGGCACAACAGCAGTGAAAGCAGGTGCAGAACAGGAATTCCTCCACCCACCTAGGTAAAGGTAGCTCAAACCTAGGACCTGCCTTATACAGCATTTTCCTGGGCTGAATCTGTGCCCATATTTGAGGCTTCTTCACTACAACAAAACTCTCTCCATTTGGCGTGGGGGTAATTGTCCTTGGCCCTGTGTGATGGCCCTGCAATAGCTGAATTAAGCCAAGTAGGCCCAACCAGCCAAATTAAGCTGCAAACAGGGGAGATTTAGGCTGTGTGATGTGAGTTAATTAGGAGGAAGCTCACCTGTGAGGGAACAGGAAGGGCTTCTATAAAGCCAGGAGGCTGGCAATAATGCAGGGAGAAAGCCTGCAGTCCCTTTCTCTGAGGGACAGGAGAAGAAACATGGTAGGAAGGAGTCCAGAGGTGAGAACATTAAGGTTGGTGTAAATGCAGACCTTGACTGTTCACTTCAGGGCCCTGGACTGGAACCCAAAGTAGAGGGTTGGCCTGGGTTCCCCTATCAACCACGGCAGATATTTAAAATTCTTCCCATTTAAACAATCTGGCACACTGTTGGTAAAACAAACAAGGGATTTTTTTGAAGCAGATGACTTGCCTCATAAACAGTGTCTCTTTAAAGATGAAATATAAAGATTTTACTGATCTGAGATAATTTATAATGAAAACTATTTTGGGTCCAAGATAACATCATCTGTTTTATTGAGTTATGTATGCAGAATTCAAAAGAGAGAAAAGCCCAAGAAACCACATGCCCTAGCATGTTTAATAAAACTGAGATTGTTCATATTCGTTTGTTATACCTCAAACATACTCAAGAGAGTTGTATACATTTTCTCATTCCCATTTGCCCTGGTAGTGTACACATTTATTAGACTAGCACTATTAAAATTGCCTTGCAAGGTTTGTTTAGTTTTGCTTTTTTCCCAATGAAGAATGGGCTCACCATGAACTCTGTTTGAAGCAAATGAGAGCATGCGACCGTATCTCGCAGCTGCTGTCTTGTCAGGACCCGACTAGCTGACTGTAGATATTCCATTGCTACTTTTTCTCGTGGGGTAGGCACAGCGACAAAAGGTTCGACATTTCCCAAACTGCTCATGTCCAAAGTCAGGGAGACATTGGATCCTCGCCTACAGTGAAAAATAACAATACATTTATATTAGCTCCCTATCTAATAGTTATAAAATTGTATAATAACTCTGTGCTCCTGAACCTGAATTACTTACACACTTTAAACTTCCATTGTAACCATTGGGAGTTTTAGGTATGCACAGAATGCAAAATCGGTTTCAGTGGGAGTTTTGGGTGGGCCAAGAAGCCATAGCATGGCAGATAATTCTGGCCCTGATCTTTCAATCACTCATACCTGTGAGTGATCCCACTGAATGGAACTACTCACATTTTGTAAATCATACGCGTAAGTATTTACAGGATCAGGGCCTCTGTTTGTGGTACATTTGACTGGAAGGATATAAAAAGAGAACAGCATTAAGTAACCATTTCTACATGGTGGGCACACCAAACTCCAAAAGCCAGATTCTTAATAGTAAATGAATCATTTAGGCACTGAGGAAGAGAAGTAGGTTTGAGGGGAAAGAGAAATGTTAGAATATTCCTTATAAGGGATGGGGGCGGGGGGAGCCAGAAGCTAAATCTTATTTACTAAAGTTCACAGATTTTGAAAAATAATATGACACTTTTATGTCCAGTCATGACTAAGCCCAAAACAAAACCTTGGGTTTGAGGACATATGAAATTTGAGAACTTTCTGAATTCCAAAGTTCTGAACTTTGTGGCTTAGGCCCAACTCTAATCACAATTTGTGAAAATAAGGGAAAATAAGTGACAATTTAGCAAAACCAGATAATTTTTAACCTATTCTGAAGAAACTAACTGTATTCAATGTTACATTCTATATCTGAAGAGAAGAAGATTACTGTATAAGAAATTGAATATTGGGGACTTATCTGCTGTTGATATCAATGTAAAATTCCTCTGGCATATTCTCTTTTGACATATTAATATTGCAATATGCTGACTTGACTTGCATAGTCAGCTGAATGTGCAAGATTTTATGCAGTAAAGATAAACTGTGCACTTAAGGCCTGTTCAAAGTCCATTGAAGTCAATGGAAATCTTTCCACTGCTTTCAATGGGCTTTGGATCAGGCCTATAATAAAAAGTGGTGTTAAACAGAATACTCTGTTTAACAAAGATATTATCTATAAAAGGTCTCAAATTAAAATGCAATGTTAATAATGTAAATTACGCAGAAACTCCCCACAAAGTAGAGACATCATTCAAAGCAAAAAGCACCAAGAAAATTCCCCATGTGGCCACTTATTCAATATCTCAAAAATGTGAATTTAGTGCTTGTGAAATGTGTGAAGTGATATCTCTAGAGAATAAAATAAATCAGGTATAGTGTGGGCAGTGGTGGTGAAAACTACAAAACCTCACTTTGCCTATTGACAATGTGCCTCAACTCTGATATGAAGGGGATGTTTAATCTTGATTCCCATTCAACTGATGGCTTCTCTTCTAAAATTAACAACAAGGATGCCAGTTAGTGCCAACTGTGATGGTGTTTTGGTATAATGTAGAAACTTGCCCACTTAGAACTGGTCTGAAACCATCAACTCACTTTAGACTGGCCTCCGACATCAAAGGTTAACTAGCAACATCTGAGCTGATGACCTATACTTTTTCACCGAATAAGGTATTTAGGGATTCTTTGAATGCTGTCATGTAGCCTTTCATGTTTTTAACAAATTAGTATGACATTAAGCAAGTTTGATGGCAAGCTCTAAAAAAGCAGGGACCTCTGAAAGAAAAGTGTGTGTGGGGAAAACTATGAAACCACCTAAATTATTCTAAATCATATTCTAGAATATAAACTACTCCATATGATCCATTAAATCCTCATGATTCTAAAATGCTAAAAGCAACCAGTCAGTGATATCAGTAAGAGTGGATGTTCCAGATAAGGCAAAAAGTAATAGTTACCTAAATGATGTAAAAGTAACCCCACTTACAGTTCTTGGAAATCAAATAAAGAGTAGACTGCCTGTAACTTTAACAATCTCCTCCGATGTGAAAGATGTCTTTAATGTATAGCACAGAGGAAGTGGGAGATTATAATATTAACAGCAGACAAAAAGACAATGTAAGCGTAGTAGATGTGCAGATAATAGGAATGCAGTTCCAAATCAGAGAGGCACAAACCATACATAATAAATGAGGTAAAACAGAGGCAACGAAATGATCAGCAGACTTAGAGAGGATTGTGCAGAGATACCAAAAATGTGTCACTTGAAGAACATCAAACTCATCAATGTTCTGTTTTCTGCTTCAAAGGAAAGCTTAATTCCATAACAGATTTGATCTTGAAAAATATGAAGAAAGCAGTATCACACTTCAGGGCAACTGCCCCTGTATTCCCCCTCTATGGTCCAGCAAGGGCACCCACTCTAGGCTCCCAGCTGCTCAGCCATTACCTTTCTTGGGTGGAGACACTCAAATAGCTAAGCTATTTCTAGGCTAAACAGCTTCCTGCCTACGCTGTGAATTCCCCAACTAAGACAGACTGCCTAAGCACGCCTGCTTTTCTTTTCTCCTCAGAGATGATAAACAGTATAATTGCCACAGTTAAGAGTTACCACCAGCTCATTCTAAGCAAGCACATTTATTTGTAAGGCAAAAGTATTAGAGAGAAAACATATAAAACAACAAAAGAATCTACATTCATGCTAATAAGCTTACCAGAAGTCACCCTCTGACTCCAATGAGGGCTCTGGCTGCAGCTGTCCTTTAAACCACACCCAGGGCTTTTCCTGGGGTTACCAGTTCATCCCCCCCTTTTACTCAGAACAAGAATACAGACCGGTTCAAGTCCTTCCAACCCTTCTCTGGATCAGAAAGAAGGCCCTTAGTCAGCTTTAAATCAGGCTATTTAACCAAAAGTCCTTGCTTTGTCTGCCGGTCTGGGAAGAATCCAATTTGAACCAGTATATGTGAGCCTCTATACAGGTGGTGGTGGTTGTTCTTTGGGGGTGTTACAACCTGAGTGAATCTGCCTAACCACACCCCTCTGTTCTTAGTTCTTGGAGGGTTGTGGTGCAGAGACAAGCAGTGACTGCCAATGGGGGTAGGGGAGGGGAAAGAGTGAGGGCAGTGCTTCAGCAGTGTTACTGAGCATGCTCAGTCTGTGTGAGTGTAACCCACACACCTCCAGGGTGTGGTGTTCTGTCCCATCTAGTAGCACCGAGACGACTTAGAGAGAGATATAGAATGAGTCTGCTCTACAGCCTTAGCTAACAGCCAGTTGGCTTTTAGCTTATGTGGTAGAGGCTCATGCACTAAGCTCCAGAGATCCCAGGTTCAATCCCACCCACTGACAACCAGGGTCTGTAGGTGTTACATGAGCATTCTCAGTACAAGCCAAGCTGTAAATCGGGAGACATGTGACCCTGCATGCCCCCACCCTCACACGTCACTTCTCCTGTGGTCTCTTTTCCCCATAGAATTACATAGAGTCCCTGGCCCTCAATGATACTAAACTTCATGCAATGAGGTTTGTCCAGAGTATTGCAGGAAATTTCAGTATCTGTCACAAACAGGTTTTTGAGCCAAGACTAATCCTTTCTATCATACTATCTAAACAACATCTAACTTAAGAAATGTCATTTTCCTAACTTCACACCATTCTATCACTTGCTACTACCACTTTCTTCTACTTTAGGAATGTTGAGTCACATAAATTCATACACTGATGTTTTGTAATGACTAAATACGCATTTGTAGGAGTAACTAACAGCTTTCACATCTGCTACAGTTAGAATGAGAAACAATCACCAGTGAATTCAACACAGTGAAGACTAAAAAATAAGATGAGCTGGCCAACTATCTAGAGAATTGTGTTATCGGGTGCCCTGCCTGACTTTTACATATTTCTAAATTCCACAAAGCACTGTTCAGTATTCAGTTATAAAAAAATAGAGAGAGACAATATAATATTCAGGCTTATTCCTTCCTCCACATATACTGCCCTCTCTCATCACGCACTTCCTGAACGTAGAGTTCTTTAAGTTCCTAGACATTGCCCTATATATAAGTGTACTATTACATCCCATATCGGGAAACTCTTGTAAAGCCACTCGCCATATCAGTGAACAACTCCACTCACTTCCCTTTCTATAATATCTAGTGGCAGTTCTTTCCACCCACTGGCCTCACGCCTCTCTCCATTCACCAATAGCTCCACCCATTCCCCTTTCCCTCTAGGATTATAAATAGTTTTATACATTTCTTATCAGTTCTTAATGGCATGTTTCCCTTGTCTGCTGGAACTTCCACTGGGATGGTGACTACACATTTCTCACAGTATGGGACTGTATCAATAAGGCCTCTTAATAAGCAATGTATTATGACAGATTTATGTCCATAAGCCACATACTACAGTGCAAATACATAAGTAAGCAGTAGGCATGATGGCAGTTGCTACAAATTTGGGGTCAGTGGATTCTTCTTTAACTAGAAGATTTTTAGTTGATTTTATTAATGTTTATCTTTTTTTTCTTTTACCATCTATCTATTATTGTTAGGTTAACCCTAATTCTCACAAATGGCAGCACTTTTCTTGGTAAAAGATGTTGCTGTCCTGTTTCCTGGACTCATCTCCCTGGAATAAGGTCTATCAGTGCTGATCATTTTCTTTTTTGGAGCTAACCAATCTGTCCAAATCCACTAAACAAACTTTGGTTTTTTTTTTCTTTTCTCCACTCAGGCAAAACTTTGCTTTGATGCACTATCTCCCCTGCTCTTATATTCCTGCCAATGGATCCTTTCAATAATGCTAATCATTTATTTATTTATTTATTTTAACATACTATTTATCCAGTGTTGTTTTACGTGAATAGAAATGACCTGGCTGTCATTTGAAAAAATTTCTCATTTATCAAAGAAAGAAAACCTTTGCTGGAATCAGTGATGCTCAAGATAAGTCTTACTGAACACAAGTTTATTTCAATTACACTGATGGGTGGCTTATAGCAAGAATTTGCTATCCAGGCCCCACAGATGATGCAGTGAGTCAGAGACAGTAGCCGGTGGCAGAGGCAAAACAGAGCTCAGCTGATTGTAGCAATCTGGCTGCCTTTTGGGATGGGCAAGGCCAGGAGTTCTCAACTTTTTTCCTTCTGAGGCCCCCCCAACATGCTATAAAAACTCCACGGTCCACCTGTGCCACAGTAACTGGTTTTCTGCATATAAACGTCAGGGCCAGTGTTAGTGGATACCAAGCAGGGAAATTGCCTGGGGCCCCACAGCGTCCCCCATAGAGCTACATTGCTCAGGCTTCAGCTTCAGCCCCAGGTGGCGGGGCTCAGGGATCTGGGCTTCAGCCCTATGCGGTGGAGCTTCGGCTTTCTACCCTGGGCCCCAGCAAATCTAATGCTGACCCTGCTCGGGGCCCTCTAGGGGGCCCCAGGCCCCTGGTTGAGAACTACTGGGCTAGGCTGCTTCACTCGGGAGGATAAGGCCCTCAGCAGTGGGAGGAAGATAAGAGTCTATCTGGGAATTGACATTTCCAGGGCTTAGAAGAAAAGGATGGAGCTTGCTAGGGCAGTGAAGTTGAATGGATGTTACACAACGTGTGCTTGTACCAGCCATTGCCAAGAAATCCGTTGCCAAACTTTTGCAGAACCTAATGTTGTTGGAAAGTAGACAGCTGTGGACTAAAAAGTGAGTGGGAGAAGCTCGTAGGAGATAGGAGTGGCTAACAACTCCTGCGTGTGGGCAGTTACAGGTATTTGTAGCAGTTTCCTGCAGCTTGCCCAATGCTCCCTAGATAAACTAGAGTCCTCATCAACAGAGCACTACAGCTCAGATATAGAGCAACAGAAATGCAGCGTAGAAGTGCAATGACAGGTAGGCACTTCACTCGGCAGCTGTCATTCAACAGTGAGACACAAAAATCAACCATCTCTGAGGCAGTGGCTGCCCCCGCTCCTCAGAACAGACAGAGGGAGTAGGTGGAATACAGATAAATTACTAGCTAAAACCGCACAGCATTTGATGTAATTAAAACTATATAACTGAGCACACAGTTGACAATCTAAAGGGAAATAGTGTACTGCTAGGCACAGATCTCAACCACAGACACTCACACCCCTGCGGGTTCGCAGAGCTCTTGAAGGGGGTTCATCAACTCATCATTGTTTCTCAATCTGGGGTCACGACACCCCTGAGAGAGACTCGGGGGGGGTCACAAGTGCAGGGCTGGTGTTAGGGAGTGGCAAGCAGGTCAGCTGCCTGGGGCCCCACACCACAGGGGGCCCTGTGAAGCTAACTTAGGCTCTGGCTACATTAGCACTTCAAAGCGCTGCCGCGGCAGCGCTCCCGCAGCAGCACTATGAAGCGCTAAGTGTAGTCAAAGCGCCAGCACTGGGAGAAAGCTCTCCCAGCGCTGTCCGTACTCCACCTCCCTGTGAGGAATAACGTACAGCGCTGGGAGCCGCGCTCCCAGCGCTGGGGCTTTGACTACACTGGTGCTTTGTAGCGCCGCAATTTGCAGCGCTGGAGAGGGTGTTTTTTCACACCTTGCTGCAGCGCTGCAAATTTGCAAGTGTAGCCATGGCCTAACATGCTTCAGTCCTGGGCGGTGGGGCTTGAGTTTGAGCCCTGGGAGGCAGGGCTCGGGCTTCAGACTCCTGAAAGGGGCACAGTAGTCCGGAAAGGTTGAGAACCACTGGCATAGATCATCTGACACTAACCTCCCATCTGTGACTATTCCCAAAACTGCCACAGTCTGGACCATCAGTAAATGAGATCACATGCATTCAGCCATTTGCACAGGACTGCAATTTGCAGTGCTCCAATATACCTTGTGATGGGTGGCTCTAAACAGGAAATTGTGCCGCTACAATCAGATACGATGCCGTCAGCGTTCACTGCCCGCAAGCCCTCAGAGGTGCAGTTTGCTGTGAGGCTAAGTGTGAAACATCTTTTATTCATTTTGTACCAGGGACACTTTTTGCTAGGGCCTGTGAATAAGCATTTTCATGTTACTCCTCCAGCTTGGAGGCACAGCGACTGCTGTGTAAAAACTGAGGTGGAAGGGTGAGAGAGGGGAAATGCCTTCCAGCGCCACTTTTTCTTGCAAGTAGAGGGCATAGAGAGGGCTGAATAACTAGTCTGTGAATGTGCAGTGACTTTGACTCCACTCAGTCAAGCTATTTTATTTATTTAGATTAATATAGAGGGTAATAAAAGAACGCCCATCCAACGCAATGGGTGCCATTGATAATATTAAAAAGATACAATAAACTAAACAGATCTGTCGGTATCCCCAGATCAACTCAAAGACCCAGCAACATCAGAAAAGACTGAAATTAGCCGACCCCACACGTACTCCCCTGTTCCATACTAAGGCCTACTCAACACCCATTTCCTCACCAGCCAGGGAGAAAAGGTGGGCCTTGCAGCATGCCCTGTAAGTTGACAAACCCAGGCTGCTATAGACCTGTGGAGGAAGTGAGTTCAGAACACCCTAGCAGGCTCCTCCCTGCTTATAACAAAGGGGCTTCAGCAAGGCACCTTCCTGACTGCAACAGTGATGGATAGCATAAGGAGAGAGAGAGTCTCTTAGATGTGTGGGTTCCAGGCTATTTCAGCCTTTATAGACCAAAACCAACCTCTTAAATCAATCTGGAAATCAATTGTACAAGGAGAGGTGTGCAATGAGCCTACTTAACCTTATCTGCACTGTTCTTGGCTGAGAAAATATGTACCAAATTGGGCCCAAGCATAACCCTTTGAAAGGCCCTACTGATTTCTGCTGGTAAAAAAAAAAGAAAGAAAGAAAGAAAATATTCATATTGCTTTGTAACAAAGTGCAGCTAAAATGTTAATATTTTCCTTGGCTTTTACATTGTTATATCTGGCAGTCTTGGCGAAAGGGCTACTTCCTTTCTAACAAAAAGAAATACACCTGATCTAATTATAACTTAGAATTTATAGCTTTTTCCATTTCATGGGCTCTTTCAAGAAAATTGGTGTTGAGAACCAAATTACTTACTATGAAGTGTAGAATTATTTTCTTTAGTCCTAACTTAACATTCTGTAGTAGAGCAAAGACAGAAGTGGTCAGTTGCTAATTTTAAAAGAGCACAGTAGAAGATGCACAATGAGGCACATGATCGCCTTAAAGGACAATAATTCCATTAAAACAGTAATCTGAAACTATACTTTGAAGAAATGAGGGAGGAGATTTAATAAATGAGGTAAACATTACACTAATCTTAGAGACATTGATTAACTTGTCAACACAAATATCCAGCACATGGGCTTACTTGCTGCTGTATACATCAGGCTAGACTGTGCTCTTTCTCTGAGTGGGTCTGCAAAGGCATAGGGCTCAAGGAGGGTTCCTCATCTTGGACCCTCACATAGGTAGAGCAGAAGACCAGTCACTGAGCTCACCTGAATGCAGGAATTACATGAGGGTAGCAGTGTGAGGATATCAAGCAGAAAGGCTAGCATAAGAATGTCTATATAGAGCCTGATCCAAAGCACACTGAAACTGCTGGGAGTCTTTCCATTGACTTCAATAGATTTTGGCTCAAGACCCTAGGAACTGCCATAATAGGTAAACCCAGTGGCTTAGTCCAGTGCCCTGTCTTTGACTGGATAAAATCCCTTAGCATGTCAGAGAATACTGGGAGGCATAGGGGCTCTCTGAGACACAATTCATCCTGGAGTCCCGGCTCTTGGGATACCACACTCCCACCATTTCAGGAGTCACACAGTCTATAATGTGTATAAATACACATTAATCCTGGCTAGAATGAAACAGTTCTGTAAATCTCATTTCTACCACTTCTGAACAACTATGAACCTTTCAGTCCTAGTGAATAAGGTTAACATTCCATTTATCCAGTATATAGATAAGCTGAGCCAAATGTGGAGATAAATGAGTCCTTTGCCTGAGAAAGGTGAGCAGGATTGGTCCTCTGTGGCCAAAATCACTCCTCTTGCAATTCCCCTGAGATTTACTCTTGATGTGAATTATTATTAGGTGAGGAACTGGTGGAATTTTAAACATTTGGTACATTAGCACATTCATTGCAAAAGCTTGGGTCTAACTCTTTGGTTGGTAGCGAGTATGTGAAGTAAGTTGCACCAGGAAGTTACCCACGTATGGGTACTGTCTGGTGCCTACTATGGGGGTATAGGACATAGCCAAGGCCATATCTTTAGATGGTGTAGTGATTGTAGAGCCATTGAGTCAATCCATGTTAGTATCTTTTAAAGGTTACATTTATAGAACAAATTTTAGCAGTAACTATGGTGGAAAAAATGATTAATGCAATGTTTGCTTGAAAAGCCCCTAAAGGAAGCTCCACCTGTCCATCTCAATGGCCCCTCAGGTTAGCAAATGTTATAAATCATTAGGTAGGTCATTTCCAGGTCTACCTGTACCCTAAAATTAATCCACCGTTTGTGATTATGAAAATCCAGTTACCCAACAAGTTCTCCCGATTGTTTATTTAAACTTGGTAATTTCTTTAAATACACGCTCCAATGTTTATTCAGCACTCTCTAAAAATGCAACGCCCAGAGTCTCAGTCCTCAGCTTTTCATTCTCTTTAATGGTTTGGGAATCAACTACGGCTGGTTGCTGCCCTCCAAAAGTCATTGCCCTGTGACCTCGGAATTTCAGACAAGGGAGTGGCTTCCTTTGTGATCTCAGTGCCCCATCCCTTTGCTGACTTTCTCTGTTGCTGAGGGGTAGCTGTTGAACTGTGCAGGTGGAAGGAAGACATTAATTAGCTGGAAGAGCACTGATATCTGTGACTGCAGAGGTGGGAGCTTGGTTTGAGTTCTAAGAGAACATACATAGCAGTGCAAACTCAACAGTGCTATTGTCTGCGGATCTTACTGCAGAGACAGGAGAAAAAAGAACTTGCAATAGTCTTCCTACATTGAATTTTTATTTCTGTTAATTCATACTATTACTATTACTCGTGTGATGCTGGTAGACCAGGGGCCAGCTCTTGCCAAGGCTGTAGGCATCAGTTGAGCACTGACAAATTCATAGCTGGAAACCAGACCAGCTAACCTGTATGCTAATATTGTTCAAGAAAAGTCTTAGACTTGTAAGGATGTGTATAGTGTTCAGACTCTATCAAATGCTTGTAAGTTATTGCATGCGTTAATCTTATTTGTAATGTCTGTATCCCATTCTTTAAGGTCATATGTAAGCTTTGCTCATGGGCGGCGGGTATCAAAGGCCAGGGCCAAGCCATGGCCACCCCCATGTTCTGCCAGGAGGCCCTGCTCTCCCTCCCCCTCTATCCTGAAGCCAGCGGGGGCTCAGCTCCAGTCAGCGGCCTGGAGCTCAGACTTGCTGGTGGGCAGGGGCAGCCCCAGGTGGTGCTTGGGCTGGCCCCGGGTTGGCCCAGTGGCCCAGGCCAGCGGGTACTGGGGGACTTGGGGATCCGGGGGGTGGAGGGGCAAGGCCTTGGGCAAAAGGGGTGGGGCCGGCAGGTTAGCCTTCCCAAAGGTGGGGTTCACCCGTGGCCTGCCGCCCATGCAGTGGTTTCCCCAGGAATTGAAATTAGGGTGGGGGTGTTCAAATTTACAGGGGTGTGTGTGTCAGGACCGATGAGATATATAACAGAGATATGAATAAGGTAAATGTTTTGTTAGGATAATGCAAATTTAACATAAGGATAATGCAAGTTACACCAAAACATATAACAGGTCTAGATTTCTAAAAACATTTAATTTTAAAAAAAAAAAGTATTTAATTTAAATTGACTTTTGAAAAGTAAGCCATCATGGGATAAGAGGGAAGTCCTCTCATGGATCAGTAACTGGTTAAAAGATGGGAAACACAGGGTAGGAATAAATTATCAGTTTTCAGAATGGAGAGAGATAAATAGTGGTATCCCTGAGGGGTCAGTACTGGGACCATTACTGTTCAACATATTCATAAATGATCTGGAAAAATGGGTAAACAATGAGGTGGCAAAATTTGCAGATGGTACAAAACTATTCAAGATAGTTAAGTCCCAGGCAGACTGCGAAATGTTACAAAGAGATCTCACAAAATTGGGTGACTGGGCAACAAAAATGGCAGATGAAATTCAATGTTGATAAATGCAAAGTAATGCACATTGGAAAACAATCTCAACTATACATATAAAATGAAGAAGTCTGAATTAGCTGTTAACACTCAAGAAAGAGATCTTGGAGTCATTATGGATAATTCTCTGAAAACATCCACACATTGTGCAGCGGCGGTCAATGATTCCCAACATTCTGTTTGCTTTTTTAAAAAGAACAGGAGTACTTGTGGCACCTTAGAGACTAACAAATTTATTTGAGCATAAGCTTTTGTGGGCTCCAGTCCACTTCATCGGATGTAGCCCACAAAAGCTTATGCTCAAATAAATTTGTTAGTCTCTAAGGTGCTACAAGTACTCCTGTTCTTTTTGCGGATACAGACTAACACGGCTGCTACTCTGAAACCTTTGCTTTTTTAAGAAAGGGATAGATAATAAGACAGAAAATAGCATATTGCCTCTATATAAATCCATGGTATGTGTACACCTTGAATACTGTGTGCAGATCTGGTCATCCCATCCCAAAAAAGATATATTGGAAATAGAAAAGGTACAGAGATGGGCAACTAAAATGATTAGGGGTATGAAACAGGAGGAGAAATTAAAATGATTGGGAATTTTCAGTTTAGAAAAGAGACGACTAAGGGGGGATATGATAGAGGTCTATAAAATCTTGACTGGTGTGAAGAAAGTGAATAAGGAAATGTTATTTAATCCTTCACATAACACAAGAACTAGCAGTCACCCAATGAAATTAATAGGCAGCAGGTTTTAAAAAAACAAAAGGAAGTACTTCTTCACACAACATAAAGTCAACTCGTGGAACTCTTTGCCAGGGGATGCTGTGAAGACCAAAACTATAACAGGATTAAAAAAAGAACTAGATAAATTCCTGGAGAACAGGTCCATCAGTAGCTATTAGCCAGGATGGGGAGGGATGCAACACCATGCTCTGAGTGTCCCTAGCCTGTTTGCCAGAAGCTGGGAATGGGCAACAGGGGATGGATCACTCGATGGTTACCTGTTCTGTTCATTCACTCTGAAGCACCTGGCCTTGACCACTGTCGGAAGACAGGATACCGGGCTATATGGACCATTGGTCTGACCCAGTATGACCATTCTTATGTAAAATTAATTATAATAATAAAAATGTTTAGTACAGAAACTCCCCAACATAATGACCTCTCAAGATAGCAACAATGTGAGATAACAACCTTGGCAAATAATGCTTTTAAAAATCGTGGCCTACTAGGAAACATATTTATATAAGTTTCCATTTCCAGTCACAAATCTAACATTCTGGAGCATAGTCACTAAAATATAGTCCAACAAACAAATATTTATTTAACATGCCCCTTATTTAAGCCATCAGAGGTGCTTTCACGTGAGTACACCTCCCAGGTTGGGGGCAAGAAGGCACCTTACTTGTTCCTCCAGCTGCTCACTCTTCGCTCTGGCCACGGCTGTTCGTTGTGCCACGGTTCACTCCACCATTCTGTTGCCAATGGCCCTGCACAGTCACCTTCTACTGCCACCTGCCACTGTGACCTCTGCAAGTTGGTCTCTTGAGGTTCCACCCAGCTCTCAGTGATTTCAGCTGAGCTCTCAGTGGGGAACCTCACTGCTAGTGCAGTCTGGGCTGTCTTTTACACAAAAACACTGTACCCACAGGAACACTATCCCCACAGCAGGACTAAGCACTTAGACCTGATTATCAGTGATTTCAGCTGCAGTGGTCACTTAACAGAACAAAAGACTATCTATAGAGCCTAATCAGCTCTGTCTTTAAACAGTGGAGAGGGACAGGTCCCCACCCTCTCTCTTGATGCCCTCAGTCAGCACAGGCTAAGTACAGTTCTACTGCCCTTTACTCATACAATAAGAACAACAACGTTTCATTCTGCCACCCCCACCCCCCACATTCAAGTGATCTGAAACCCAACCCCAGCCAAAATCTATCACTTGGGCAACACAGCTCTGTTTGCTGGATACCTAGGTAGATTAGGTGTGAATGTAAATACAATCTGGTCCTGAAGCCTTTCCCTCCAGCCCCCAGCTCATCACTAGCTGTCAGGGAGAGCTCGTTTAGACTTTGCTTACAAATCATCATTTGAAATTATTAGGTTGGCCAACATCACCGAAATGAATGCACTGACATTGTCATAAAACACAACAGCTGTATAAGCAGGCTAGTCTATGTTCATACTTTTCAAATCTATTATACTTTCAGATACACGTATTTTATCATACACTGTATATGCTTTTAAAGTATGTATTATTAATGTTTCAATTTCAATTCAAATTTCCAAACAGTCACTAAATTGGCATGTTTCGGAGTAGCAGCCCTGTTAGTCTGTATCCGCAAAAAGAACAGGAGTACTTGTGGCACCTTAGACACTAACAAATGTATTTGAGCATAAGCTTTAGTGGGCCCACTTCATTGGATGCATAGAATGGAACTTATAGTGAGGAGCTATATATACATACAGAGAACATGAAAAGGTGGCAGTTGCCCAACCAATTCTAAGAGGCTAATTAATTAAGATGCACTATTGTCAGCTGGAGAAAAAAAAACGTTTGTAGTGATAATCAAGATAGCCCATTTAAGACAGTTTGACAAGAAGGTGTGTGGATACTTAACATGGGAAAATAGATTCAATGTGTGTAATGGCTCAGCCATTCCCAGTCTCTATTTAAGCATAAGTTGATTGTATCTAGTTTGCATATTAATTCAAGTTCAGCAGTTTCTAGTTGGAGTATGTTTTTGAAGCTTTTCTGTTGCAAAATTGCCACCTTTAAATCTGTTACTGAATGGCCAGAGAGGTTGAAGTGTTCTCCTACTGGTTTTTTAATGTTATGATTCCTGATGTCAGGTTTGTGTCCATTTATTCTTTTGCGTAGAGACTGTCTGGTTTGGCCAATGTACATGGCAGAGGGATATTGCTGGCACATGATGGCATATATCATTGGTAGATGTGCAGGTGAATGAGCCCCTGATGGTGTGGCTGATGTGATTAGGTCCTATGATGGTGTCACTTGAATAGATATGTGGACAGAGTTGGCATCGGGCTTTGTTGCAAGGATAGGTTCCTGGGTTAGTGTTTTTGTTCTATGGTGTGTGGTTGCTGGTGAGTATTTGCTTCAGGTTCGGGGACTGTCTGTAAGCAAGGACAGGCCTGTCTCCCAAGATCTGGGAGAGTGAGGGATCATCTTTCAGGATAGGTTGTAGATCTTTGAGGATGTGCTGGAGAGGTTTTAGTTGGAGGATGAAGGTAACGGCTAGTGGCATTCTGTTATTTTCTATGTTGGGCCTGTCTTGTAGTAGGTGACTTCTGGGTACTCTTCTGGCTCTGTCAATCTGTTTTTTCACTTCAGCAGGTGGGTATTGTAGTTTTAAGAATGCTTGATAGAGATCTTGTAGGTGTTTGTCTCTGTCTGAGGGATTGGAGCAAATGCGGTTGTATCTTAGAGCTTGGTTGTAGACAATGGATCGTGTGGTGTGTCCTGGATGGAAGCTGGAGGCATGTAGGTAAGTATAGCGGTCAGTAGGTTTCCAGTATAGGGTGGTGTTTATATGACCATCGCTTATTAGCACAGTAGTGTCTAGGAAATGGACCACTTGTGTAGATTGGTCTAGGCTGAGGTTGATGGTGGGATGGAAATTGTTGAAATCATGGTGGAATTCCTCAAGGGCTTCTTTTCCATGGGTCCAGATGATGAAGATGTCATCAATGTAGCACAAGTAGAGTAGGGGTGCTAGGGGATGAGAGCTAAGGAAGCTTTGTTCTAAATCAGCCATAAAAATGTTGGCATACTGTGGGGCCATGCGGGTACCCATAGCAGTGCCACTGACTTGAAGGTATATATTGTCCACAAATGTGAAATAGTTATGGGTGAGGACAAAGGCGCAAAGTTCAGCCACCAGGTTTGGCATGTAACTAGTTCACAAAACTGGGGGGTAGGGGATGTTGGGGAAATTCAGGGGGGTGTACAACCCCCTTAGGGGGGGTGTAGGGAAATCACTGCACCCATGGTTTTGCTTTGTAACTGTAAAGATGCCTGCTCTGAACTTGTGAACCTAGGCAGAAGGAGTGGTTTCTCTGCACATCAAGCAGGATTTTCAAAACTAAATGGGCCATTGTGGAACATCAGGATACAAAGACTGGGTTAATGGTCCTCTCACACCCATGAAGGTGCTACGTGCAAGAAAGCTCATCCCATCAGTCTGAATTCTGGAAAAGGGAAACAAATATAGCTGACATGAAAATTTTTCATCTCTTTGCTGCTTGCACTCTCACAGGGCTGGAGCAAGGAAACAAAAGCAGAGATCCCCAGGGTCAGCCTGTGTTAGCCCAAAGAGACATTCAGTGCTGACAGATTATTACAACTCTATCACCTTTCGGAATCATAGACTGTAACTCATTTGTGTATATATGTTGCCTCCTTTAACCTATAAATAACTCTCTCATTTCTTTTTCCTAGTTAATAAATCCTTAGATAGTTTACTAGAGTAAACGAGAATAGAGTTTACAAGTGTAGTCTTTGGGGTGAGATTTGAGGTACAAATTGACCTGGGGTAAGTGACTGGTCTTTTGGGACTGCGAGCGACCTAATATTTTGTAAAAAGAATGAGGAGTACTTGTGGCACCTTAGAGACTAAAGTATTCCTCATTCTTTTTGCTGATACAGACTAACACAGCTACCACTCTGAAACCTAATATTTTGTGATCTTTGGCATAAGTGATCATTATCACTAAGTCCAGTTTGCTTGCATGGGGACTATCTGTGACTCCATGGTAGGACTGTTATAGTGCTTTAGGAATTCACATTTGATACAGAGTTGGTGAAATCTAATTGTAGAAAATACCACCAATTTGGGGTGTCTGTCCTGTTTTTTGACAGTCTGCCTTGAGGTTGGCACTCATGGTCATGAGCCACTCCAGACTGCATGACAACTAGTATTAGATATGGGGCCTGCGTCTCTTGTCAGATTGGCATAAATCAGCAGGAACTGCATTAAATTAAATTGAGTTATACCATTGTAAAACCTGCATAAATTAGAGAGCAGAATCAAGTCCATGGATTCTTATGTTTAAAATATTATTGGTGAGCCTAGAATTTGATTTCCAGTGTCAGATTAAACCTACTCTTTAATTATTTTCCCCTTTCAGTAGTATACATCACAGCTTTGTAAAGAGGACAACTGAGAAAATATAGAATATTTTGCTTTCCCAAATATTAAAAAATTGCTAAAAAGAAATATGTTTAAGTGGCTGACAAAACACGATAGTTAAAGGGGAGGGAAGGATAAACCAGGAGAGAGTTAGAGTGGTCACAATTAAGTTCCATATTTTGGTGCAAAAATAAAATAAAAATAGGGTCTCATTTTCTGCTCCTATTGACTTCATCTGGAGTTGTGGGAACTCAGCAAATCTAAAAAATCAGTCCATGGTGGGTTTTTTCAGAGTGGCAAAGTAGACAATTGATGAGGTGTAGAGGATCTCTGGAAAGAGTCTAATGTGCCACCATTTTCTTTCAGCCATGGACAAGTGGTAAAATAATGCCTTCTAATATGTTATTTAGATATGATTCCTTTCACAATCAGATTCATAATGTACATTATCATCAGCGGGGCCTAAAGAAGACTTTCTTTTGAAAGATTGGTGGCTTTGGGAAATATTATTTAAAATCATCATTACATCAGTAATCACTTCTAGTCGACATAAGAGTAACTCTTGATATGTTTAAAGGTCACAGATGCCTCAGTATTGTGCCTCTTCTCTATGATACAGCCTGAAACATTCATAGGCATCTAGCCTACATGCCTCTGGGACTATCTTGCCTCCTTATCTACAAATGATTAAAGTTGTGTGACTCACTATGGGTGGTGCTCATTGTCTACTGTGTCAAAACCGCACTTCAACTCAGATGTGATTTCAAGCCCAACAAATATTTCTCTGAATGTTAACACACATCATTCCATAGCAAGCCCTGCATTTTAACAAAGTTTCCCTTCTTCAGGATAAAGAGCTCTCTCCTGCTTCCACTGAAGTCAGTGGAAAAACTCCTATTGACTTCCAGGCTGAACTTCAACTGGTTCTTAAAATGTGTGACAAAAGCCTCAGAAAGAAGGACAACCACAAGTCTGAAATGATGTGGATTCACTTCTTTCCCCGGTCCACATTTTCTGATTTAAGAACATAGTTATTGATTTTTATTTTTCAGATATGCTATTAGACAATAGTCTATAGGTCAGAAAAAACGCACCCTGATAATATGCAACACACATTAATATAAGCCTCCTCTTATTCAAGATCACCAGAATAAATCTGAGGAAATCACGAATAAAACCCCTGTGATAATAATAAAAATAAAATGTTTAGCATTCATTTTATACAGTGTTTTTCATCCTTGGATCTCAAAACACTTTACAACGCATCATTGACCTTAATTTTTACAGCTGAGGCACACAGAGATGAAAGCCCACACTTTCAAAAAGACCTCTGAGTTTGGTTGCCTAAATTCTGGGTCCCCAACTTAAGACATTTTGGGCTTCATTTTCATTGTTGTTTCCGCTGCTGTGACTTGCACTTAGAACTGTGGGTGCTCAGCATTTTTTGAAAAAAGGCCTAAATTGTTTGGAGTTGGCCATTCTGACACTGAAGCGCCCAAAAATCAGAGGCCACATGCAGTGTGCCTAAAAACCACACAGTGAGTCCATAACAGAAACAGGAACAGAACTCAGGTGTCCTGATTTGTGAGCAAGCTGGTTTCCGTCAGTTTTAGGTCAGTCATTGTAAGTAGTCCTGACTGACTCATGGGTCTAAAAAGAAAAATGCTAATTTCAAGATTCAGCATTTTTATGTCAGTAATTGGTAGTAATAAACAGTTGCATAAGAGTAGGTTTGAAGGTATAGAAATATATATGGCTGTTAAATGAATTATTTACCTTTTAATCAAGATCCTATGTGCTATGTTGCACATCAGACCTAATAAGAAAAGACTTCAGAGTTATATGGCACTGTACCCCAATGACCTATTCTACTCAGTGCCTGTACTGGTCCATTGGTCTGTCCCTGCTTCATTCCCATTTAAGTCCATAAAGACCAGGGGACCATGGAGAGACTAAAGAGGCCTCTTTTCAGCACTGTGGTGTGGGGAATAGGCTGTATATGGTCAGAGATCCATCTGCCTGCCTGACCTTCCCATCTCTTTGCACACCAAAGCTGCTTTAAACACGAAGTTTTACATATTGAGCTCCTAACGTGAAAAACAGTGGGACTGTCTTTACCTTTTTGTCCCTGCAATCTCATTCCCCAAAGCCCCCTTCCAGGCACAGGTTCACACCTCTCCTGTGGATCTTCTAAGAAAGACAAACAGTTATCAGCTTGATGTTTCTGACTTGAGGAGGAGTGAAGTAATTAATGATGTTGATGTTTATAGTGTAGTTATACTCCAGAGTCAACACCAGTGGAGATGAATTATGTAGTAGCCATTTTTGTGATAGCATAATCTCATTAATCACGGGGCCCTATTTGCAGTGCAGGGTGGGGGTGTTGGAGCTAATCTATAACCCTGGGAATCCTTGGGAGGAGTATGTGTCCTGAAGGGCTATATGTGTTCTGAGGCACTGGAGATGAGTATATTCCACTTTTGTTCCTTCTCACAGTAATTCTGCTGTTCCTATTCCTGCTTCCTCTATCAGATGAAGCTCCATCCACCTCCTAGTGTTCCATTCCGGGTTCTTTTTCATCTTTTGCCGGAATAGTTTATGCTTCCTGCCTCCCAGCTTGAGGAAGGGGTCAGGAAGTAGCAACAAAAGGAGGCTGTTCCCATACCAAAAGGAGAAGGGGGATCCCAGAAGAGGAGAGGTGTGCCTCATTCTAGGCAAGACTTCCAACGCACCTCAACTTCCTAGTGACTAGAAACCCTCAGGCCTCCTGCGGCAGCCCTCCCCCCAGCTCCCAGCAGCTCCTATTTAGTCTGTAGAAACTAACCAGTACCTCAAGGTGTAAGTGTCAAATGAGTCTTCAGTAAATACATCCTATGTACCAATCACAGGGCCTGTTCTTGCTTCCAGTGGTGTGAGTGACAGCAGGCCAATAACTCCAGCACTAAAGTCCACACTCCAAACCAGTTTAAAATGTACTCCAACCTCCGCATGTCAAAACGAACTAAGGAAACAGTTTTGACAAGTATTTCTGGACCAAGTTTTAAGGAATCAGTATCAGGTTAGGACAGGAATCACTCAATATCCTGTGGAGGAAAACAGCTGACATGAGAGTAGTTTCAGCTTTCCCTCTTTTAATCATGCTTTCTAATGTACTGCCAATTCATTCCTGTTCTGCTCTCGATAAGGCTGCACTGTACAGCTACGGGAACTGACTTTTCAAAATGCAAAGCTTAGACAGGCTCCCATCTTTTCCTGCAGATTATTTCTACAATCAAATTGCATTTTATCATGCAAACCTCACTTGGAGATGAAATTTTAATAGTACCCCAAAGATCTAATTGCTATTTATGCCTCTATATGGTGTTTCCGTATGGATGAAAGCTTGTTGCAATATTCAGAGTTAAAACCAAGATCATAATTCTTTGCACTTATTTATTTGGTGGCTTTTCAAAGTTCTGCGTCAGTGTCTATTAATTTATGGTTAATTTGCTTCAGACAATGAGATGCTAAGTGCAAACAGTCAAGTGTATTGCAGTAGCATTCACCTGAAGATTAGAAGACCCATTGCATAAACACACAAAAAGACAGAGTCCTTGCTCCAAAGAGCTTACAAATCTAATTTGAAACAAGATGCAATGAATATAATAAAGAGGAGGGTGAAGGTAGGAAAAGGGGAGGGAAGGGGAGGATAGCAATAAGATCATGTGGTCTATATAGATAAGCTATAATAAGCAAATCATATTTTTAATGAACAATAGCTGTTTGCAAAAATATTTCTGCCCGCCCTCCTCCCTGTGGAAAATTTTAGCTGAAAATGGAAAATTTTAGTTTCATCTAAATTTTTCATAGATTTTATTTTGTGAAAAATCAAACCCCAAAAGCTTTTGATTAGGAAATGCCACTGTAGTGCCTCATAGGAGTTGTAGTTCAGGTGCTCCATGCCCTGTCCTTTTCTGTAGACTTGTCTCTCAAGGCAGACTACATTTCCCATGATGCACCATCCACTCCTTTCTTGCTGAACATTATGGGACATCATGGTAGTTCCTGGGTGCAGTGCATAAAAGCAGATGTAGTCCAGCTGAGGGAATGGAAGCCATAGGAGACAATGGGGCCATGAACTGAGCCATGAACAGCCTGACCTACAACTCCCACAGCAGCATTTCTGAATTGAAATTTTACAGTTTTTGAAAATTTTACAGTTCAATGAAAAGTCCAAATTTTCCATGGAAAGCGCACACTTTTAATGAAAAATGTTATTTAAATGAAAACCCAATTTTTCATAGTAAACAAATAAATGTTATAAGCTATCTTATAGCTTCTGTACAAAACAGCTGGTTTCTTGCAGGCATCCCAGCAGAAATGAGTCTTTATGTCATTGAAGTTACACCAGACACAAATTTGGTTTCCATTATTTAACGTTACTGTCTTAGCTAAAGGATAGCACCTTAAAGCACAATCTCTACTTTCAAACGGCACTAGGAATTTATAATTGGACATGCCCATATTGCTCAGCTGTAGTGTAGAATCTATATCCTTCCAATCCAAGCAAAGAAATATTACCTAGTCATGCACTGATATCCCGTAGCAGTTCAACCAAATCCAGTAGACTTGAAAAAAGCACTGTCAGAAGCATTGTCTATTTAATTGGGCCGCTAATACTATGCATACAGTATTAGTAAGAGAAAATTATATTTTATTGTTGCCTGAAGAATAATCAGTATAATGAGTTCTTTCCTGGTAGGATTACCATTAGGAAAAGACAGGAAGGAAGATCTTGAAAGGAGGTGCTTACAACACCCTGTCAACCTTAAGATAATAAAAAAGCACATTCCTTCCTTGTTTATTTGACTTGGTCTTCATATCTTTAAACAACTGCAAGTGTCACATAGAGGGTTTCTAAACACAGACAAATTAATTGTTAGCGCCCTTTGAACAAATTACTGAATGATAGTGGTTCCTGAAAAATATTGAGCCTTCAAACCCAGACCATTGTTTAAAAAAGCTGTATCATCTATAGACCAGACTATAGACCATCTATAGTCATCTCTGATTTGTAAAGGTATTGAGGCGTTACTCCATTCAGTGTTGCAAGTTACTAAGACTGAGCTGTCTAAGTCCCCTTTTCAAAAGTGACTTGGACACTTATGCTCCAAAGTCTCACTGAGGGACTGCACTTCTGGTTGGCCCCTGAGCTGGGAGCATGGGATAGGCTGAAGCTTTATTGTGCCCTGCCTGTCCCTGGCACTCTCTCTTAACTACTTGGTACAAACTTCTTTTCATGTTTTATGGATATCTTAGACTGGAATAATCACAACAAAAAAGAATGTTCATTTTACTTACTTTAGTAACAATACGATCAACATTAAGAAGCTTAAATAAATTACTCAATTACAGGAAGGTACAGATAAGAGAAATGGCAGGAACGGGGGTCTTTCCAAAGGTGTGTTATTCTAAATTTCCAGTAAACAAACAAACATATTATGTGGGGGGAGAAAAAGCTAATTCCCAAAGGCAAACAAAATAAAAAGCAGTCCCTCACCCTCACATAAAGTCCCATCAAATTGTAAGGCTCCCTGCTGCAGCTAGCGCTGCAAGCTAACTTCAATAAGTATTGCAGAAAGAGGTGACGACAACACAATGCTGCTAATGTAACAGAAAATGCTATGCAGTTCCAACCTAACGGCACAACTCAAATGAAATGCATGTAGACTGGAGAGTCATTTGGGGGATAATTTCAAACCCAGCTTTTTGTTTTTTCACAGGATCATTAAATCCTCTGTTTATCCAGCCATGGGTTACTTCAGTTCTGTTCAGCAAAACGTGTCCAGTGGGCCAAATTCTGCTCTCAATTACCTGTACAAATCATTTGAAGTCAGTAGGGATGCATAAGTCTACAGTGAGAGGAGACTGTGATAACATCAGATGTTTATTAGCCCTTGTGTGAAGTAGTGTAGCTCTGCTTGTGTTCTTTTTTCCTACGTCCCTATAGTTACATTGTTGTGTCCCACTGCCAAGTCCAGGGGAGATGAACATAAAGCACAGGAAATTATCTGTTTGCTACAAATGCACGAGGGGTTTGTGGGGTCTTAGTGGAGGTAGGAGATGCAGCCTCCACACCCACTGATGTTAGGGGAGCTATGGGAACAGAGAGCTCCAACCCCGTGGAGGTGCGGCCCCTCAGCCAATGCCACACAGCACCATAATCTCCCACTCGCTGCGCAGCTCTCTCAGGAGCTGTCATTGGCCAGACAGCATTCCTGTGAGGAAGTTTGCCTGAGAAATTTGAAAGTTCATGACATTTTGGGGTGTGGCAATTATATACAATATTTGCCCTTCTGATGGCTAGCCACATGTGTAGGGCCCATTTTAAGTTGTTTAAGATTTTTCTCCTGTTTTGCCCCTGATGTCAAGTTGTGGTGTTATCCTGAGGGTTAATATGATAACATTAAAACTACCACTAATTAATTATTAATACTTACTATTTATTAAGCCCCAACAATGTATTGCTTAAGACAAATAAAGACATGCTGTGTCCTGGGGAGAAACTGTAACTATATAATATTAACAAAATGTACAGCTTCTCAGAGATGATCCCAGTCAGTGTACTCTAACCGCAGAGAGACATTTAACGTTCACCTCGCTTTATTGTTCTTAGACATAGCCAGGTCTAGTGGTAAAGCACAGAACCCAGAGACCTAGGTTCTGTATCCAGCCTTGACAATGACTTCTGTGTCATCTTGGGCTAGTCACTTAACCACTTCATGGATTCTCCGGATATAAAATGGAAATAATTACAAATTGGCTAACGAAGTGGTGTTCAAGTTTGGTTCAGGTTCAAAGTCAGATCAGGGCTAGAGTTCAGCTTTGGCTTTGATGGCACCAAAAATCATACAAACTCTCCTTGTTGAATTTGGCCCCACATGGTGAAATTATGACAAATCAGCTGCCATATCAGAATGGAATTTCATGAGACAAGCCATTCTCACAAGATTTTGACCCCATCACAACTAGAGCTGGGAAACAGATTGCCACAGGGTGGGATTACCTTTTAAGGGAAGTGGGTTTAGCTCTATCTTTGATTAATTAGCTGCCTTCCAAGTGATAGGTTTGATGTCTTATTGATACTTGCACAACCATTACATCACAAAGGCACTGACAACAGATACAAAATTCACTACAACTGGACAGGAGAGAAAGGAACAGATGTTTACAGATTAACTGAAAATATAAGGCTAAAACCCAAAATATTCTGAACTGCAAAGACAACCACAATAAATAACAGAATCTGCACAGTTGCTGCCAATGCTACCCTGTATTGTGTTATCAAATGGAGAGCTGGCCCTTTAAGGGATCTAGGCTTAGTTCTACTTGTGACTAATTGCCACTAATTGCCTGTCAGGTGATGGGACTGAGGTCAAGGATCAGGTGACAGCCTTCAGGCCACTTGGTCCTCAGAAAAAAGGTCAGAAGGCGACATAAGTAGGAGAAGTCACCTATAGGGTGCAGGAAAACTCCTGCAGGGGACCCAGGGTGAGGGAAGGATCTGCATAGGGTTGCTCCAGGTTACGCACAAGACTGACTGGAGATGTATGGGCAAAGACAGAAGCCTTATGAGGAAGAGGTTTTAGGAGGGGCCAGGAAGCAGGAGCTGGCTAATTTGTTTTGATTTGTGATGGACTGTTTTGGTTTTGAGAAATAAAACCCATCCTGGGAGAAAGGGACTGAAATTCTGCTGCTGTTGGGAGATTTATTTGATGTGTAGCTCAGGGAGTTGGCCCAACAGCTTGCATTGGCTCTTTCTGATTTTGAATCTAACCAATAAGAAAACTGATTCAGATCAGAGATTTTAAATCCTTATATTCTGCAGAGGATCAAACTTGAAGTCCTTAGTGACCAAATTCACTTACTATACCTACCTCACTGTGTTTTGAAACACTCTGGGATCTTCAGACACAAGGGTCTATATAAATACTCATTAGTATTATTTAAGATTAGAAAACAGGCAGATCTACTTGACAGGAATGTTAAACAGGTGGAAGCTTTCCACACACACTGGCTGTGTACACAAGACACTTTAACAACTGGTAACTGGACCAACAGGATAGCTAAGGTGTAAGTACCAATGCAGCAATGTGTCCATTCTAACCATAATTTTGTGGGTACAGTTTGCCTTGTGGTCACACATAGGCTGTACTAGGTAGTTGCAGTAATACTGCTTTCTGAGTACTTATCCCACAGTTCCTGGGACAGCTCCCTTGATCTGAGAGGGAGATAAAGGAGTTAGGAGGCAGTCCAGTAAGTAGCATAGTCCTGATTTATGGTGTTGCATGGGGTTTCTAGTGTGAGAGCTAGTTGTTGGGTCGGCTGTGTAGTCATCTTTTCTTGTGCCAGTCAGGGGCGGCTCTTTGTATTTTGCCGTCCCAAGCACAGCAGTCAGGTGGCTTTCGGCGGTGTGCCTGTGGGAGGTCCGCTGGTAATGCGGATTCGGCGGCATGCCTGCGGGAGGTCCACTGATCCTGCGCCTTCGGCGTACCCGCCGTCAAATTGCCGCTGAAGTTGCGGGACTGGCAGACCTCCCGCAGGCACGCCGCCGAAAGCCGCCTGCCTGCTACCCTCACAGCAACTGGCAGGCCGCCCCCCTGCGGCTTGCCATCCCAGGCACGCGCTTGGTGCACTCGTGCCTGGAAACGCCCCTGGTGCCAGTATGTGCTCATTGATTTCACATTGGTGCTGTCTGTCCTCTGTTCTCATTTCCTTCTCAATCCAGAAATTGACCTGCATTCATCTCTTTCCTTCTTCCTGAACTTGTCCTGTCTTCCAGAAGCAGGCCTCATTTTCTGCTCCCTGAACCAGTAAGGTTTATTTGAGTAGTTATTCATGTTCTGCACATGTCCTGTGCATTTTCCTGCTTTTCTTCCCCAGAGTATAAGTTTGTTAGCCAGTCTACCTCTGGGAATCACAACCACTTGCCCCATGTCTGCTCAGGAACATGCACAGTGCTACAGTAGGCACTACATGGAAAAAGTTAACCATAGAAATCTTCAACCCTTGGCATGCCAAGGAATGCAATAAAAGTAACAATTTCACTTCAGATTTGAACTCCAATGTTTTTTGCAAAGTGTTTTCTCCTGGGCTAGAGATGTCAAAGACACACAACTGGAATTAACACATAACTTCTCATAATAAGGATCTGTGGGGTTGCTGATTATTATAAGACTGGGATCAGTTAACGGAGAGGTACATAGAGGGTGTTGGTGGTTAGTGCAACTGGGCTAATAACAAAAGTTATTTACAGTAGGTAGCCAGAAGCCTTGGAAACATCCCTTTGTAAAGGGTTCCAGAAAAACAAACAAACAAACAAAACCCCGAACAGGTAATTTTTCAGAATAAGGAGAAAAGATGATGAGTTTCAACTAGAGTAATTTTTATAGCTATTGTTAGAGGACCAACTCCTTAAATATAGAAGCACTGTGTGCTTCTGTGGGAGGTGGGAAGTATGCATTACTCCATGATTTTTTTTTCATGAAATTGTTCTTGCATTATTTAACGAGGTCTATGAATTAGTATTTCCACTGGATTTCTAAAAATGTAGGTTTTGTCTGATGTAGGCAATGTAGTTGTAGCTGTGTCAGTCCCAGGATATTAGAGAGACAAGGTGGCTTAGGTAACACCTTTTATTGAACCAACTTCTGTTGGTGAGAGAGACAAGCTTTCAAGCCTCACAAAGCTCTTCTTGAGACCTGAAGAAGACCTCTGTGTGGCTTGATATCATATCTTTCTCCCCAACAGAAGTTGGTTCAATAAAAGATATTACCTCACTGTAACAGTCTTTACCCTTATATTCACTCCTTTTACAGGACTATGATACATTTTGTACAAAGTATGCCCTTGTGAGGTATCATTTGAAAACTCATAATTTTCTGATCATTATTGTCCTGGTAAAATATGTGTGGCAATGTTGCATGTAAAGTTATAGGATTCCTCTGTATGGTATTGCTAGACATGTTCCAAGTCTGCGGGGAAGCAGCCACAAACCAGTTCCTCAGAAACAAAAGGCTAACAAACGCCTCAGCCAGGTGTCAGCAAAATCAAATGGACTATCATCTGGTTAAGTGGCCATTCTTCGAGAGGAAAGAGGATGTGGGTGAAAATATACATCTTGACAAAGAAACAGCTGGGGGTTCTCATCTAAACAGACTTTCTGTCTCTTGAACCTCAGCTGGAGATTATTCTCAAAGAAGAGAAAGAGCTATAAAGAGGAGAAAGGAGATCTGCCCCCAAATAGTCCTCCCTTTCCCTCTACGCACAGCATCCACAACACCTGAAGAACAAAGGGAACAGGTTTGGACTGGGGGAAAGGTCTTGACTGAAAGGAATTCAGCCAGTAAGGCTGCTGAAACATGTTGTGAGAGAGACCTTTGCTTTGAATTCACTTAGCTTGTTAAATTAAGTATTAATTGTTTTACTTTTATTTTCTTGTAACCAATTCTGACTTTTATGCATCATTATTTGAAGTCACTTAAAATAGTTTTGTAGTTAATAAATTTATGTTATTGTTTTATCTGTGTGTTTGGGATAACAGGATTTGTGCATATCATTTTCAATTAATAAAATGATTAATGATTAATAAAATGATGGGCTTTATATGAGCTTGTATTTTCCAGGAGAGAGCTGGGTTGTACAAGATGTACATTTCTGGGGGCAAGTCTGGGACAGGGTATATGCTGGTGTTACTCTGCAGTGTAATTCATGAGTGGCTAGCTATAGCACTCATACAATATAATTGGGTGTAACTTACATGCTGGAGGCTATGTGTGAGGAGACCAAGAGTGGTGTAATTTACAGCGAAGCAGTGTAGAAAGCACCTCAGGTTGGAGAACTGAGGGGACATGGCTGTTCAACAGTCAGATTGTACCCTGGGTAATGTCACACTCACCCACTTTGTGTTGTTTGATGACAGGCAATGTAATTATTCACTGTACTCTCGTGGTCTTTGCCTCTTCACTAGCATTTTATGACCATGACTGTTTTTACACACTACAATGACAGAATTAATTGTGATTTCAGTTAAATGGAGGAGCACACAGATTAGGTGCCTTAGGCTAGCATCTTGGCTGGCAGGTACAATGTAATGTAATGTAAAATACTTTGTCTGTATTGTTCAATATGTTTTTCTTGCAATAAAATGATCTGATTTGTAGACATTTTACATAGCAGTTTCTGTGGTACTTTGATTTTTTATTTTCTTTGCTTGCCTGCCATTTTGTGTTTGGCCACGAGGCCTGGCTCAGCCAGCAGTTCTGCTTGCTGGGCTGAGCTCTTCCACCTTTACCAGGAGTTGTGGCCCTTTCAGCCAAAGGTGGGGTCTAAGTGGGATGATGAGAACAGGGAATTAAAAGAAACTGAACTGGACAGATTGAGGAGGAACTGGGCAGAGGCAGCTTGGGCTCCTGAAGTGTTTGGGAAGGAAGAATGGTGGAGGCAGTGTGGGGTGGAACACCAGTGCAGGAGGAATGATGGACACATCTGTTCTATCACAAGGCTATATCTGCCTTTCTACATGCACTAATGGCAGCATTCATAAGAATGTGGAAAAGCCTTCCACAAGCCTGCAAAACTCTGACCCCATTAGTAAACACTACAACAAAAAGCTATGTACCGAATATGGAAGCCCCCTCAAACAGAGATTCTTCCTCCTCCTGAACCTGCTCAGTTGCTGGTTCTGATACTTGGGACCCAGTAAAGAGATCCTGGAAGCATTTTGGGATTACCCTAATCCTACTCTTCAATCTTGTGGCCTGCCCAGTTGATGAAAACAGAGTTCTTTTCATTCTCTTTGTCCCTCACCAGTCCACTTCAGGGAGGCTCCATGTTACCCAGTTGCATATCAGGATGCATGGAAAAGCAAGGTCAGTGGATTTGGTCCAATTTCTCAGACAGTGACATTCTGTCCTGAGCTGGATTTACTATTATTGCTCCAGGATTTGTTATACTAGAATTTATGGTCTTTGCTTTCCAAGATATTGCTTGCTGCTTCAAGTGATGCCTATTCTGAATAGGCACTTGGACACACATTTGTAGACAAAAAGTGTTTTGAATGACCAAGTTCAGCTGGTCCTGGATCTTCTCATCTTCCCAGATGGCCAGCAGTGCCCACACAATGACCTCAGGCCAGCTGGCAGCACACCCATAAGAAGCTCAGCCTGAGACATGCTAGCCATATAAGCAAGACAAACTTGAAGTCATTTCTGAAAAAACTGATTGCTGGATAGCATGCAGCTGAGCTCTGTGGTGTGTGCATTTGTACAGATAAGTGGCTTTGCCAGCTTGACCCGCATGCAGTGTAGTGGTGTATAAGTAGAGCTAATAGAATATCTAAATAGTGACCAGTACACTCTGTGGAATTGTAATGGGAGCACTATAGGCATATTTGGAGCTGTTATGTCAGCGATCCCATTAGCATTGGTGCTGCACCAGTGGAGAATTGCATGTCGGAGGATCACATAGTGGTTAGCCTTTCTGGAAGCAAGTCTTTTCCAAAGGAACACCTGTGTCCCACCAAAATCACTTTCCTCTGTGAGTGTGAGATATGTTGCAGGCATGCTACTGGAACCAAACAGTGATTATAATGCCAAATTTTTCTCCTGTAGACAAGACTATAGATTACTCATAATTACCGATATCACTCATACTGTCAGAAATCAGTGCATGATTCTAGGCCTCTAGAAAGGTTTTAGTCCTACCACTGATACTTCCCCTCAGTTTGTTATAAATACTACTTATTACTTTTTTAACAGGTCAGCTGGACAATTAACTGACAAACCACCAAAACTGTCTGCCAGATGGTGGCCAATGATTAATTTGTCTTAACTTCAGCCAAAAAGGAAGAAAATGTGATGGGTGGAGCAGTAAAGACAAGCACAATCAACATCCGACCAAATAGGGTTTCCTGTCACCTTGGGAACTAAATTGATTGGCACTGCAGTTTCCTGTGTACAAGCTAAAACCAGTAGCAACTAGAGTAACAAGAATAAACGCAAGATAAGAGATCTGGCACTACAGTAAAAATATGTTAAAAATTCCTGGCTAAGAAAGCCTAAAAAGGCAAATACAGATTCTAGCACAGGCATTGGTGTCTTGCAGCTAGACTGAACACTTACTTCTCTTCTTTCAAGAGAATCTGAAGTTGCAATTAGTGAAACTCTTCGAATATAAGGTGGGCTAATTTGCCTGGATTGTCTGGTCCCAGAAACAAATGTCACCAGCTATGAAAATTTGCAGGAAAGATGGAGGAAATCTGGGATAGTACCAGCTGCCTAAGGAACAGCAGAGTTAGGGAGGGGAAGTGCACCATCTATTCTAGCTGAGTTTGGACCTATCTGGCAAGAAGCATTCAAGACAATGGGAGAAAGTCCATGAGGTACTCAGGTGTTGGATGCGGTCTAAAGACCTAGATTATGATAGGTAGATGTCATCGCAAACAATGGATCCACCCCTCATGGAACAGTCTTCTAGAATGGAATATAGATGAAGCCATCAGGGTTCTATAATAACTATTCTAAAAATCTATATAATTTAAATACTATGAAAAGGGGCAGGGGAATATAAATATCTAGACAAATAGATTACTCTTGTCTTTCAAAACAAAAAAAATCCTTCCCCACTTCCATGAAATCTTTTGTTCTTCACTCAGGATTTCCTCCCAAGGATTTTGCAGTCACCTAGATCTTCTCTCTTCCATTTCAGACTCTTATACAAAGAATCAGAGGGGTAGCCGTAGGGACTGTCCAGTTTGGCCGATTTACATGTACGGAAAAGGATAAATGGACACAAATCAGATATTAGGAATGGCAATATACAAAAACCTGTAGGAGAACACTTCAATCTCCCTGGACACACAATAGCAGATCTAAAGGTGGCCATCCTGCAGCAAAAAAACTTCAGGACCAGACTTCAAAGAGAAACTGCTGAGCTTCAGTTCATCTGCAAATTTGACACCATCAGCTCAGGATTAAACAAAGACTGTGAATGGCTTGCCAACTACAAAAGCAGTTTCTCCTCCCTTGTTTTTCACACCTCAACTGTTAGAAGAGGGTCTCATCCTCCCTGATTGAACTAACCTCGTTATCTCTAGCCTGCTTCTTGCTTACATATATATATATACCTGCCCCTGGAAATTTCCACTACATGCATCCGACGAAGTGGGTATTCACCCACGAAAGCTCATGCTCCAAAATGTCTGTTAGTCTATAAGGTGCCACAGGACTCTTTGCTGCTTTTATACAAAGAACTAACCTAAATCAACTATCCAACAGAGCTTCCAGTTATTTACATCTCTCAATACTGTTTCAGATCGCTTCAACCACAGTGAAAACACCCTACATATGCTGGATGCCTCTACTGAAATAATCAGCAGAGAAATAAAAATTGATATTTAAATGGTCATTCTTAGGTTGGCATCTGAGTTGATGTCCCATTGAGATAAATGGGGTAGTTCAGACTCATTGAAATTCTTGCCCTCTTCATAAAGTCCAAGTAAACAGGCTTTGCAAAAGGATTTGGAGTGGACAGAATTTTCTCTTCAGCCTGAAGCCAAAGGTTAGGGGATCTGCACAGCTATTCCTTGGCCAGACTGAAGGTCCTGTACTCAGCTAGAGTATGATCCAAAGCCCACTGAAAGCCATGGGAGTCTTTCCAAAGGTCTTTAGATTAAGGCCCCAGTGCTTCTTGAGCAGACAGATGCATTCATGCCTGCCCACAATTTAAACCTAGATTGCTACTGATACATTATTTAAAATCTATGGGGTGTCAGACCAACAACTGGCAAACAAACTAAGGCCCAGCTGCTGCAAGGAGATCCATGTAAGCAGACCCCTGTGTCTGCTTGGGAGCTCTATTAGAGTCAATGAGGCTCTGTGTGGGGAAACCTGAAACCCCCCCATTGTTGGATTGGGGCTTAAAATGCTAAATGCCCCTTGTTTGAAAGGTGCCATGCAGTAGATCTACACAGGTCACTACTAGGGGAATACAGCACATAACACATTTTGGAGGCACTATCGAATCATGAGCTATTGTCCTAAACAGGAAAATGAATTTAAGCGTTTTTTGGAATATCTTGCACACTCCTTAAGTTATACACGTACACAATACTAATGCTTAGCACCTGTATGATACTTTACAAACATTCTTACTTTAATCCTTGCTATATTCCTGTGAGGTAGGTATGCCTACAGATAGGAACATGGAAATAGAGAGTTTATGTGGCTTATCCAAGGCTACACAGTGAGCCTTGTGTAGAGATGGGACTGGAAATCAGGATTTTCTGGCTCCTATCTCAAACTCAGTTTATTAGTCCTTGCTGCTTCTCTAATTCCTTTTGACAGGGCAAGGTGTCATTTCTGTATCTCTTCTAACATGTTCTCCAGCTAATTCTTTTGGGTTGCCACATAGTTCTGCTTTTACATCGACATTTTCCTGGAAACAATCCCTGAGAGTTAAATTAAGAATGCCAGAAGCATATTCAACTCAACACAATAGAGTAAATTTATCCTCCAAAACTATGCAAAGCAAGTATATTTTGTTCAGGAAATTCAAAGCCCCTTCCTGTAAATATATTAAGTTCTCATACATATGTCAGAAACTACAAACATTGGCATGTTTACAATATTCCAACTACAAAATGCTACCCACAAAGTATTGCTTTAAATGATTACTCACAATAGAATATTTCATTTAATGGCAGAAAATCTCAGCAACAGCTTCAGTCATAATGAGATTATGTAATAGAATAATTATATCTACAGCACCAACTGAGTTCTAATTCAAAAATCAGAACAGGACCAGAGAGTATTGGTGGATAACATTTCTTGTCTTATTAAACGGAGATTTTCTCAAACAATGATACTTTCTTATTTGACTTTTATTATATTAATGTAGCAAACAAGAGCATCATTTTTTTTACCCTCCCTTAAGTGTTTCTAACTACTGGGTCACAATAGTTACCAGTTAATATACAAGGTCAATTTGCTATACTGTATCACTAATGTATTGACTCCTTTGAAAGGAGATTGCTCTTCAAGTTCCAGAATACCTGCCAGGACTATATGTAAAACAAGTACCAACTTATACAGCTAATGCTTATCACCCACAAGATGGCTGCCAAGGGGGAGATAATGAATAAGGACGGTCAAATACTGTAATTTAATTTTTGTACCTACGTAAAATAACTGCAAAGGAGCAGATCTGTCAAAATTAACACAGGAATTGCCATAGCAGATCAGACAAGTGGTCCATCTAGTCCAGTAGCCTCTCTCTGACAGCAATGAGTACCAGATATTTCAGACAAAGGTGCAAAACCCCCCCTGCAGTGGGCAGTTATGGAATAACTTGCCCCCAGGGAATTTTTTTTTTTACTAAGCCCATCAGTTTATGGTCTAAATCATGAAGGCTGTAACACCCAGCCCTACTGGAGCTCTCCTTGGCTGGACACTCACCAGAGTGCTCTCTCTAGGACTCACACACTGGGCCCGTGAGCACTTAGTCTGAGTAGGCTGCAGGCCTGTCTCTCCCCTGAGCCTCTTGGCACATTTCCTGTGCCCAGGAACACTGTCTGTTACCTCTTCATGGGAATGTGGCCCTGTGGCCTGAGGTCCCTAGGACCAGTGCTGATCCTCCCAGACTTCCCAGTGGCTTGAGCACACTCTTTATCAGAGCTCCAATCTTGTGGGAACTCTAGGTTTACAGTTCTCTCTTCAGGGACACAAACTAGTGAAGCAAATGAACACAGAGGCCGTATAAAGTTTTGTCAACAATCACTCTTTACTTTAGCTAGCACAAAAATATACAGATCCAGATAAAACAATAAAAAACACCTATACCTATTTCCTTGCTTCAGTTTCCTCACCATTCTTGAACTTTATTTGGGCTTAGGTCAGATTCCTCTGAGAGGTCCAGAATCTCTTTCTCTGGCTTCTCTTCCAAATCACTAGTCTCTCTCTCTCCTGTGCAGCCAGTTTCCTTCTTCCTCAGCTGGTCAAATAGTTAAAAGGTTAACAATCCTCCCTTCTACAAAAGCTGCCTCTCTCCTGCCTAGGCTTCCTGTGTGTCAATGAGTCCCTCTGAGTTCCCTCTCACGGTATGTCTCCACTGCTCAGTTAAAGTGGGCTCTTACCCGGGTTTCAGCCCAAACCCCCTTACCAGCCACACAGAAAAACTTTTGACCTATGGTCCTGGAGATGTGGGTTAGAACTTGAGCTACTCTTTGAACTTGGACTAGAACCTACCCGTTCTGCAGTGATAAATCACTTGAGTGCTGATCGTCCTCCAATGACTTCCCACAAACCGCCCCCAAAGGATGGGCAAGTTCTCCCATAACGGACACAACTGACTGGGTAAGAATCCTTGGACATCTCAGCACAAGGAACCATGGACTATCCCACCAGGCACACACAGGTGCATGCAGAAACAGTGAGGACACAGTAATGTGTGTGGGATGTTGCTATGGGGATCCTCACACCTGAGTAAGGCTAACCTGGGCCAATTATCTGGGTTAACTCTGTAGTGCAGACATATCCTCAGGCTCCATGGCCTTTAAGGCCCAGAATTAACAGCTGATTTCTTTGTTCTCCATTTGGGGATTTTCCACGCTCCAAACCCTGCAGAGGAACTTGGACTGGCTTCCCCAGGCTTCAGCCATCCCACTGTACCAAGGTGTTCCCACTTGAATGGGAGCCATCAAGGTTATATGACCCTCATTGTCCCTGGTGTGGGGGATATGTAACACAGCCCTGACAGCACATGGCCCACTCCACATACATTGAGATGGTGAATGATAGAGACATTTCATAAGATCAATCAGAATTCATAAATTGTACACAGACTCCCCAAATCATCACAAGGGCGTGTATCCTTCATATTATATCTTTATCCCCAACAATATAATCCTTTCTAATATAAGTGTGGTTGTTCTCATTATTCACATATGTCAAGTCCTCTTTTGTAGCTTCCTGTTCCCTTGCCCTGAATTTTATCTTGTGGCACTAACACAGGTTAATTATAAATGGTATGAAAAAGCAGTTTCCTTTAAAATATGCTGCCTTTCAATTCCATCACAATATCCCCTTATTTTTGTATTATGAGAAAAGGTGAACAGAAGTGCCCACCCTGTTCTTCATCCAACTCATTATTTTAATCACCATTTAAATAGGTAACCACCATCTCCTCCACTGACCATATGCCAAATATAGAAATATATGTGTTTGTTCAAACTGGAGAAGAGAGTACACCTATTAAGTTACAGGGACTGTCATAATGATAATGACAGCCATGAGAATTTCTGAATGGTTCAACGCCTGTCATTCATGGCATGATGTTTTATCTTATTGCTCTGATTCTTGGCACAAGCTTAACATCACACAAGGTTTTTCCTCCACAATCAGAGTTCAGTCCAGCATTCTGCTCAAATTCACCATTCCCACACATTATGTTATGTGGGGTTCTATATGATGCAGTTTTAGATGTCATCTTTCCTCCTCTTAGATCTTGCAGTTTACTTTTTCTTATAATACTCGACATTCTGGTGCTTGCTGTGATTTTCACTGGAGATGACAGACAGAGATGTGACATGGCCTTTTTAGTGCCCAGTGGCTATTTTAACAGAGGTTTTCACAGTACAGGGTTCAGCATATAAAGTCCATTGGAAGTCCTCCCCCCTTTGCAGTGGGTTCTAACTGGCTTGTCTTAATTTAGCATACGTTTGAACCCTAGCAATGATTCCTCACAGTTACAGCTAGAGGTAATTATTGATGTTTTGATTCACTGGCAGTTTCAAAAAATTGGAAAGAAAAACTGGTTTGTGTTGAACTGAACCCAAAAATTCCTCCCTCCCCACCGCCATTTCAGCAAATCAAAAAAGGGCATGCCAGGTTGAACAAAACATGTAATTTGACCTGAAAGGTTTTGTTTCTGGGAACTTTTAAAGGACTAGATTCACAAAATGGCCAGAGGAAGGAGATGGCAGTGCCACCCATCTCATAACTTTTAGCCTAGTGGCTAGGACACTTAATTGGGATGGAGGACAGCGAGGTTTGAATCCGCACTCTGATGCAGGCATCTGAACCCAGGTGTCCCCCGTCCCAGGCGTTAGGCTATTCTGGGGTGGGTCTCTCCCAATCTCTCCTGTTGAAGATGTTCCACTTTATATAAATAATTAAATATTCATTGAAGCAGAGACTTGAATTTGGGTCTCCCCCTCCCAGGTGAATGTCCTATTACCAGGCCATAGAGTCATTCTCACACTCTCTGGCCCAATGGCTATTCAAGTATTTTATACAAAGTTGAACAGCTTAATTAGGGGAGATGGAGTGAGACCCACTCAGTATACCCTATAACACAGTGCTTAGGGAGCTCTCCTGGGAAGGAGGAGACCTGGGTTTAAATCCCTGCAGCAGAGCAGGGATTCAAACCAGGGTCTCCCACATCCCAGGTGAGTGCCCTAACCGCTTGGCTAAAAGTTACAAGTCAGATCCTCCTCCTTATACAGTAACTCCTCACTTAAAGTCATCCCGGTTAACGTTGTTTCATTGTTATGCTGCTGATCAATTGGGAACAAGCTCGTTTAAAGTTGTGCAATGCTCCTTTCTAACATTGTTTGGCAGCTGCCTGCTTTGTCCACTGCTTGCAGGAAGAGCAGCCCCTTGCAGCTAGTTGGTGGGGGCTTGTAACCAGGGTGGACCGGCAGACCCCCTATCAGCTCCCCATTCCCCTAAGTTCCCTGTGGTGCAGCAGCCCAGCAGGCTATCAATTGCAGGCTATCAACGGCTGTCCCTCCCGCAACTGACATGTGCTGCTCCTGCCCTCTGCCTTGGAGCTGCTCCCAGAGACTCCTGCTTGCTGTGCAGGGGAAGCAGGGGGCCTAATGTCAGAGTGTCCCTCTCCACCCTGCTCCTGCACCCCGCTTATCCCTTCTCCATATAGAGCAGGGAGGGGACACGGATGGAGAGAGACAGAGAGAGCTTGGGGCAGCAGCTGCTGTCTCAACTTCCTGATCCACTTAAAAAGACAATGCACTTAAGAGTGGGTCAGCTTACTTAAAGAGGCAGTGTGCATCTCTCTCTCTCCCCCACACACAAGGTGTGTGTCTGTCTCTGTCTGCTATGCTGTCTCCACTCCCTCATGTTTGTGCTGCCTTGTGTGAGAGGCTACATTAACAACGTGTTAACTCTTGAGGGCTCAGCTGAGTGCTAGTTCATCATTTAGCAGCAAGGCATTCCCTGGGAAATATCCCACCCCCTTCCACCCTCTGACTTCACCCCCTCAACCAAGCTTCACAATCATCATAGCTGTGAACAGTATTAAATTGTTTGTTTAAAATGTATACTGTGTGTTTATCTATATAATATATAGTTTTTTGTCTGGTGAAAAAAATTTCCCTGAAACCTAACCCCCTCTATTTACATTAATTCTTATGGGGAAATTGGATTTGCTTAACATCGTTTTGCTTAAAGTTGCATTTTTCAGGAACATAACTACAATGTTAAGCGAGGAGTTACTGTACAGCCATTTTGTGAATCTAGCCCAAAATTTATTTTCCGGTGGAAACTATTTGGGTCGACCAAAACTGCATTTTTCAGCAAATAAACTATTCATTGATTTTTTTTTTGCCTACCTCTAGTTACAGCATGTGAAGGGACATGCCCTTCCTCTGGTGCGGAGGAGACTAACAAGCTCTTCTGGGCCTGTTCAGCACTAACAAGGCACACTGGCATGGCTTGTTTTGCCTGGAGGGGACGAGCATAAAAAGGGAAACCTGCCACAGGAAGGAGTGGTGAACAGGAATACTCCACTTCAGAGGCTGCTGAGGCAACAGAGACTGGGCAGGCAGAAGGAGACAGTCACAGGCCACACTGCTCACAAAGCTGTGCTGACTGGTAGCAAAGCAGTATGCCCCAAAAGGAGGGACAGAAGGTAGGCCTCACTAAGGGGTAACAGACTCTGATAGACCAAACTCATAGAGCTCAATCCTAAAAAACTGCCTGAGAGACAGGTCACCTTTGCCTTTATTTCTTTTCAACCAGATTCTCCTCTCTCATATGGGAAAAAGAGGAGAGAGGAACTTTCTTTTGCCTGTTTGATTCAGAGAACTCCCTCATGTGTTGCGAACTAAGGGGAAAGAGAGTATAAATGATCGACAGTAGGGCCATGGGGTTGGGGGTCAAGGGACCCCCTACCCCACCCCCCAGCAAATTCTAAATTCTCATTTTTAGTCTTCATTTCACATACCTGTCATATGTCCCCTCAATTTGCTGGGCTGTATTCTCCTTTGCACTACATCTTGTTGTATTCATTTTCACTTGAGAAAAGTAAGTGCAAAGTGGATCTAAAATACCACCAGCTCAGAATGATGGTTCTTTACAACCGCTTTGCACATGAATGACTGCACAAACTGCAGAGCAGTGGAGGATCTAGCCTGTATTGTTTCCAAAGCAATAATCACAATGGAGATTGCATGTGGATGTCATTGTTTAGAATGGTCACAGCATTAGTAGGTGGAAAATCTTTATAGCTATTTTGGTGCTGGAATATAAGTGCATGAAGAGACTTTAGAAATAATAATTGCAGATTCTACAACACTCCTTAGTTGTCACTTCTTACAATACATCAAGATCATTATTTCTATCTTTCCCAGCTTTGGGTGTGTGAAATATTTAACTGAATTTGTTTGAACAAATCCAGGTTATCCCTATAATACCCCTGTATTATTTAGCTTAGATGCCATATTACAAAAACTTAGAATGATAATTGTAATAATAATTGGAGTTTCCCACACCTGAACCATTCTTTTAAAGTGATAAATCTGAGGAACAGTCCCAGATTGAGGTGTTTATACATGAGGTTTTGGAACAAATTGGTACCATAAAAAAAACCAGTAATAAATCAGTAGGACCAGACGGTATTCGCCCAAGAGTTCTGAAGGAACTTTAATATGAAATTGCAGAACTACTAACTGTGGTATGTAACCTATCACTAAATCAACTTCTTTATCAGATGACGGGGGGATAGCTAATGTGATGTCAATTTTTTTAAAAAGGGTCAAGAGGTGATCCTGGCATTTCCAACTTCAGTACCGGCAACTGATTGGAACTATAGTAAAAACAGAATTATCAGACACATAGATGAACATGATTTGTTGGGAAAGCGTCAACACAGCTTTTGTAAAGGGAAATCATGCCTCACCAATCCACTAGAATTCTTTGAGGGGGGTCCACAAACTTGTGGGCAAAGGTGATCTAGAGGATATAGTGTACGTGGACTTTCAGAAAGCCCTTGACAAGGTTCCTCACCAAAGGCTCTTAAGCAAAGTAAGCAGTCATGGGATAATAGGGAAGGTCCACTCGTGGATCAGTAACTGGTTAAAAGACAGAGAAAAGAGGGTAGGAATAAATTGTCAGTTTCCACAATGAAGAGAGGTAAATAGTGTTCCCCAGGGATCTGTACTGAGACCAGTGCTGTTCAACATATTCATAAATTATCTCAAAAAAGGAGTAAACAGCGATGTGGCAAAATTTGCAGATAATACAAAATTAATCAAGATAATTAAGTCCAAAGAAGACTGTGGAGAGTTACAAAGAGATCTCACAAAACTTGGGTCACTGGACCAGAAAATGGCAGATGAAATTCAATGTTGATAAATGCAAAGTAAATGCATGCGAGTGCGGTGAAGTGTACACAGTGAAGCACCTGCTTGTTTGCCAACTCCTGGGGAGATCTGTACAAAGGAGGATCTTGCTGCACCAATGGAATGAGCCATCACTTGTGCACAGTTCTGGAAAAACATCTAGTTTGTGACTGGGACATGAAAAGAAGAAGTGCTTTACTAGTCAGACTACAATTTAAAATACCAAATCACTATCCATCAGATTCTGATTTTGGTTACAATGTGTAAATCAGATTAACTATGGACTAGCTGAGATCAAAATTAGGCTTGACCCTTTTGTTGGAAAAATATTGGTTTGCAGGCCAATTCATAAGAGTTTAAATAGAAAAATAAATGACCATGCAGCATGCAATATGACAGAAGAGAAAGTGTAAGCCCCAAGGAACTATTGCAGTGCCTCACAGGAGACATATATTGGAGAATATTAGTTCTCCTGCTTGTTGAGTCAGTAATGGGACCAGGCATTCTGCCAGTATAACCGGTCTTTGTCACTTAGGGAAACAGGGGAATGCCAGCAAACAGCAATTTTCAAGCACCCTCTGCTGAATAATTTACAAGATTCTAAAAGGCCTTAAAGAAGGCCCTTCATCTTTCCTAGCCAAGAATCACTAAATAACCAGAATGAAAAAAGGGATCAAGAAACATAGCTTAGATGGAGCCCATCTATCATCTCTATGCCATTCACGTATATCTTTAACCACCATCTCTTCCATGGGGCAAACATTTACTATATGCCAAATATGGAAAGACATCTTTTTTATTAATACTAGAGAAAAGAATTCATCTATTGAGTTATAGTGCCTGTTTTGGTCATGATAGCCTTGCCATGCTGCCTTTCCTCAAAACCAGAACAAACGTTGAAATGGAACACTTTAGCTAATATTCTGCTGAATGAGTATTTCAAGATCCACTTTAGTGAAATAGGGAGCTGCTCAAAGGGACACTTGAAAACCTTCAGCTAAAAGTGATCCAGGACAGGAATCCAAAGCCGGGCAACTGAAAGGGCTGCAGAAAGAAATGTGCCCAGTCTTTTCTTTTTCCTATTCAGGAATGAAACCCAAGATACATTGCAATCTTTTCTTCCTCCTCTAGATGTCACTCTCCCATCGTCAACAATTTGACTGCGACAAAGCCCGTCGTTCAGATGTAAGTAACTCTCATATCACAAGTATCAGAGGGGTAGCCGTGTTAGTCTGGATCTGTAAAAGCAGCAAAGAGTCCTGTGGCACCTTATAGACTCATATCACACAAGTTTTGATCGTTCTTCAAAGTAAGCTCTGTGTGGTGTTTAGATGTTGCTTGTAATTATTAGAACTGGGAGCACTGGCTGTTGGGAGTCTGAAAGGACAGGAAAGAGTGGGAGGAGTTGAGGAGGCTGAGTGAGAGTTACTAAGGGTGCAGCAGCAGCTTGGTTCAGAGGTTTCCACTGTAAAAATAAAGTCCTGTTGAAGTTGTTAGTACCTTGCTTGGTTGATACAACATTTTGGCAATGAGGATGGATCTTCTGCCTCTGAAACCACCTGCACCCTTTCTGCAAAGTGCAGGTGAGCCTCTAATTGCTTTTACCGTCTGGATCCATATGTTTGAGACTTATCTGCTTGCAATCAGTGCTACAGAGATTTCTGAAGTAAGAAAGCGTGCTCTGCTCATCCACTGCCTTGGAGCAGAAGAGCAGCGTATATTTTACACTTTTCCCCTTGCAGATGATAAATATGAGACTGCGCTCACTGCGTTAAAGATTTTTTTGCTGCCAAAATGAATATAGTAGCTAATTGCTACAGATTTCGCCAGTGTGAGCAGAAACCAGGGGAGACTATAATGCAGTATATTGCTTCCCTGAGGAGTCTGATTTTAACTTGTGACTTTGGGAATATGGCAGATGAGATGATCAGAGACCAGCTCATTGAGAAAACAACCAGGCTTCGTGTAAGAGAACCACAACTTACACTAGAAAAAGCAAAACCATTGCTACTCAGACTGAGTCAGCTACAGCTGAAACCAAAATAATGAGCAGAGATACAGAAAGCACAGTCCAGGCTGTGACTCCATTGCAGAAAAGTTCACTATCGCTGCAGACAAACAATTGCAAGAGGAAAACTAATAAAAAGCCACTGGACCAGCAAATGCAAAATACAGTAAAAGCATGCTTTTGCTGTGGATCCCCACAACATCTTGCAAGCGACACAGGATGTCCAGCTAAAGTAGCTCAGTGCAATCATTGCAAAAAGATTGGGCATTTTGCTAAAGTATGTCGCAGTAGCCAGTTCAATCAACAAGTGCATGCAATTACAATACCAGATGTTACTGTGCTGAGTGTGGACAAAATCACTACTGCACATATTCCAGAACAGATAAAGTGCACTGTAAACGTTTCCGCCATACCCTCAGGCAAATCACACTCTATTCAGCTAACGTTGGACACTGGCTCAGCAGTATCTATACTACCTAATTCCATCTATTTGCATTACTTTAAAGATGTGCCTCTTACTGAACCCAAACTTCTCTTGTGTGCTATTTGAAAAACCATATTCCAGTACATGGCTGCCTACCAGCAATAGTTACTTTTGGTGATTGCTGTGTAACTGCAGAGTTCTACATTGTCCACAAAGGCACTCCTATCCTTCGCAGAGATTTATCGGCTGCTTTAAATCTCAGGGTAGTTAATGGACGAATTGATCTTCCTTAGCAAAGCACTCTTGCGGTACATACACCAGTTTCAGCTGGGAACCAACACCGGGTTGAGGAGAAACTTGACTGTGCTTATGGGTTTCTAAATAAAGTTAAAATGCAGAATAATGTGATGCCTGTACGACAGAAATTACGGTGCTTACCATTTTCAGTGAGGGAAGCTCTTTCAGAGGAACTTAGAAAATTTGTTCAAAATGACATTATTGAAGAAATTAACTCCTCGGAATGGGTTTCACCTATAGTGGTGACGCAGAAGAAGGGTGGAGGCATTTGCCTTTGTGTGGACTTAAGGGAGCCAAATAAAGCTATTGTGATTGACAGCCATCCTCTTCCTCACATAGAAGAAGTATTTGCAGAATTCCATGGAGTAAAGATGTTTTCTACTCTTGATTTGCAGAGCGCATACCACCAGGCTATGTTGCACGAAGACAGCAGAGACCTCACAGCATTTATTACGCATGAGGGAGTATTTCGTTTTAAACGTGTTCCATACAGTCTCGCATCAGCCCCAAGTGCCTTCCAAAAAATGATGTCATTGATTCTGAAGCATCAACATGGAGTTCAGTGCTATTTGGATGATATTATCATGCTTGGAACTACCACTGAGGAGCATGATTATAACCTGCAGTCTGTACTAAACTGCATCAGCAAAGCAGACCTCAAGCTCAATAGGTCCAAATGTAAATTTAGACAAACTGAACTCTCCTTTCTGGGGCATACAATTTCACAGGCTGGACTAAAACCTGATCCAGATCATATCCTAGCAATTTCAAATGCTCCTCCTCCAACAGATTTGCAAACCTTACGTTCCTTCTTGTGTCTTACCTCCTGATATGCAAAATTCGTTCCCAATTATGCTTCTGTCATTGAACCATTACGAGAATTACTACAGAGAAGTTCAACCTTAGCGTGGACAACGGATGCACAAGCTAGTTTCGAAACGGTGAAAGACTTGATTGTACATAGTCCAGTACTTGCACTATTCAGTCCCGCATTGTCCACAATTATAACTACTGATGCTTCTGATTATGGACTTGGGGCCGTTCTCTTCATGAGGACAACACAAAGAGGACTGTTGCATTTGCTTCAAGGACACTGAGTAATGCTGAGAGAAAATATTCTACAGTCGAAAAAGAAGCGCTTGCTTGTGTCTGGGCTACTGAAAAATGGAGAACTTATCTGTGGGGCCGCATGTTCAAGTTGTGCACAGACCACAGCCCTTTGACGACATAGCTCACCACGAAAGGACTGGGAAGAGCAGGATATCGTATTGCTAGATGGTCTGCAAGACTACTCTCTTTCAATTATGACCTGGAATACAAGCCTGGAAACAAAAATGTGGTAGCTGATTGCCTTTCTCGCCTGCCTTTGCCTTCACCAGATGGTCCACAGGAGGATGATGTAGAAGTTGTGCTTATTACAAGCACTCTTACTGCAGTTACAAGAGAACAATTTCAAGCTGCTTGTTCAGCATGTCCAATTCAACAAAAACTACGGGAATTTCTGACAAAGAGATGGCCCAGTAACCCTAAAAACCTTGACCCAGTTTTGCTGCCTTATTTTAGAGTTTGGGATGAACTTTCTTTGCTCGATGGCTGTGTGCTACGAGGAACACATCGACTACTTGTTCCAGAAGAATTACAGTCAAAACTCATACACGTGACACACGATACTCGTCAAGGAATTGTCAGAACCAAACAATGACTATGGGATCTGTATTGGTGGCCAGGGATAGACTCTCAAACTGAAGCACTGATAAAATCCTGTGTCACTTGCCAAATGCATGATAAGAGAGCAGTGACATGTACCCTTCCATTATAGCCTGTTCCTCTTCCTGAATCTGCATGGGAAAAAGTGGTGATTGACATTGTAGTACTGCTCCAATTGACTGTCATTATGCCATCTCTTTAATAGACTATTTCAGTAAATGGCCTGAGGTAGTGTTTACATCGCAAATCTCTTCTGTTACAGTAATTAAGTTCCTCTCTTCAGTTTTTAGCAGGGAAGGTAACCCCAAAGAACTGGTTTCCGATAATGGTAGTCAATTTACTTCTCTGGAGTTTGAAATCTTTCTAGCAGAGAGGAACATTTTACACAGAAGGTCATCCCTATATTACCCTCAAGCCAATGGGGAAATCGAACAGTTTAACAGAAGTTTGAAAGAGAGTTTGCCAACAGCTAAACTGGAAGGGCAATTGTGGATACCCTTCACTACTGATTTCTTGCAAGCATACCGGGCTACACGACATGCCACAATGCAAAGATCAACCGCAGAGTTACTGCATGGGAAACAGATGAATACTAAACTGAATATTACTGGATTGTTAAAGGCACGACCTGATGCCCCAAACGAGGATGAGGTGAGAAAAACAGTTGAACAGAACCAAGCAAAGTATAAGGCTTTCACAGACAAGTGGCGGGGTGCTAAGGAACCAAAGTTTGAGTGTGGTTCCTTCGTTAGAATACAAAAACCTGGAATTTTACACAAAGGGGACCATAAATTCACAGCTCCTCTTAAAATCATTGAGAAGACGGGAACTTACACCTATTGACTTTCTGATGGGCAGGTATGGAATTCTTCTTATCTTGCACCTGCCTATGCACCAAGAGGAGATTATGCCAACACCCAGTCTGCATTGGATGACTTCACCATAGAACCAACACAACAAGACATTGCATTGGAACTGGGGCTTGAGAGATGGCCTGTCAGACCCAGATGACCACCTGTCTGGACTAGAGACTATGTTATGTAGTATCTACAGTTTTTCCCATGTAATATTTCTGCCAATAGTATAGTGTCTTGTTTCCTATTTGTTCCTGTGGTTAGAACAACAATGTTTATTTTAATTGGGAGAGTTTCTTAAGAGAGGAGGGAATGTGGTGTTTAGATGTGCTTGTAATTATTAGAATTGGGAGCACTGGCTGTTGGGAGTCTGAAAGGACAGGAAACAGGAAGGAGGGGGGAGGAGTTGAGGAGGCTGAGTGAGAGTTACAGAGGGTGCAGCAGCAGCTTGGTACAGAGGTTTCCACTGTAAAAATAAAGTCCTGTTGAAATTGCTAGTTGATACAACACTCTGTTACAAAGGATTCCTAATAAACAATGGTAGTTTCAGGATATATAGTTGGTAATGAAGGCTGAGGTTTGGTGTGATTTTGATAAATTCCGTTAGCAGGAAATAAAGCCTTATTCTCTCCCGTAAAATTAAAGTCATGCAAGTATTTCATCTCTCTTCCCTATTTTACCACTACTGCTACAGATGGACCAATAATTTGGGATCATAATGGTACCAGGAAGGCAATCAGACTTTTTCTCAACTGCCTTAATCATGGTATTACAGTCCCAGAGTATGTGTTGCATATATTTTATTAGAGACATTAAATACATCTGATAAATGCAAATGTTAGCTGTGTAGCCTATTGAGAAAACCCTTTATTATATAAAATGATAAGCAAGATTCTTGCTAGAGAAAGAGGCAGCAAAAGATGTGCAAAGAATCTACTGAATCATTCATAAACAAAATATATTTTAAGAAGCTGGACAAACCACAGAATTGTTTCAGTGATACATCAATAGTGGTAACTGTGAACAGCGTTTACTTCTGTACCAAATGTCTCCATTCTTGTTAAAAAAGGAGAGATTTAGATAGCCAAACCCTGACCTGGCACAGCTCTGCAGTCCAGCTGGGACACCCAGTCAAGACTGGGTAGGAAAAGGTTTTCCTATTCAGTGAGAATTTTTGAGATTTCTAAAGTTTTGCCTGTCTCAGATCTTGACAAAAAGTCAAAATCTTGAAAATTTTCCCAAACCAAAAATCCAACCAACCAACCAAGTAAATAAATAAAAGGTTCTAATCAATGGAAACTTTTCAATTTCAAAAATGTTTCATTTGATTTCAGTGGGTTTTTTTTTCACCTTTTTGGTCTAAATTTACTAAAAGTTTGAAACGAAAAGTCACTTTGACTCAAAAAACTGCATATTTCTAGTTTGAAAATGTCACAATGTCCCATGTTACCAATTTCAAAGCTCCCTCCCCCTCCTTCTGAATTGGGAGATCTGCCAAAACCAACCCTGTTTCATGAGGCGTTTTAGTTTTGATGAATTGGCATTTTTGGGGCAAAAACAATTTGTCAAAAAATTCCCCAGCAGCTTTCCGTAGAGTGGTACGTCTGGGTGAGTGGGGAGCCCTGCAGGCAGAAGTCATAGTGCTCCTCTGCTATTGCCCAACCTCTATCCCCTCCTCAAGAGGTGGAGTCACAGATTCCCCCCTTGCTGCCAAATATGGCAGTGGGGTCACCCATTTGATGAGTGACATCAAGGGAGAGGGCATTGTACCCCTGACATTCCTGCTTATGGGGGCAGAATAAGCCTTCCTGGCTGGATGATGTTGATTAGTTATACTGCAGTCATGCCTAAGGAACCCAGACAGACAAGGATTAAGGCCTCCTCGTACACCATGAAGACAGTCCCCACCCTAGAGAGTTCACAAACTGGGATTTGAATAATACGCAGCCAGTGAATCAACAGACAAAAAGAGGAAGAACAAGGTAATGGCAGAGAGCAGTGCAACGCAAAACTAAAGAAAGCCAAGGCATTAGGCACACCCTACATGGTGCCTCCATGTTGCAACCCCCATGCCATGGCACTGCCCCCATGTTGTGGTCTGTTTGGGGTAGAAAGGTTTCAGAGTCGACAGGGCAGTTCTCTGAGCTTTTGATTTAGCCTGTTTGCAGACCCAAAGGTATTAGTTGCCCTCAGATGCCAATGCCCACTAAGACTTTGCAGGATGCAAAGGAAAGGTTGGAATTGTGACCTGAGACTATGTCTACGGATAGGGTTGTCAGGTGTACAGTTTTTGACTGGAGCACCTGGTCGAAAACTAATTCTGGTGGTTCCGGTCAGCACTGCTAGTGCTGCACTGCCAACTGGCCATTAAAACTCTGGTTGGCGGTGCAGCAAGGCTAAGGCAGGCTCTCTGCCTGCCTTGGCTCTGTGAAGCTCCCAGAAGCAGCCGGCATTTCCCTCTGGGTCCTAGGAAAGGCGTGGCTATGGAGGCTCCATGTGCTGCCCCTGTCTCGAGCACCAACTCTGCAGCTCCCATTGGGCAGGAACCGCAGCCAATGGGAGCTACAGGGGTGGTGCCTGAGGATGGGGGTGGTGCACAGAGCCGCCTGGCTGAGCCTCTGCCTAGGAGCTGGAGGGAAATGCCAGCTGCTTCTTGGAGCTGCTTAAGGTAAGTGCTGTCTGGCGCTTGCACCCTGAAACCCCTCCCACACCCCAACCCCCCTGCCCCAGCCCTGAGCCCCTTTCTGCACCCAAACTCCCACCCAGAGTCTGCATCCTCTCCCTCATTCTGAACCCCCCCAGCCTAGAGTTCCCTCCTAGACCCCAAACCCCTCATTCCTGGCCCCACACTAGAGCCCGCACCCCCAGCTGGAGCCTTCTCCCCTCCTCCCTGCACTCCAACCTCCTGCCACAGCCCTGAGCTCTTTCCCACACCCAAACACCCTCCCTGAACCCACATCCCCTCTCGCACTCTGAACCCCCCAGCCTGGAGCCACCATCACCCTGAACCTCTCATTTCTGGCCTCACCCCAGAGCCTGCACCCCCAGCCCAGAGCCCTCACTCCCTCCTAGACCCCAATCCCTTGCCCAGCCTGGTGAAAGTGACCGAGGGTGTTTGGTTTTCTGCAATTGGAAAGTTGTCAAACCTAGCTACGAGGCTGTTTCATTGGAATGTAAATGGTTTGGGCTTGGGCTGGAATCAGGCTCTGGAACCCCGTGATGGGGGAGGGTCCTAGAACCCAGGCTCCACCCCAATCCTGAACATCGTAATTAAACAGCCCGCTAGCCCAAGCCTGAGTCAGCTGACACAGGCCAGCTGCAGGTATTTGATTGCAGTGTAGACATATCCTGAGGCAACTCAGGGTGGGATTTCTGTCTGGTGGGAAGTATGATCGGGGACGGATAAACAGTTCATGTGACTGATGATCAAATGTGTGACAGGGTGCGAGGGAAAAGAAGTGTTGCTGCTTTGGTCGATTATTACTTCGTATTGTCCAACGTTCGTGTGTTTTAAAATGTATGTCAAAGGCACTCAGTGTGTTCGATGGGCACCTTTTAGTGCTTCTCTGAAGGAGGAGGTGCACATCAAACTATGCTATGAGCTCTGAAAATGAGACAGTAAATATTGAGTGTGCTGGGGCATAATCCTACCTTTCTTGAAGGCCCACAGGTTTCATTTTGAAAGGTGATGGACTGGCAGAGAGTGGAGGTTTGATCTCAGGAACACATTGGCCTTGGGGGTCCACTATGACATTAACAACTTTAGGAGCCTGTTCAGGTTGGACCATTCTGTTTGCTGTCTTGTACTCGGACCGAGTTGTCTGCAGGGGAATGGGTGAAAGGTGGATCTCCTGGTTTTTCTCCTTATCTTGTCGCAGTGAGAACTGAATTTTTTCCTTTAATCTGTACAGAACCTATAGAAACAGAAAGGAAAGAGTATTAATTTTTATCCCAACTACTATGTAAATAAAGTAAAGGAAGAATTACAAATGCTTAGGATTGATCTATATAATATGAATGATTTCTAGAAGGATTCCACAACTTGTGGGCTGAAGTATTTCCAAAAAAAAAGGGTAAATATTTCTATTATATAAACCATGACTGGCACACAGGTAGTAGGAGGTTTTAGAAGTTCTCATTGCAAACTAATAATTATTTTAATACAGTTACTGCAGTTGTATTATTAAAGAGATAAATAAAACATAATGGGAGATAGTTGTCACAAAAATCATTGTATAGAAAGAAATACTGGTAAACAAAGTAATTATAGAAAAATTTCACAAAATATTAACACCAAAAATACAATAGTGCAATATATCATCTGATGCTTATGAAACATCCAGACTCATCTTTCTCTAACTAATGTCCTAAATTTGTTTTAGAGTTTCAAAATACTTGTTTACTCATTGTACAAAGAGCTGTTACCAGAATAGAATAATTTTACAAGGTCACCTTTGCAACACTATTGTGCTATTATTTCAGCACTTCAGGTTTATAATACTTCAAAAAATCACTCCAGGATTCATTTTGACTCTAAATGTTTCAGAAATGTCACATGTTTTTGTTTGTTTCCTTGGGGAAGGTAGACAGTAGATTTCTTGTAGCTTGAGACATTTTTAAAATCTCCTCTACCAAGAAGTACAGAATGATCCTTAATAAAACCCAACATATGCAGAATAGGTTCAGCTGATTGTGGACTGGTGCCATTTCAAAATTTAAAACTTGTGTTTTTACAATAGCCAAAATGTTAACATCCAAGAATTCCATCTAATCTGGATTCCACTATCCACTCATTGCCCCTTGGGTATCAGCTATCTGTAGTAACTACTTTTCATAATGTCATATTAATTCTGGATTCTGCTCTGCTGACCTCAGTGGAGTTCCATGTCAAAGATACACTGGCTTAGCAGTGACTGTGAAGGTAACAAGGGCCACATTTTTGCCATTGCATAGGACCCCGACACTATGTCTCTTTAGCAGCTATGGAGTTACTGCTTTTGGAAGAAGAAACAAGCTCTTCTGAGCTGCGGTTGTGTCACTTTAGATGATCTCTTCTAGTGTTTTTTAAATAAGAAGAAAATCTATGAAACTTACAATAAGGTAAGCACTATCATGTCTCTGTAACAACTAGGGCTGTAAGGCATTTAAAAAAACCTAATCATGCTGTTAAACAATAACAGAATACCATTTATTGAAATATTTTTGGATGTTTTCTACATTTTCAAATATTTTGACTTCCATTACAACACAGAATACAAAATGTACAGTGCCCAGTTTATATTTTTGATTACAAATATTTGCATTGTAAAAAACAAAATAAATTATATTTTTCAATTCACCTAATACAAGTACTGTAGTGCAATCTCTTTATCGTGAAAGTTGAACTTACAAATATAGAATTATGTACAAAAATAACTACATTAAAAACAAAACAATGTAAAACTTTAGAGCCTACAAGTCCACTCAGTCCTACTTCTTGTTCAGCCAATCACTAAGACAAACAAGTTTGTTTACCTTAGCAGGAGATAATGCTGCCTGCTTCTTGTGTACAATGTCACCTGAAAGTGAGGACAAGTATTTGCATGGCACTGTTGTAGCTGGTGTCACAAGATATTTACGTGCCAGATGTGCAAAAGATTCATATGTCCCTTCATTCTTCAACCACCATTCCAGAGGACATGTGTCCATGCTGATGACAAGTGTGCTCGATAACAATCCAAAGCAGCACAGCCCAATGCATATTCATTTTTATAATCTTAGTCAGATGACACCAGCAGAAGGTTGATTTTCTTTTTTGGTGGTTTGGGTTCTGTAGTTTCCGCATCGGAGTGTTGCTCTTTTCAGACTTGTGAAAGCATCCGCCACACCCCGCCCCTCTCAGATTTTGGAAGGCACTTCAGATTCTTAAACTTTGGGTTGAGGGCTGTAGCTATCTTTAGAAATCTCATATTGGTACCTTTTTTGCATTTTGTCAAATCTGCAGTGAATGTGTTCTTAAAATGAACCACATGTGCCGGATCATCATCCGAGACTGCTATAACATGAAATATATGGCAGAATGCAGGTAAAACAGAGCCAGAGGCATATAATTCTCCCCCAAGGAGTCACAAATTTAATTAACATGTTATTTTTAACGAGCATCATCAGCATGGAATGGAAGCACGTCCTCTGGAATGGTGGCCAAAGCATGAAGGGGCATTCGAATGTTTAGCATATCTGGCATGTATATACCTTGCAATGCCAGCTACAAAAGTGCCATGCAAATGCCTGTTCTTACTTTCTGCTGACACTGTAAATAAGACATGGGCAGCATTATCTCCCGTAAATGTAAACAAACTTGTTTGTCTTAACAATTGACTGAACAAGAAATAGGACTGAGTGGACTTGTAGGGTCTAAAGTTTTGCATTGTTTTGTTTTTGAATGCAGTTATGTAACAAAAAAAATCTACATTTATAAGTTGCACTTTCATGATAAAGAGATTGCATTTTACAGTACTTGGATGAGATGAATTGAAAAATACTATTTCTTATTTATCATTTTTACAGTGCAAATATTTGTAAAAAATAATATGTGAGCACTGTACACTTTGTATTCTGTGTTGTAATTTAAATAAATATATTTGAAAATGTAGGTGGTATAAATAATTTAAAGCGAGTCCCAGTATCAGCAGACAAAATAAGTATAGTTTTGCAATCTCCAGCTCAGTGTCTTTTTCATCCTCCCAGACCTTAGGAAATCCCTCTGGCCTGCAGTATCTACAGGCAGGGCCGGCTCCAGAGTTTTTGCCGCCCCAAGCGTCGAGGAAAAAAACAACAAGCCGCCATTGCGATCGGCGGCAGCTTCACCGCGTGGCTTTATTCTTTGGCGGTAGTTTGGTGGCAGGTCCTTCCCTCCGAGAGGGACTGAGGGACCCTCCGCCGAATTGCCGCTGAAGAGCCCGACATGCTGCCCCTTCCCCTTGGCCGCCCCAAGCACCTGCTTGCTCAGCTGGTGCCTGGAGCCAGCCTGTCTACAGGGGATTCCACAAGCTCCTGAGTAACTGAGGAACATAATGTGTTGCTTCTACTTCCCTTTGCCACAAATCCAGGAACTTTTATGGTGCTTCCACTCAGTGAGGCTCCGTGAGTACTCTCACTCAAGCCCCTTTGTCAGGGCCTGTCACTGCCTAGCCCTATGTGTGTGACTGGATATAGCTTGTACATCCATTTTCATGGTAATATTCAAAGATTAATATTTCAGTGTGAGCTTGGAATTGTCCCATTTACAAGCAATTCACCCATTAGGCAGGCCTCAGTAACATATGTAAACACTATATTTATTTAATCGAGTTAGAGAATAAATCACATAAGTAAAGTGAGCAAGATTTGGAGGAAAATAGCCCTAATTGTATTACAAAACCCAACAGGTATATTGGATACATAAATACAGATGTTTGAGATATTCTAACCACTTTCCTCCTACAAATCATTTTGGGCTTCTCTGCTTTCTGATAATTCCTAGATACTTGATTATGGGAATATCACTCTGCCATTCATGGCACAACATTTTAAATCACATATTTACATTGCTTTCTTTCAATGTGATGTCTCATTTGGAGGCACAGTCAGTTAGGTCTTTGGGGTCCATCTAGACTAGCATAATTTCCTACCTCTCTCCAATACTCTGCTATTTGAGTATAGAAAAAAAAACCCAGTAAATTTAGATCTCACCAATAACAAGCTGTGAAATGAGTTAAGGAACCATGTTTGGTCTTCATTTAGACATGGTTTCTGCTAACAAGGTTTGCCCAAACAGTGTGGATGGGGAAAAATCATATCAAAACCGTGTTTAAAAAGGCATTCTGGATTTTTAAAAAAGGTTTTTAAAAACAGTTTGGCTCTAACAACAATAGCCAACAAAACTATGCAAGTAACCAATTTAGTTACAGCCATGTTTAAAGAAAGCTTAGACTCAGGTCAAGGCTGAGTGTAGACAAGGCCTTCATGGCATAAAGTGTCTGACCCTGTTATAGCACATGAGCTAAGGAAAGGCAGTTCTCTACAGCCACCTCAGAACACTAGGATAAATGGCACACACTAACACAGAGATACAGGATGACTGAAAAATATGAAGAAAAATCCCTAATCTTTAAAGAGTTGCTTTCTAGGACACAGTGGGACATCTTTAAATTTTGCATATATGGGGGCCCTGGTGTAGACTCACAACTCAATGAGAATGCAACTCCTCTTCCTGTCACCTCCTTGCTTGGGTCCACATGGAGTCATGAGTAGGCCTAATCTACATACACTGAAGTTCACACCTTTTGTTTCTGCCCAGAATACCTCAAAAGAGATCTTAATTTTCATAGGCAAATTGATTTTTAACTCATATCTTTTGTTATTTCAGTGCATGAATGTGTGTGGACACTCTCACTTCAGAATAAAAGTATATTGTTTTGATTTTGCTTAAGTCACTCAATAAAGCTTACTTAAGAAAACTTGAACGAGGCCTCCTAGAAAGAGAAACTAACCCTTGGACTAGCTAGAAATCCTTGGTTAATCTCCTACTATTCCCTCAGCAATTCTACTAAGCACTGAACATAAGATGTTAACATGATGCAGTATTTTTAAAATTAATCTCATGTTTTCAAGAATAAAAAGGCCAAGTTTGGTTTTCTTTGATGTATGGGGTCATACATTGTTTGTGCATATTCCTATGATCATAGCGCTTTTGAATATCCTGAAAATTTTGTGAAGTCTAAAAGCTGCACAAACTTCAGAACAAATGATCAGTTGTGAAAATTTTTACAGGACAAGTGAATTTCCTGTTATTTAATATTCTCCTGATTAAAGTGTTTCTAAAATTCAATCAAGTGGCAGAAACCCCCTCACCCCACATGATTTTGATAAGAACCACCCTGCCAAAATAATGAATGACAACTTACATTTTTATAAACAACTAGGGCCAGTCAAAAAATGTTGAATCTCACAACTGACACAAAAAAGGGTGACTTTTTTTTGTCTTTTCTTTTTTGTGTTTGAAAAAGTCATCCTGTTTTTCAAATTTCAGAATTTGAAAACTTTTGACAAGAAAAAGGGACACTTTTTTAAAAATAAAAAATTATCCCATTTGTTAACCAGCTCTACAAGTAACCTATAGTCTAATAATTACCTATTTATTAATAAAGAGCACATTAAGAAATATGGATCATTTTTTAAATATTTCAAAAGAAAAAAGGGCTGAATTCATAAGAAATATTCAAAATGAATAGTTCAACCTGCTCTATCAAATATAGTATTATTTATGAAAATGGTTAGTGTAATAACAAACCATTATCTATTAAAAATAAAAATCACAGACAGAACTGTTCTCCTTAGAATAGCATTGTTAAATAGTTAATTAGTCTGTTGCTTAATAGGTTATAAATGATGTATGGAGCTCCCAGAAGAAATTAGTCCATAGTCTGGACTGCAGAAGAGGACTTCTGGTGGTGAATCCCTTCTGAGACACAAAGAACATAGTTATTCTGGTGATGAGGGGGTCACAGAAATAAATGGGTGGCCTGGAAGGAACAATTTACTGGTCTGAATTTAGCTCATGTAGTACTGTATTACTGTATATAGCAATACACTGCATAATCAAATATAGGTTTGATAGTTTTCTTATTGCAGTTCATTAATAAATTCCAGAGAAATTAAAAATAAAATATGTAAAGACTTTTAACGCACAATCTTCTGTCAGTGTAAAAACTGTGCAGTTAAATATCATGATTTGTAAAATCCAATTAAGAGAAAAGGCTGTACAGTTTTATAATTTCCATAATAATTCTATAGAACAAAGGATTAACATAGACAATTCAACTAGCTTGCACTAACCACTATTGTGCACCCATCTAATTAGTTTCCACTTCACATTTTAAGAGACACTAAGTAATCTAGATCCAGATTTGGCCAACAGCACCTTTGACACTTCCAGGAATAAGCATTTAGGGATAAATATACAGCTGCAGTATAATTCCAATATAGCCATTTTGGGTACCCCCGTAAAGGCCCAACATTTTGTAGCCTGCAGAATTTGTGATTTTATGTGTGTTAAATTTATGCTTATGCACTCAGATATTATGTAGATAAAAGGAGGAAGGCAGAATAGGTGTCCAAGGTGTTGTACTCTGCTTCCACAAAGTGAACAGCTAGGCAGCAGAGACAGAAACAGTTATCACATCCTTTTCCAGAGTTACATCTTTGATGAGGTGATGTGTTTTATTCTCCATAAAAAATGAGGGGTGAGGAGGGGAAGAGGGAGGATTAATGTTTGTCAGGTGGGAAAAAAACAAGAACTCCCCCATCCCCAACTTCAGAGAGGCTTTACCAGATTAAGTAAGATTTTGTCATCAAAGATCTATAATTTACAGACTGAACAACAAATCTTCATCTGAAATGTTATTTCCATTTTAACATATGGATGTAAAATCTGCAAATCCAAAGGTATACAGGCAGACATCTAAATGCCCTTGAAAGCAAGTGTGTTTGAAAAGTACTAGGTATTTAATGGAATGAATAGTGCCAAGATTCATCAGAGTTCAACAATTCCTTATCTGTAAAGTTATCCAGAAAAGAAGATGGAAATATTTGGGACATGTGTTAAGAATGAACACATTCTTGAGCAGCTGGAGGAACATGAAAGTGGGGCAAACCAAAAGAATCCCTCCACTGAACACTACTCAGAGAGAGAAAACTTATGGAACTTAACATCACTGAGGGTATGCAAAGAATGGCCCTGGAGACGCAGGGACGGTGAAGCCTTCCTCGTGCCCTAACAGTGTGGGAATGATTCAGATTCTGAAGCTATAACTGACAGTTTCCTTTTTTATTAAAAAATCAAATTGAAAAAGATTTCAGAGTGTCCCTTTAATACCTCCAGTGTCAAAATGCACTCAGGGTCCTTTAAATTTTGTTGAGTTTCATTCATTGGAGTGTTCATTCATTGGCAAGGATGTTCACTGGACACTCTGTGGCTAGACACCTGACCACCAGACATATACTGCATCACATGTTAGACGTCATGTTAAAAGAGCAGATAAATAACACACTTACTCCTAACTACATTTTTGAATAGTGGTCATATGAATATTTTCAATGTCAAATTCATATTTTATTGTAATTATATTGTTACACAGTGCTAATACCATATTACCATATTATCATGTATAAAGTGTATTATCTCAATGTTGTGGTTTTTATTACCACATAATATAAAAAATAAAATACACTAGAAATCTGTAGTGACATTGAGGGCTCCTGTGACTTCTCTAAACCACTCACTTAGGCTTCACTCTCATGGTTTATCATGTTACTAGAAGCCCTCAATTTAATTACTGCATGGTTATTGTGCATGGTTAAATGTCCATTAGTTCTGAAGCTTACCATTAGTGATATTTTATATCAGATATAAAACATTCTAAACATAATAAGTATTTCTATTACTCATCAGGCTTTGGCCTCCCACCACTATCAGAGTTACTTACTGTTACTTAAAGGCTGAGCTTCTGACTATTTTATGAAAACCCTCTTGAAATAAAGGAGGCAGGATTCTGTCTTTCAGACTGATGTAAGCAATACATAAATGAAAACAGAAAGAAGGTAAAGCAACAGACTTACCATTAAACATGTTGCTACAATGACAAAGATGCTGAGAAATATGACAACTGCATAAAATCCTTCTTTGCTCCAGATTTTGTCCGCTTCATGCTGGCCTTGCAAAACATTTTTCTTTATTACAAAAAAAAAAAAAAAGGTTGAAATTCTACAAAAGCATGTGCAGATTGAAGAGATCTTATCAGGCACCATGCATTATTTCAGATTTGTTATAGTACACATTCTGTAGTATATGGCTCTGACCGCTGCCAGTTCTATATCTACCTAAAACAAGCAAACAGGCTGAACTATACGTGTTTGCCACAATAATCCTAACACACCCAGAGATGATTTAAGATCTTAGTGACTATTGAAGTAATCTTCCCACAGATGCAATGGACTGGTCTGAAGCTAAGTAAACAAGACTCATTCTTTCTTGGAAACTACCTGGCCCATCAGGTAAGAGGGTAGTACTCATATGTGTGCTGAGGAAATTGCTCTTGCTGTCTCATTTTGCTGCGTCTCCTCCCACAACACCTACACACTAGCCTACGTACTATCTACACCTTACACAGAAGTGAAAACAGGTGCAAACAGAATCTCCGTGATGTATTAATAAGCTGAAAAGCCCTGACATTCTAACCTAAAGAAAAACCCAAAACAACCTCTCCCCCACATATTAAATTCTGATTGTACTTCAAGCAATCTCCTAACTTTAGGGACTCCCAATGATATTACATTTCTAAAGCAGCTCTGTACACTGAAAAATGCAGAGCTGTTGGGGAATATAAAATAAAAAACAAATAATGTTTATTCTGTCTTTATTGCAGTGACAGCCTGGTTGGAATATCAAATAATAAGATTTTGGCTACATTTTCAAATGGAAAAAAGCTTAATTGAAACTTGGTTCTAATAGAATCCTCAGTCCAATTGTAATACATTATTCAGAATATGATGTATATACTTGCAGCAGATGCAATCTTCACTTGTGTGTTTCAAAGGGAAAAAGATTACATATAAATAGACTTGAAAGAAATTAAGTTGTACATATAACTACAGAAAGTCACACTCCTAATCTCAGTCTATTTCTTTATTGTATTTCTTGAATAAAATTGTCAAGTTGAGAGAAAAGAAGGTATTTAAATCAGGTCTTCAATACGCATTTCCGAAGTCTCGCTGCTCCCCTTTCATAGAAAAGCCCTGTATGGAGCCTAGGCTGTAACTTAACGAACTAATTCATGTGAAAACTAAAAATTGCCTCATCTTCACTATGATTTTCCTCAATTTAATCAACTTGAGTTAAGAACAAACTTTCTTTCCTAGGCCTTGTCTACACTTGTGCACCATGTAGGATACGTGTAGCCACACACCGCAGTGAAGGGGAAGCTCCATCCACACTCACTGTGGTGTGTAGCTACATGTGGCTGTGAAAAGCTCCAGCAGGGGGAAGATAGCGGGGAAAGACTCTGGCAGCAGAAAGCTTCTGGAGCATTTCCCTGCCACCTCCCTCTTGTCAGAGCCTTTCCCTGCTGCTGGAGGCTTTCACAGAGGCAGGGAAAGGCATCAGCCTTGCTAGGAGGGAGGGGGATAGTACACTGCTAAAAATAGCAGTGTAGAGATGGGAAGCGCTGTGCGGCTGGCCTGTGTCAGCTGACTCAAGCTCCAGGAGCTAAGGGGCTGTTTAACTGTGGTGCAGATGTTTAGGGCTCTGGGATCCTGCAACCCCAGAACCCAGGCTCCAGTCCAAGCCCAAATGTCTGCACTGGAGTTAAACAACCCTTTAGCCTGAGCCCTGGGAGCCTGAGTCAGCTGACATGGGCCAGCCACAGGTGTTTAACTGCAGTTTAGGCATACCCACAGAGAACTGTGTAGGGTACATACTCTAGGGGTTCAGGTGTGTTTCTTCTCTACTTGCCTAAGCAGTGCCTCTCCGTCTACAAAGCTATTTATATCCATACCAGCTGGGCATGCAGTGTGTGTACTCCACACACGGCCGCAAGTATAGATGTGCCCCTAATGAAGACACAGGAATCCCTAAAGCAAATGTTCCATGAGGTTGACTTTATAGACTTGGAGTCACCTGATCACCACAGAGGGAAAAGTTCAGGAGTCTCATAGAGGGGGTGGGTGTGTGTTCTGCAAACTCAAGAGGTCCTTCTGCTCCATGCTGATCCCTGGGCATGGTTTGGAGCTGTGTTGACATTGGGTATGCTAGCAGAAGCATGGGTAATTCATGCTCTGAAATCTGCCAGGTCTCCTGGGACCTTGCAATACTGAGCAATGTTAGACACCTGCACAAACTCCTTTGACCTAGAGCCCTCCCAAACAGGGAAAGCCCTACTCAGGTAGAATTCAAGCAGAGGAGTTTGTGTGCATTGACAGCAACATGGACTGCAGGGATAGAGGGAGACATAACTGAGAGCAGCCACAGCTGTTTTGAGTCAACATAGATTTGCTTCCCTCTGGTTGTAGAGAGGCAGAACCATTCAGTGCCTAGTCTGTGTAATTCACAGAATGTAGCTTTATAGAATACAGCACACACAGATAAGTATTTGATTGGATGGTTAATTTAGGGGTGCTTATTTTTTTAAAAAAATTACTACGTATTGACTTATAATTAGAAAATCTCCTTAACAAGAATATTCTTTTGTTGAGATGCCAGTCTGTCACAGCACTGGAGGCCAGATGGCAAAATGATACTCACACAGTACACCCGATAAAATCAATGAGAGTACTTGGGTGGGAAACTGCTCAGCAATGTGAGCACTTGGTTTCACAACCTGGCTCTAATGGCTCTGTACGTGTCCACAGGCTGAAAACGAATTCTAAATCACTTCTTGCAGTGAACCACTCAAAAAATGGAAGCGTTTTTGGCATACTGGCCAATTATTTCTGCTGAAATTGTTCCTTACCATATTTAAACAACAAGTTCACTGCTTTCACTATTTGTTTTGTAGTGTTTCATGCAATTCAGTTACCTCAACGCAGTAAGGAGGTTATTTTATCTAATGTTTACAGGATAGGCCTGAGTCTTCATGCTGGCTTAAGGCCCAACATTGCAGCTGCCCTGCAGTTTGAACTCCCATTGACAGCCATAGGACTTCTGTGTTCAGAGCAGCTGCAGCATTGGCCCATAAGCTATAAAATAACTGTTTGACCTTGGGGAGGTTACCTGACAACCTTCCTGTGTTTCAGACATCCCACGTGGAAAACTGGATTAAAAGCAGGAGCTCATTGAGCATCAGCTGAGCTGCCCTTTCATAAATAAATGCTGCCCTGTACCTCCCCATCTAAAGATCAAATAAACTAGAGAGTTGACTAGCTGACATAATTTTTGAACTACTGGCTGAGGGACTTTAGTTACTTTATTTTTAGTACATTAGTGGAACAGTAGAGTTTTTTTTTTAAATGGTAGAACTTATAAGTAGTTGAATCTACTATAATTCTTCTCCATTACAAATGCAGTGCACATTTTCTCCTGATTTTGTTTTTCTCAAAGTCAGATCTAAACCATTTTGAAACGTTAGGTAATTGTCTATATAAAGGCAAAAATTACACACCACAGCTCTAACACAGACTGACATGCCATTTTGGAACATCGAAATATTATATTAGCCTAACAAAAGAAGTCGGTACCCTTGATTCTAATAAAGAATAGGAAGGACAGCAGAACTCTCACTTAAACTCTTTTGTAATTATGATAGCAGGGGTTCTGGACTATTGTAGCTGAGTCACTTCGTGTCTATGATAAGAAAATAATTTGTGAGATGGTGTCAATTGTTCAGGACTATTTGTTCCGAAGTCCAGAAAAACTGATAAGACGGAGCTATAAACAATTAAGTTAATCTAAAACAGCTTAGTTGTTACGCTCCTAGAGACAAAAGCTTTGCTGGTAGAGTCCTCCTTATTGAGAGCAGAAAGTCAGAGATGGTAAGAAAAAAAAGGCCTGTCAGCAGAGACAGACACTGAAACTTAAAGATGCAAGGGTGTGCTGATTAAATGAACTGGAACTATAACATATGTCACTAGCTAAGTGGCAGTTCTCCAAGCCTCAGATAGGTATAATGTAATGCTTTGATTTTCTCACAGGGCTTGTCTACACACAAACTTGCACCAATTTAGTTTAACTGGTGCAATACCCTCTGTGGACACTCAAGTCTGTTTAGAAACAGTTTGTATCAATATAGCTTAAGTTAGTATGGAATCAATTTAAGCTAAATTGATATAAACTATTTCTAAATGGATTTAAGAATGTCTATGTAGGGGTCTGTTCTGGTTTATCTAAATTGGTGTAAGCTAGTGTGCAGACAAGCCCTTGGTTTTTTATAATTTTTTTTTCTCTACGATAACTTTGGACCTAAGCTGTTATTAAGGCACCTCCTGTGAACTATTCTCAGGGACAAAGGAAACGAACGCCTGACCTCTGGTAATGGAGAGAGGTGGGAGAGGAGAAGCACCTGACCAGTAGCACTCTGTGCAAGGCATGGGCAGAAAGTTGCTTCCAACACACTGGCTGTAGTCAGTAAGGAGCATGAGTAGAGCTTGGAGACCACAGAAATTGGTGTGACTCTGGGTTATAGCCCCTTATTGCCTCTGCCCTGCAAACATTTGTTCTTTGGGTGGATTTAGGGATACATGAAAAATTGGTCAGTTAACATGGCTGGGAGGTGAAGATTAAATGTACTGTCTTTTAGACCTCGATTTCTACAAAGACTGACACATGAGTCGTTCCACTGAAGTCAATGGGACTAGTTACACATGTAAAGATAAGCGTGTGCATAAGTCATTGCAGGATCAGGGCCTTATTTATGTAATCTGTTAAAAATGGAATAAAGACATTCAAATAATGCTCTTGTCTTCCCAATAGCATTAAACCCACCTGACTTTATGAGCTATTTTGTATGAAGAATTCTAGAGAAAACTTCAAGAAACCTTTAACTTTGTATTGGCTACATTTATCTGATTGACAGAGAGAGAATTCAAATACCTAGTAGTTTTAGACTACTGAAACTGAGGAATGACAATTTGCTACTGTATGTAACATAAGTGAGATTTCAAAGTCAGCACTTTGTTTTTTCAGACAGTCTATCCTAGCTTGAAATCATTTCTCCATCCATAAGAAGTTATTCACATATGCTTTCTTCCCATGTCTATTTGAATTGTTATTTGTAATTGAAGTATTTGGAACAGATAATCATATCTCTCAAATTCATACACTTCAGCACTAAAGTAAATTTTCATTTAAAGAAAGTATTTTAGGGCTGCAGCCCAGGTGGCTGATTAGAGGTGTAATGAACAGATCTGACATTAGGACAGGACTGCTTAGCTTCACTTTGTGATCCTATAACTCAATGTCCTATAACCTCAGTATCTGCACCGTGAAAACCCTTTCATTTCCATAGTTTACCTGCTGTAGGAAACACATGCGACTTTGCTCATTATAACTTGTTTTTATATTGCACTTTTCATACTGAAAATATATTGCAGCACTTTACACTGAATTAGAACTTTAAAATGAGGTAGAAAAATGTCCATGCAGCAACTATGTAGGCTAGTGTAGCACCCATTATGCACTCAGCAATGACTCACACACAGGCCTGGACATAAAGGCCTTGATCCTTTGCTTGGCATAGGAATCAACAGGACTGGGGATGGGGGACTGGAGCTGGTCAAAGTTTTCTGTTCAGAATGTTTTTTTGACCAAAAACTGCTCTCTCATCAAAATGGAAATTTGCACAGGAAAATCTGTTTTTGATTAACTGTTTCGAGATTTTTCATGAAATTGACCTCACACAGAGTTCAAGGGGCTTTATGTGTAATTATGGGCTTCCAAGCACCAGACAAGATCCAAAGTGATTTGATTATAGCCTGATGTGTTTGTGAGAACTCAATGGCTTCCTTTCCTTTTTTCTTTAATTATTATTTCCTTTGGTGTCACGAGGTAAACCCAAAGTCAAACATATGTCCAAATGCAACGTCTGCAGAGCACTACTGATGTGGCAGCCAGCACTGGTCCTGTTTCAAAAGAGATTATCTTTAAAAATAAAAGTTGTAATAAAAAATAACAAGACGTTTTAAGGGCTCTCTCCTTTTTGGGCCAGGTAAAAAAAAATAAAGTGGGCAAACTTTCAAATCTCTCACTCTACCAGAAAACAAAGTCAGCAATAGATAAAATAAACAAATACAATGCTCCCAAAGCCATTCAAGGCACAGTTTAACCCTGTATGGACCAAGCAGGAGGTTGGACAACCTTGAAGTGGAGAATTATCATGAAATCTGAATTCTATTTGTGTCATCACAGAAGTCTTCAGACCAGACAACTCACATATAAAAGACCAAAGTTTCTTAGGCCATATCTATACATACAGCGGTGCAGTGACACAGCTGTACCAATACAGCTGTGCCGCTCCAGCACATCTGGTGAAGATGTTCTATGCTGACAGGAGAGAGCTCTCCTATCAGCATAATAAAACCATCTCTGCAAGTGGCAGAAGCTATGTCAGTAGGAGAAGCTCTCCCACCAACATAGTGCTGAGCACACGAGTGCTTATGTTGGTGTAACTTATGTTGCTCGGGGTGTGTGGTTTTTTCACACCCCTGAGCAACTTAAATTATGCCGACATAAGCTGTAGTGTAGTCATAGCCTGAGTGATTATATGATCCATTCAAGCTTTCTTTAAATAATTTAACAGGAATATTTTTTATTATTGCCTTGCAATAATAATAAAAACAACTTTTATTAGCCATACATTCTCCTCAATATCAGTACCTTAGCCCAAGAACTAACACAGCCCTTAATAATTATATTTAGAGTTGACTAATTTACAGTAAACTCTAATATGTTATACACATGATAACCTACCTCTGGGGAAACCTCTGTAATTCCAAACTGGGATAAACTTTGATGCAGAACATTGATATTAAGTGAACGCAACACCTCTTCAGATGGAAGCGCGTCAGAAATTCCTGGTTTTCGATTTGTTGGAGACACGAACAGCTCAACACAGTTCTTCTTCCCCTAGATAACACAAATCATATAAAAATATTTGATTCTGAATCACTCCTGCCAGCTACAAATTTTAATCATATTTTTAAAAATGAAAAATATAGTATAAGGAGGATTGCAACTGCTCGCTTGCTCTCTTTCTCTACTCACACTCCATTTTGAGCAATTTAAACTTCACAGGATGGATGATAAAAAATATAGTATATGCTGTGTTTTTTCTCTCTCACTCCTTATTAGATTATCCTCACCATAAAGTCACCATCTTTAGATGTTTGTCCTTCAGCAAAACTGCTTTGCATCATGACATGTTGCTGTTTTGTTGTTACTTTGCAATCCAATGTCAACACATTGCAACTTTTTGTGATGAGGCACAATATTCTCATTGCAATGTCATGCTATTAGATGCCACAGCAATGTGACAGGACCCTAAAAGTCTGCCTGGAAGTTGTGCTGACTCCATAGAAAAGCCTGCTTGTGTTTCTGGCATCTTGCAATTTATTATTACAGGGTGGGGATAAATTAATTAAAACTGGAATAATCTTGGTTTTTTTTCAGGAAGTATACACATCCGACTTCACTACCTTCATTGTTATGAAGAAACAAATATGGCCTTGCTATATTTAAAGTATTGAGCCATTACATTCAGAAGTGTAACTTCACAGACATCAGATTTAATGGGATACTTTAAGGATGATTAGTTTAAATTTGACCTCCATAGATACCATAACATACACAGAGGTTACCATTTTCGTCTACAGGGTTGTGCTCCTACTTAGAATAAACTTTTATAGTTTCCATTGATTTCTTCATTGGAAGCAGAATTCGCCATTCTCCCAGAACACAAGTGACAGGACTTCAGTCCCCACAAACCCATAGATTTTGTGGATTAGCCAGATGAAAGAGCACATTCAGGGAGATTCCCTGCCTCCATATTGCCATGCATTTTTTCCCATCTTCTACTAGGCCCCAGACCCTACAGTTCTTGCAGGAGCCAGGTTGCCAGCAGCTCCACCACCACAGATGCTCCTGGAGCAGGGCTGTTTCCAGATTGCAGAAGGGGAACCAGTGTAATTTACCAGAGATTATTACTCTCTGTGGTTTTGGGGGGCAAGAGATTCCAGTGGAGATCTCCCACCCTCTTTTCCCTGTCCCATTCACAGAGTCAGAACCCTATAGCCCTGATGGAGGGGTTTCTATGGGGTTTGTGGAAAGGGGTAGCTTGCTGAGGAGGTGCTTTTCCCACCTTTTAGTGCCTCCCTGAGGTAGGCTCTCCTTTGCTTACAGAAAGGACTTTATACCTTCTGTTAACATAGGGCTTTGCTCACAAGCAGCTTCATATCAAGGGAACTGCTGTCTAGTTGTAAGAGCAAGAAGAATGGGAATAAGGATGTTTCAGTTAAGCCTGGTCTACACTACGCGTTTAAACCGGTTTTAGGAGCGTAAAACCGATTTAACGCCACACCCGTCCACACTAAGAGGCCCTTTATATCGGTATAAAGGGCTCTTTAAACCGGTTTCTGTACTCCTCCCTAATGAGAGGAGTAGTGCTAATATCGGTATTACCATATCGGATTGGGGTTAGTGTGGCCGCAGATCGACGGTATTGGCCTCCGGGCGGTATCCCACAGTGCACCACTGACCGCTCTGGACAGCAATCTGAACTCGGATGCAGTGGCCAGGTAGACAGGAAAAGCCCTGCGAACTTTTGAATATTTCCTGTTTGCCCAGCGTGGAGCTCCGATCAGCACGGGTGGTGATGCAGTTAAAAATCAAAATAAAGAAAGAGCTCCCGCATGGACGATGCGGACGTGATCGCTGTAAGGGCAGGCAAATCTGTTCTATCAGCGCTCAAAATCATTTTTTAAATATCTCCAGACAGATGCCATAGCAGGGACTCAGCGCACTGCTGCGTGACAAGCGTAACGGAAAGCCAAAGAATCAAATGGACGCTCATGGACTGGAGGACTCAAGCTATCCCACAGTTCCTGCAGTCTCTGAAAAGCATTTGCATTCTTGGCTGAGCTCCAAATGCTTCTAGGGTCAAAAACAGTGTGCGCGGTGGGTCAGGGCATAGCTAGGCAATTTACGCACACCCCCACCCACCCCCAGAAGTGAAAGGGAAAACAATAATCTCTTCACTCTTTTACATGTCACCCTATCTTTACTGAATGCTGCAGATAGACGCGATGGTGCAGCACTCAACACCAACATCCTTGCTCCCCCCACGCTATGGATGGCTGATGGTACAAAACGACTGGTATCCGTCCTCATCATCAGCCTATTGGCACATGGGGCAGTGCAAAAGGACTGGTAACCATGCTGACTAGCATCTGTTAGGTTGATCAAGGGCGCCTGGCCCTAATTTTTCCTGGTAGATGGTACAATATGGCTGATAACCATCGTCATCATAGCAACAGGGGGCTGAGCTCCATCAGCCCCCACCCTTCATGTGTAAAGAAAAGATTCAATTGCCCCTGAACTAGCAGAGGGATGCTGGGCTCCTCTCCTACACACTCCTTACTGTCCTGTCTGGACTATCATAGCAGCTGGAGGCTGCCTTCCACTCATATCTCACTAACAAGTCACTGTGTCTTATTCCTGCATTCTTTATTACTTCATCACACAAGTGGGGGGACAATGCTATGGTAGCCCAGGAAGGCTGAGGGAAGAACGGAATCAACAGGTGGGGTTGTTGCAGGAGCACCCCCTGTGAATAGAATACAGCTCATAATTTCTGCAGGATCTGACACAGAGCAGCTGTGCTCTCTGGTTCTCTGATACAGTGGTTCTCTAGTACACTTGCCCATATTCTAGGCAGGACTGATTCTATTTTTAGATACCAAAAAGGAGGGATTGACTCAGGGAGTCATTCCCAATTTTGGCTTTTGCGCCCCTGGCTAAGAGCAGCCAGGGGCACTTATGACAGCAGCAAATGGCACAGTGCAAAAGGACTGGTAGCCACGATCATCTTATTACCAATTTATGGTATGGTAGATGGTACAATATGGCTGATAACCATCTCTGCTATCATGCAAAAGCAAAAGCATGCTGCTGTGTAGCGCTGCTGAATCGCCTCTGTGAGCGGCATCTAGTACACATACGGTGACAGTCACAAAAGGCGAAACAGGCTCCATGATTGCCATGCTATGGCATCTTCCAGGGCAATCCAGGGAAAAAAGGCATGAAATGCTTGTCTGCCGTTGCTTTCCCAGCGGAAGGAGTGACTGACGACATTTACCCAGAACCACCCGCGACAATGATTTTTGCCGCATCAGGCACTGGGATCTCAACCCGGAAATTCAAAGGGGCGGGGGAGGCTGCGGGAACTATGGGATAGCTACGGAATAGCTACCCACAGTGCAATGCTCCAGAAATCGACGCTAGCCTTGGACCGTGGACGCACACCACCGATTTAATGTGTTTAGTGTGGCCGCGCACACTCGATTTTATACAATCTGTTTTGTTAAACCGGTTTATGTAAATTCGGAATAATCCCGTAGTGTAGACGTACCCTTACACTATTAATGCTTGTGTCTACTGACTTGCTGTGTGATCTTGGCCAAATCATATAGCCTCTTTGTGCCCCATTTTATCCATATAGAAAACGCCCAACACAGTGGGAGCTGAGCAGACTAATATTAATTAACATTTCTAATGTGTTTTGGACTAGGTGTAAGGGCAAAATGTTAACATGTCTACCCTCAAACCACAAATTAAAAGAGAAAATAAACAACCACAGAATCAATGGGAAAACACAATATGCAGCATGCTCCCAATTACCCAGGCTGCTCAGAGCACATTAGGAGAGCTGCTACATGACATGTTATGCTAGAGTATTTTAGGACCCATAAGGAAAGTTCCTCTTTTAATTGCACTTTTCACTGTGTATGCCTTATAACTTTAACATTTTGGTTAATGTGGGGGACAAGAAGATTGAGCACTCCCTGCCATGAATGACGTTCCTAAAGAAAATGAAAAGAATGTCATTGCATTGCTATTGATCTTTCCTTTTGTACAGCTTGTGTGATCCTCTCACAAAGACATTATTTGAAAGGTATTTTTGATCCCTTTTGGCATATAAAATCCTATCATACTAGGAAATACATTTATATCGAACCTGTCAATCCTCTTCACTGGTATTCAGCCCACACCTCGCCTGAAAAAAGCCACCCTCACTTGGAACAATAATGGAATGCTAGCAACACACAGATTGTACGGCTTTTCTGTTTAATGGCAGAAATGCCCTGTGGAAAACAACAGTTATAGAGTCCTACTGTGAGCCATTAAAATTAACCTTTAAGTACTTTACATACTATAGTATTGTGACACTTTATACCTTGGGGGAGTGCCCTGTAACCCCTATATTCATCATTTGTGTAAAACTGTGATATTGCATATAAATCGTGCCATGTAAGGTATCACGGGAAAGGTTGTGATCTGCTGAAACCCATCATTCTATCTAAAGATGTATATCATTAATGCATATGAAATTATGAGATTGTGTTGTATGGTTGTCACTAAAATATGCTGTGAGTTTGGATATTGCCCAGGTATTAGCTCCACAGAGACAACAACAAGGGAGGTAACCAATGCATGAGTGGCTGTCAAACAACCATCAACTGCTATTGTCCAGCAAGGGAGTTACAATTCAATGGCTCACTTGCACAAAGCCACACCAGGGAAAGTGCTCAACCTAGTCTGGGGACTCAGCAATGCCCATCAGACATGCCTGGACTTCTGTTCTTCCAAGCACAATGACTGAGGATATAAAACAGAGGACAGAGGCCACATGGTTTGTCCTGTCTCTTCCACCACCTATGCCTATGAAGGCAACAAGAACACTGGAGCTGAGGAGACTGGTTCCCAGGCTCACAGGGAGAGCTCGCGTATGAAAGACTAACCAACCTGTAGTATCCAGTAGGGTGAGAAAAACTGCTTAGTTCAGATATTGCCTAGTCTAATAAGACTAAGAATTTAGACTGCGTGCTGACCTTTTATTTTCCTTTGGTAACTACTCTGGCTTTTGCCCATCACTTATAATTAAGGCTGAGAGTTTGTCACGGAGGTCACGTAAGTCATGGATTCTGTGACTTTCCGGGACCTCCGTGATTTCTGCAGCGGCTGGTGCGGCTGGCCCGGGGACCTCCTGAGGAGCTAGGGCAGCCCCTGGGCCAGCCACACCGGCTGCTGCTGAGGCAGTCTCGAGCCACCACCCTCTCCCCATCCCAGCAGCAGCAGCAGAAGTTTGGGTGCATGTGGGAGGGGCCTTAGGGCTTGGGGTTGAGGCACGAGGGGGTGAGGGCTCTGGGCAGTGCTTACCTTGGGGGGATCCCCAGAAGCAGCGACATGTCCCCCCCCTCAGCTCCTAGCTCTGCGCACTGCCTCTGCCTGCAGACACCACCCCCGCAGTACCCACTGGCTGCAGTTCCCAGCCAATGGGAGCCATGGAGCTGGCATTTGGAGCGGGGGCAACGCGCAGGGGGCTAGGAGCTGAGGGAGGGACATGTCACTGCTTCTGGGGAGCCAGGTAGGGAGTCTGCCAGCCCCGCCAACCCCAGCTCCCACCAGTACCAGCAGAGGTCCCGGGCTGTGTACCGGTGCCTGCCCCCCTGCACTAGCAGGGGTCCCGGGCTGCTGCCCCCAAGCATGCACAGTGCCCCCGGGCCATTTCACCATGAGCAACACAGTGCCCCCTGGGCTGCCCCCCCACAAGCACCCCCAGGACTCCCGGGCTGTCCCCCCACCCAAGATTTAGTCGGGTATATAGTATAAGTCATGGTCAGGTCATGGGTCATTAATTTTTGTTTATGGCCCGTAACCTGTCCATGACTTTTACTAAAAATACCTGTGATTAAAAACATAGCCTTACTTATAATCACTTAAAATCTATCTTTTGTAATCAATACACTTATTCTAAAGTTTATCCTTACCAGTGATTTTGACTGAAGTGCTTGGTAAATCTGCTCAGGTTACAAAGGCTGGTGTACGTTCACTTCCCATTGATGAAGTGGTGAACTAATTCATAAACTTGCATTGCCCAAGAAAGCGTCTTGAGCAGTGCAAGACAATATATTCTGGTAGTACAATGCTGGGAGCTGGGGGGATTAACTGATGCCTTTCTCTGTGTGATCAGTGAGCAACTCTGGGATCATTGATGCAGTCTGGGTGGGTGTTGGGCTCCACATGCAGTTGTACTGAGTGGCAACAGCTCCTGGAAGGGTTTGCTGCTTGTCATCAGTAAGAGTACATCTACACTACCCGCCGGATTGGCGGGTAGCGATCGATCTATCAGGGATCGATTTATTCCATGTAGTGTAGACACGATAAATCGATCCCCGATAGCTCTCCCGTCAACTGCTGAACTCCAGTTTGGCGAGAAGCGGAAGCAAAGTCGACGGGGGACTGGCGGCCGTCGATCCCGTGCTGCGAGGACGCGAAGTAAGTGATTCTAAGTCAATATAAGATACGTCGACTTCAGCCACGCTATTCTCGTAGCTGAAGTTGCATATCTTAGATCAATCTCTCCACCCCCAGTGTAGACCAGGCCTAAGGCATTGTGAGAGACAACCTATATTAGTGAGTTAAGGGGACACAGTGCTCCCACAGTCCCAGGTTGCACCCTGAGGATCCCATCACAAGTACAGTATAGTTCTTTACATACTATACATTCATCAGATATTAACAATCTTAGCTAGTTTTAAATGGAAAATCACAGATTTTGAAAATTATTTTTTAAATGACTTATTCTCCCTCCTTAGAAACAAAATGTCACCAGCTTTTGTGAACATGGTACCTTAGGATCTACAAGACCATTCCTGAACACACGCTGCTGAAGCCCACTATCAAAGCAGGAATATTAATGTCATAACAAGACATTTAAATTACTATCTGAAAAACTCAGATATTATGGTGATGATGACTTAGAAATGTATCAGAAATAAACAAACAGAGACAGACCAACCTTTAGTCTGAGCAAGAAACACATGTATATTTGAATGAAGGGATGGGGTATAAAGAAAATGAGAATAAACTTCCTTCTGGAAATGTACCATAGAATTGACTAAAAATTAACAGATTTATAGATTTTAAGGCCAGAAGGAACCATTGTGAACATCTAGTCCAGTGGTTCTCAAACTTTTATACTGGTGACCCCTTCCACACAGCAAGCCTCTGATTGTGGCCCCCCCTTATAAATTAAAAATACTTTTTTATATATTTAACACCATTATAAATGCTGAAGGCAAAGCAGGGTTGGGGTGGAGGTTGACAGCTCACGACTCCCCATGTAATAACCTCGCCACCCGAAGGGTCCCAACCCTCAGTTTGAGAACCCCTGGTCTAGTCTGACCTCACACATAACACACACTATAGGACCTCCCTGTATTAATTCCTGCATCAAGTCCTATAGCTACTTGAACTAAAGTAAATCTTTTAGACAGACATCCAATCTTAATTTTAAAATTATCAGTGATGCAGAATGCACCACAACCCATGGTAAATTATTCCAGTGGTTAATTACCCTCACTATTAAAAATGTGCACATTATTTCTAATCTGTGTTTTTCTAGCTTCAACTTCCAGCCATTAGATCTTGTTTTAACTTTGTCTGCTAGACTGAAGAGCCCTTTACTATCACATTTCTGTTCCCCATGTAGGTAAGACTGTGATCAAGTCACACCTTAACTTTATCTTTATCAGGCTGAATAGATGGAGCTCCTGGAGTCTCTCATTATAAGGCAGAGGTCCCCAAAGTGTGGTGAGCACCCCCCTAGGGGGGCTTGTGAGACCTATAGGGGGGCGTGGCGGGTCCAGGCCAGCCCCCATGGAGGGTGGGGAGGGAACGCCACCCAGCCCCTCCCTGCCCTGAGCTCTGCTACAGCCCCGCATCCAGCCATGGCCCCGGCTCCCAACCCTCTGCCTGGCCCCGTCCCCAGCCTTGGTGCAGCTCCGCACCTGGCTGGGGGCCTGGCTATGGCTCTGCTCCCACCTGGGGCCGAGGCTGGGGGTGGGGCCAGGAATGGAGCCACACCAGGCTGGGCCTGGCTGCTGGCCCCCACCGGGGCCCGGTTGCAACTTTGCTCCTGTCCCCGCCCCCAACTGCGGCTTGGTCCCCGTCCCCAGTCCCATCCCTGTGGCCCCAACCTCAGCCCCCTTACTCCTGTCTATGTCCCCGCCCAGCTGCACCCCATTCCCGGCTTGGGTGGGGAGGTGTGGGCAAGGGGAGCTGATGGGGTAAGGTGGGCACAGCCCTCAAAATTTGGGTACCACTGCTATAAGGCAGATTTTCCAATCCTTTAATCATACCTGTGGTTTTTCTCTTAACCCTCTCCAATTTTTCAACATCCTTCTTGGATTGTGGACAACAGAACTTGACACTACAATATTCCAGTAGTGGTTACACCAGTACCAGATACAGAGGTAATGTAACTTCCCTACTATTCAATATTCCTGTGTTTATACATCCATGGATAGAGCCCTGTGCAGATGCAAAATTTATATCGGCAGATACAGATATCCGCAGATAAATTGGCAGCTCCTCCGACATGGATATACCACCCCCAGCTCTGCCCCTGGTCTTGCTAGTGTGTGCAAGCGTCTCACACACTCCCAGACAGGAGATGCAGACTGCTGCATGGAAGGGACTCCTGTCCAGAAGCATGTGAGCCATTTGCACATACTGGCACGACCCTGGACAGCTGCCAGTGAGCCTGGTGCCACCCCAGTGGGTGGGGCTGGGGGCGGCACAGCAACGCCGGAGGAGCCACCGGTGCAGGGAGCTGGCTCCTGGGAGTGGCAGCCCAATATGCTGCTGCTTTCACCACTGCGATTCCCGGTAGAGCCCTGCAGCTCCACGGATACCAATTTATATTCACAGATATCTGCATTCGCGGATATGAATTTTGTATCCGCGCGGGGCTCTACCATGGATCGCATTAGGCCTGCTAGCCACAGCGAGACATTGTGAGCTCATATGAAGCTGATTATCCATCATGGTCCTCAAGTTTTTTCCAGAGAGTCACTGATTCCTAACATAGAGTCCCCTGTCCTGTAACTATGGGTTTCATCCTTTGCTCCTAGGTGTATGACCTTACATTGAAATGCATATTGTTTGCCTGTGCCCAGTTTACTAACCTGTCCAGATGTCTCTGCATCAGTGAACTGTCCTCTTCATTATTTACCACTCCCTCAATCTTTGTGGCATCTGCAAACTTTATCAGTGATAATTTTATGTCTCTCTTACCCCCACCCCAAGTCATTGATTAAAATGTTAAATAGCATAGGGCCAAGAAAGAACCTATCCCTGTGGGACCCCCCTAGAAACACAGCATCTTAAGGATGACTCCCCATTTATAATACATTTTGAGATCTCTCATTTAACCAGTTCTCATTTCATTTAATGCGCACCATGATCATTTTGTATTGTTCTAGTTTATTGATTAAGATTTTGTGGAGTACCAAGTCTAATGCCTTACAGAAGTCTATTACATCAAAACTATAACCTTTATCAGTCCAATTTGTACTCTCATCAGAAATATTAAGTTAATTTGACTATGGATCTATTTTCCATAAACCCGTGCTGACTGGCATGAAATATATTATTCTCCTTACAGTGTTTATTAGTCAAGTCCCAGATCAGCCATTCCATTATTTTACCAGGGATCAGTGTCAGGCTGACAGAACTATAATCTGGATCATCCAGTTTACTCTTTTAAAATATTGGTGCAACATTAGCTTTCCTCCAGACCTCTATGACGTCACCGGTGTTACAAGATTTATTGAAAAAAAAAATCAACTTTTCCAGTCAAGAGAGCTCCTCGGCCAGTTCTTTTAAAACCCTTGGATGAAACCAAGAGAGTTCTATAGTATTTACTCTATAAGTAATTCTGGAATGATGTTAGAATTTAATAGATAATTCCTTTCCATACATTTTTTGAACCATTTGATAACAGGGACACAATTTTCTATTATGCTCTATAGAATGGTTTAAAAAACTATAGAAGGGGGATATTTTTCAATCAGAGTCTATTGGACTTTTCCATAAAGGCAGGAAAGCTAATTTAACTGAAATTACCTGGTAATTTTCTTATACAAAATTCTTGGTACTTACAATGAGTCGGTTGATATGAATTTGCTGTGGTAACAGTCCTAAAGCTGCAGCCACTCCTTGGCGGAATATCCGAAGCAACGTGATATTCAGCTTGTTTACATCCATTTGCAGTGCCTGAAAAACAAAAACAAATGAGTTCTGTGCTCAGCACATACAGTTCTCGACTAATGATTGACCTCTATGAATCTTACTAATTGTTTTTCCTCAAGATGATAATCTGTGAAATTGATTTGCATTTTTTATAAGGAAAAAGTACAAGGGAAGTGTGTTAAATGTTCTCAGTTGAAAAAAGTCTTTACCCATGAAAAACTTCCTTTGAAGTCAATGGAATTTTACCTGAGTAAGAATTGAAGTAAAGATCATCCCCCAGGAATCCACATATAACGGGCCCTGTGCATGTAGATCTCTCCCTTCACAGATGGAAGGTGGTGAGGGAGAGCTGCACACATAACACTTCACCCCTCCCTTGTGCCTTTGTGGCTACTATGTGCAGGTGAAGGCAGGAAGGAGGAAAGGAAATGTCACGCTGAGTGGCACTAACTGGCATTCTACAGGAGAGGCTAACCTGGAACTAAGACCTTTAAAGAGGTCTACCCAAACCAAATTGAACAAGTTGATTTAACTGAATGAAAATGATTTTTCATGTAAGAATTTCACCTTTCTATTTAAAGCAATCAGTGTGGCTGAGTGACTTGCTCAAGATCCCAGTACGTGTGAGGGTCAATCTGGGAGAAGCTTTCATTCAGCTCTAAGTATCCTAGGATGGCTTCCCCCTTCCCAGATAGACCTATGTGAGCAAGATTAACTAGCAGTGGGCAAGACATCAAACTGCAACTGTGCTTCATAAAGAAAGAACTATTTTCTTAAAGAAATCTCCCTCTCGGTGACACAGGATTTTCAGTCACAAAATTTGCCTGCAATCGTTTTTGATTATGTATAAACTAGGAAAATTTAAAGCTCCAAGAGAAATATGTAAAATAGGAGAGGTAGAGGAAAGGGAAAAGAGCAAAAACAAATCTCTAAATAAATGTTTGTGGGAGTAGAGCTCCTTTTTAATATCGTTATGCCACTCTGATATTACTGTATCTTGGCGCCTAGATACTATGGTGACTGGTAGCCTGTAAATATGTTAGAGTACATATATTAGGATAGACATATTAGATTAGAAGAATTAAATAGGTCTAATCTGCCTAGACTAGATAAACTGGGATAAAAGAGAAACATATCTGGAGTCCAAACCTTTCTGATCTGCTGGAAATCACAAAATTATTAAGCTAACTGTACCGTTATGGAGCATATACATTGTGGGTATTAGCATATGGCAGATCAATATAACAAAATGTTAGCATACATTTTAAAATTATTTCTTACTCAGTTACTGCTGCTGCTCCTTTTGCTTTGGAAAAGGAAAGACTGAAACATCCACTGTTAGACAACTCTAATTAATCATTTACTCTTTGCTGATCAGCAGTGTTTATCATGTATTGCACCTGCTCTCTAAGGAGTATACAGTTTTGAATCTGCTACCCATCCTCATTTCCCAGAGCAATTATTAATCTGGCTATTGCAAGTGTAGCGACAGTTTCTAGGTTTATATGCTCCAGGCAAAACAGGTGATTTGAGGGGAAAGAGTTCTTGCCTGCAATAAATAAAATGCCTGGAAAGAGATATTTCCAAAATGAAAATTCAGAACAGAAAACCAAAGAAGAAACATTTAAAACTGGGATTCCATAGGCGTCTCAGTACATGGATTTTCATCCTGGGGGAATGAAATTGTGCACAATGGGATTTAATTCAAATATGGAGTAATATCTTTTCTCTATTATAACAATTTATTGAGTCAAGTGCAAGATTTGTTACTTAGGCTAAAGTCAAATAAAGCCTCTCTCTTTTCCCCTTTATTCTCCTTCCCAACATCATCCTTTTGCTGCTCTGATTTCTCTGCCTTCTGCCTCTCAAACATACCACTGCTCTTCATTATTCTGGTTCCTCCTTTCGGAACTTCAGTAACTACACCCACCTGCCCCTACCTTCTGCTACCAATTTTTCTCCCACCACCTACCACTGGGTAGTCAGAATATATATATCAGGGATAAAAAGGATTAAGATGTGAGTCTTCAAAAGTATCTTTTTCAATTTATTTTTGTTTTGTCTAAAAAAATAGGGACCAGAAAATTGAAAACCATAAAACAGGTGCAAAAAGAAAACTCATAAATGGATTGCTTTATTTGCATTGCTATCCACTTATATCTATCAGGTGACTAACAAATATTAATTGATCTATAGTGAATGCCAGAAAGTTGCTGTATGACATACACAATGAAGAATAAAAAGTTACAACACCCTTAACAGGCACAATTTTTTGTGGCACTTGTTTGATTCAAGACTGAGGAGTGAAAATGCCCTCTCAAGTGTTCTAGTGACTATTTTGTCTTTGTTATTTGCGTGAATGGAAGACGGATCCGCATGGGAAGATTAAGGGATGGATGACTTGGGCAGCAAAGTTAGCAGTATCTATTAGGATTTCAATATGGCTTACTAAGATTCATTGTGACTACAGTTTCAGTTGGGTAGCGACAGATCTGTTATGAATAAACATATGCCATTCATGATTCCACTTTTGAGTGTTATCTGGATCTGTCATAAAGCAGAGAGATCTGGGTCGGTACACTGAGTTTATCTGCACAACTCTGCACTCAGTCATGCTCTAACTTTTCGCAGAACAAGGAGGACGGGTGAATAGTGTATTGTTTTCATTCTGCTTGCAAGGCTTGAGGTAGCCAGAGACAAAGACTAGTTTATTTGGCTCCTGTCATTTCCTGTACACCTGAGGCATGATGTAGATTTATGATTTTGTTGGCTTATATACCATCAGGTTGAATGGAAAATGTCAGGTCTAAACTCTCGAAAATAGCATTGGTGCAACATTTGGAGTCTTTATGTATTATTATCTTTGATGACTCCCATGTGCATGCAGATGTCAACGCAGATGTTTCTGGAAATTATGGATTCTTTGGGTTTTATCCAGAGGGTTTTTCCACACAGCCAGCCACATTCTCAGGCTTGCCTTTGTGTCTATTTGGAATACTTCAGATACATTGGTCAGCCTTTCTGGCTCTTGTCCAAACCTGAATCAGTTCATGAGATTTTCTGTGTATAATTGTGTATCAACAGCGTTCTGATAATACTGTATCCCATGTTTAGAAATGAACTCACACGCAGAGAGAGAGAGAGATTGAAATTTTTTGGCAGCTAACTTTTCCCATCACAAAATATGGCTTATTTGAAATCAATATTTTCCTATTGATTTTGATACAATTTTCCAATGGGAAAATTGTAAACTTTTTTTCCTGAATGTACATTTCAAAACAATTTTTTGTTATAACTTTAAACGTTGTATTTGGAAACAGTAAAATTTTGAATTGGAGATTTTGGGGATCCCCCCCTTTTTAAACTTCTCTATTTTTCCCAACAGGGAAAACAGGAAACATTTTGGGTTTTTGACCAGTCCAATATTTTTATAATATAATATAAAGTCCATGCTGAATTCTAATTGTGGCTTATGATAACAAAATTGCAGAGCCACAATTCTATTTTACCTGCAATTTGTATTAATTTTTCTGAATATCAAGCAACTCTTTTGATGATTAATGAATGCTCCAAATCAGGGATGTCATGGCTTTGGGTATTAGCAATTACCCAGAGCTACTTATGCAAACTGCCACACATACTTTTCTACTAGGAACACAATGTGAAAATCAAAACAGAAGCACTTCCTGGAAACTTTATACACTTTCAAAGCCATCAGGTAATAACTGAAAATGTTGGGGGGGGGGGGAGTCTTGGGCCTAGGCTTAAAAATTATAGAAAAAAATCACCTGCAATTGCAGAGAAAATGATGACATATGTTGTTTGAAGTAATTAGAACTGGACAAAGTATAGGCAAATGCTGAACACACTTCTCTGGCCATATAATTCAATTGTGACCTGGAATACACCTCTATTCCAGTCATGCAATTTTCCTATGAGGAGACTGCTGAACGAACATGTAGGCACTGAGATCAAATAGTTCATATTTACTTGGAGCCTGTGAACATTTTGGGTAACTTGTCCAAAGAATATTTTTGTGATCAAGAAATTAACTCAACATACAGATTGCAGATTGGTTAAGTGGTAGGGATTGCCATTTAGATTGCTGCAGCCCCGTTCATTAAAACCAAATTTTACATATTCAGATGGACACACTGCACAAATTCACAGAAATTTTTGCTGTGGGGCAAAATCTAAATTTTAGGCAAAAATTTAATGCTTCTTAATTTTATGAATTTGTAAGATAATAAAGAACATATTTCTGGCACTTGATATATTCATATAGTGCAATGAAAAATAATGTATACACACACATACTATGAGCTCTCAGAAGGAAATCAAGACTAGAAGTAATACTAGTGGGAAGTGTAGGGATAATCTAATTAGTTAGCATGACAATTGACACAGTGGACACTGCATTCTCCATGTTTTCCCCTAGGGGACACTGAGTGAAATTGAAATGTGGGAAATACAAAATGAATAAAAGGAAATACTTTTTTGCAGTATGTAATTAAACTGTAGAACTCACTGTTCAGACCAAGAACTTAAGATGCTAAAAGGGACAAGCAGGGGCGGCTCCAGGCACCAGCGCAGCAAGCGTGTACCTGGGATGGCAAGCGCAGGGACCGGCCTGCCGGTCGCCATGAGGGCGGCAGTCAGGCTACCTTTGGCGTCATGCCTGCAGGAGGTCCACCAGTCCCGCAGCTTCGGCGGTGGGTACGCCGAAGGTGCAGGACCAGCAGACCTCCCGCAGGCATGCTGCCGAATCCGCATTATTGGCAGACCTCCCGCAGGCATGCCACCGAAAACCACCTGACTGCCGTGCTTCGGGCGGCAAAATACATAGAACCGCCCCTGGGGACTAGACATTTATATGGATAGGAAGAATATCCAGAGTTGTTATAATTAATGATAACACAAATTTTGTGGAAGTGATATTAAACATCATGCTTCAGGGCTTAAGGCAAACTCCTCACTATGAGAGACCAGGATGAGACCTAATGTGGGGTTCAGAGCTCTTATCTGCCTACTGAAGGGTTCTTACAATTTCCTCTGAAGCATCTGGTACTGGCCAGTCAGAAACAGGATATCAGACCTGAGGGACCTTGAGTCTAATCCAATTCACCAATTCCTATATATCTATGTAGCTAGCAAAATGCTTTCTCAGAGACTATTGCAACATAGAGTTATTGATGATTCTATGCCATAACAGGTATTCAAGTAAAGAAAGTTTTTCCTCAACCATGGTATTTGAAATTCAGACCAGTAAAGTTGTTCTGAATGTACTCAGCATGGCTAACCTCAACTGCCTCAGTCCCTTGACAAATTAGAGTATGTTTCACTAAAATATTAACTTAGTTTGCAAAGAAGATCATCTGTTTTTGGGGGAAAGCTGACCACTTCTGTAGGAAGTGTCAAAGCAGGAATAAGAAATGCTCTGTCTGTAGTGCCTAGCTTTCACCTAGATTCACTCATTGAGGTTTTAGTTATGCTTGGAGCATTATAGTCAGGCATCTATAGAAAGGACCCTTCATGGTTATTAAAACATGTAGACATATGTTTGGCTCATTATCGATGAGAACTGTTAATGTCTCTCTTCAAGAGGGCATTCAGGGACATCTGAGATTTTGCCAAGTTTCCAACCGTACTCTGACTACGTTTAAACTGTTACTCGGCAAACCAACACTGAATATTAACCATCTCACCAATTATTGTCTGATCTCAAACTTTCCTTTTTCAGGGAAGATTATTGAAAAAATAGTGATGGACCAGCTCTAGTTGCACTTTGTTTTCACAGAATACTTTGATTCCTATCAGTCTAGGTTGTGCATTAATATCTGTTGCTGGTGATCTTCTACCAATGATAAAGAGTAAAATGTCTATGAAGATACCACATGATAACCACTAGTATGATCTTATGGGAAGGGACGGAATAATATTTCAGAGGATTTGCTGCTTCTTCTCTGAGAAGTCTCAGAAGGCATTTTTTTGTTCCTCTCTCAGGGCTCTCACATTTGTGTCACTCCTGTTCAGCACTTATTTGAAGATACTAGGTGATATAGCGAGATATTTTGGGCTGCATTGTCTTCAATATGATGATGAAACTCAGCTCTACATCTCCTTTCCATCAAACCTGGGCCTGGATTCACCTCTCCTTGATTATCACATGTCATTGGGGGGGGGAGGGAGGAGGGAGCATGGAGATTCATTAGTCTATTCACCGTATTCTATGTCTATCTCATAACCCCACATAAGAGTCTCTGTAAGGGCCCTGATCCAAAGCCCTCTACAGTCAATGGGAGTTTCTCTTTTGAAGTCAATAGGCTTTGGATTGCACCATAAGAGCTCAGTGGGATTCAGGCTCCACAGTTTTAAAGGGGTAGGACAGGGAGAAGGGTGAGGGATGTACACTCTCCAGGGCACTGTACTCCACAGATCTTCAGGACTCTTGGAATTAAGTTAATGCTGATTGTGAAAGCATTATCTGAGTCTTTGTTACCCTCTGTATTATGAAAACCACTTGGGGGAGTGTAAGGAAAGGTTCTGGAGGCAGCAGGAATGCAATAGGCCTGTGCCAATCCATAAGGATTGTAGGATCTTCTGGGTTCCATAAGGAGAAGGGAGATTTCTCCTGCACCACACAATGGCACTTTAATAAGTGATAAAGAAGAAACCCATTGAATAAAAAACATGCATGGAAATCTATAACTCCCTTTAAATGTGATATTGCATCTATTTTAAGTTGAAACCTATTTTTTCCATTGATTCAGTACTATCAGAAAGTATAGCCTGGAAATAACAAAAGGAAGGCTGGAAAAGTGGGTAATATGCTAGCCTGTGAGTGACTTGGAAGATTTGGGTTCAATTTCCTGCTCCACCATAGACTTCTAGTGTGACCTTGTCTCTGCCTCACTTTGCCATCTGTAAAGTGGTAATAGTAGCACTTCCTGACCTCACAGGGACATTGTGAGGTTAAATACACTAAAGATTCTGAGGTGCTCAGATACTGTGGTAGTGGGGGTCATATACATATCTAAGATAGATGTTTACAACTCATTTGAGAGCCATCCTTGACTTTGCCTTGAAAAGTTAGTTTTTGCCCTTCCTTAATTTGGTTCTGCATTTCCCCAAGGCCTGGGTTTTAAATGAGAATGAAATGATGTCAGGCTTGTTAAAAGGATCAGTATGGGTGTATTTCAAAGCCACTGGAACGATAGATTTCTCAGCCCTTTCTGACTCTTTTGTCTCTCGTTACTCCTGAGTTATATGCCGGAGAGTTGACAGGAATGATCTGCTGCAAGAGCAAAAGACAATACACAGACAGATGAAAACATGGGGAGAGAGAGAGAGAGAGTTCAGCTGAACCATTTTAACCCTCTTATTCTTTAAGAAATGTGATGATTAGTGCATAACATTGTCCAAACTGTCCTTATTAAATGTACAGAAACCAAATACTTCCCTCTATTATAAGAGAATGAAAGGGTGTTATTATCTACAGTACAATTTTTATGCCCAGCATGATTGAAGCAATCATATCACATTTCAACCTCCCAAAGCTTACCTATAATACTCAGAGTAATGGGCTCTTTTGAGCATGTTCAGTACAGCACTTTGTAATACATTCTTTTTTCTCTCTGATTATGGGGTCTCTAGGTACTGTCTGTGTAAAGTTTGAAGCATGACAGAACATGTACCGTCTTTCCCTGCTTCTTTGGTGAAAGATGTATTATAAGTTTTTTCAAACTACCCTCAGTTACTGAAATTTAAATTCCTTTTGTAGTTTTGTGAAATGGCTTAAAGAATATAGAAATCATTTCCAGGAAGCTGTCAGGAGGAGCAATGACATTTTTATATAGAATTATAAACTAGTACATGACAGAAAATAGATGATCATTTTTTCTTTGATGTACTGGTCAAGACCAAACTATAACTTACTTTTAACCACAAGACACTCATTGACTTTTATAGGAGTCACACTACCAAAGCCCGTCACATAGTTTAGAAAGTTTAAAGGTAAGAATCCAACACTATTGACTTGCTATATTACTTGCATGTTTATTTTCACAGCCAATTTTGCAAATAGTTAAAGATGAGTAAAACATTCTGGTTAAATTAGAAATTTTCCTGAACCTTTGCGCAAATGGAACCTTTTTGGGGAGACACAGAACACTTTTTTATTTTCATGCCCTCCTGTCCCTCCACAGGACTAGAGCTGGGGGAATAATTGATTTTTCAGTTTTGTGGCAGTTCTGAAAATAATCAGTTTGGGTTGAACTGAATCTGAATGTTTTCAGAAATTTTGGTGAATCAAAAAAAAAAAGTCTGTTTTGGGTCTGTTCTAGGGGATTTGAAGCAAGATCTCCCATGTCTTTGGTGAGTGCTCTAAAAAGGGGGGAAAGCAGAAACAGCAGCAGCAGCAGCACCTCTTCCTCCAGCCATTTTTTGAATGGCCAAAACTATTTGTCTCAAATTCATGCACAGTTTTGGGTCACTCAAGATCGCATTTTTGTCAATAAATTATTCAAAAAATTTCACCCAGCTGTACTTGGGACATGAAGGAGAAGAGCTGAAATACTACCAAAAATGGTATTCTTGCACTATTTCTGGGCCAGCTGGAAGCAGGATATTCATGAGAAAGCCTCTTTTTTGGGTTTTCCAAACTTCCCTTCAATACAAAAAGATCTGGAATGTTTAGACAAACATCATGGCCAAGATTTTCAGAAGTGACAGGTAATTTTGCTGCTTCAATTTTTGGATGACCAGCCTGAGATTCTCAGACAGAGCCTGATTTTCAGAAAGGGGGTAAGTGACAGACTGACAGTATCCTGTAATGTCCTGAACAAACCTTGTGAAATTAAGATAAACTCTATTTAATTAAGTTAAACCTTATTGAATTAGGGTTAGTACCTCTGGGGTACAGTGCATTAAAATGTAATTTTGTATGTCTTTTTGTGGCACTTTCTCCAATACGGAGGGGATGCTAATGGACTTCCTCTGTTATCAGACCTTTAAAGCCGCCCCCTGGAGAGGTTCACATATACTGGTTCAAATTGGATTTTCCAGGGACCAACATACAAAAAGTATTTTTTTTTATAAATATCCTGGACTCAGGGCCTTCTTCCTGATCTAGCAAAGGGACAGGATCCTTGGTCCACAGAGGGCCCCAATCCTTTGAGAAAGGTTGGAAAGGCTGGTACTGTGGCCCCTTAAGACCATGCACTTGTTCTGAGCTGAAGCTGTGATGAACTTGTGATCACAAAGGAAACCCTGGGGGTGGGCAGTTGAAGGACTGCTCCTACCAGAGCCAATGTTAAAGTGGGGATAGTGTCTGGTAAGGTTATTAGCATGCATGCAGGTTATTTTATTGTTTTAAGTATATTTTCTCTGTAGTGTTTTTACCCTAAGAATACAGTAGGCTTGCATAGAAAGAATGATGTGCTACTTATAAATGTTGACAATTAAGCTGGCTATGTCAACACTACACACGACTGGTGGCAGCATGTAGTGTACATGTAGCTACATGTCACAGCAAAAAGCAGGCTGCATCTACTGTGGTGTGTAGCTATATGTGCCAGCGAAAGGCTCTGGCAGAGGGGATGTAGTGGGGAAAGGCTTCAGCAGCTCCCTGCTGTCAGAGCCTTTCACTGTGGGGAAAGGGTCCAACAACAGGGAAATTTCAGAGGCTTTTCCAGTCTTGGAGTCTTTTTCTGAGATGTGGAAGGGCTCCAGCAATGGGGAGCTGGCAGAGCCTTTCCCTGCTGCTGGAGTTTTAACCTGTGGTAAAGAAGGGCTCCAACAATGTGGAGGGGAAAGACTCCAACAGCGGCGTGACAGCAGGCCACTACCTTGCTAAAAATAACAGTGTGGATGGCGAAGTATGGGTTGGGCAAGTAGAAAGCATGCAGGGTATGCACTTGAGTACATACCCGCACCCTTCAGGTATGTCCTTACTCCAGTTGCCTAAGTAGTGCCTCACCAGCTACACTGCTCTTTATACCCAGGCTATGGGGGCTATGCAAGTATGTGCTTTACACACTGCTGACAGAAGTGTGCAGTGTAGATCCACTTAAGGAGCTTTTTGGTATCCATGTCAGGGTGGTGCAGGGGTCTCGTTGCCTGATTCCCCTCTCTTCTGGGCTTCTCAGCAAGTGCCCTAATTTTCCACCCATTTGTTGGGGGGTAGGTCATGGGGGTGCCTGGTCACATGTGGTCACCAGAAAGGGAAGAGGCTGTACTGGAGCTGGTTAGGTCCTCTGTGAATGACACTTACTATGGAACCTGGTAATACGGCCAAGTGGCCTGAGTCAATAAAGCAGCCCTTCCACTCAGGCAATGGAAGGCCTAATGGCCAGAGTCAATACAGAAGCCCCTTACAGTCAGGGTAGCATTGCTTAATGGATGGAGTTGATAAAGCCACCCTCACAGTCAGGTCAGTGTGACCTAATGGACAGAGTCAATAAAGTCATACCCCTGTGTGAGATTGTGTGGCCTATTGGCCCACTGGGGACGTGGGGTGCCACTCAGGAGGGTGTGACACCCCAGGTAAGGGAACTTGGGCCCTCCCTGTTCTTCCGAGCCACAGCCCAGGGCCCTGGCAATGGTGGGGCTACTTGCCACGGAGTCAGCAGG